>NW_006922006.1:2454300-2455763 GCF_000298275.1 Orycteropus afer afer
GGAGAAAGGATACAACCCTGACGCACTCCCTTCTTGATTTTAAACCATATAGTGTCCCCTTGTTCTATTTGACTAGACAGTACATAACAACAACAACAACAGCAACATTAATAAGTGACAATATTATATTAATGGAGAACAGATCGTTATCAGAGGTGAGGGCTGGGGGACGTGTGTGACTGTTAAAGGATAAACTAATGACTTGTTCATTGCAAACACCTTTTTTCAACAACACAAACGGCAGCTCTACCCATGGACTTCACCAGATGGAACACACAGGAATCAGATTGACTACATCTGTGGTAAGAGGCAATGGAAAAGCTCAATATCTTCAGCCAAAACCAGGCCAGGAGCTGATTGTGGAACAGACCATGAACTGCTCATATGGAAGTCCAACTTGAAGTTGAAGATAATTAAAATAAGTCCAAGAGAGCTAAAATATGATCTTGAATATATCCCTCTTGAATTTAGAGATCATCTAAAGAATAGATTTGATGCCTTGAACACCAACCACCGAAAACCAGAAGAATTGTGGGAGGATATCAAGAACATTATCCATGAAGAAAGCAAAAGATCACTAAAAAGATGAGAAAAGAAGACCAAATTGGGTGACAGAAGAGACTCTGAAACTTGCTGTTGAGTGGAGAGAAGCTAAAGCCAATGGAAGAAATGACAAGATAACAGAGCTGAACAGAAGATTTCAAAGAGCAGCTCGAGCAGACAAAACCAATTATAATGAAATGTGCAAAGACCTGGAGTTTGAAAACCAAAAGGGAAGAACACGCTCAGCATTTCTCAAGCTGAAAGAATTGAAGAAAAAATTTAAGCCTTGAGTTGCAATATTGAGAGATTCTATGGGCAAAATATTGAATGATGCAGGAAACACCAAGAGAAGATGGAAGGAATACTCAGAATCACTGTACCAAAAGGAACTGGCTGATCTTCATCCATTTCAGGAAGTGACATATGATCTAGAACCAATGGTACTGAAGGAGGAAGTCAAAGTTGCAATGCAAGAATTGGCGAAGAACAAGGCTCTGGGAATTGATGGAATACCGATTGAGATATTTCAACAAACGGATGCCCCATTGGAGGCACTCACTTGGTTATGCCAAAAGATTTTGAAGACAGCTACCTGGCCAACTGACTGGAAAAGATCCATATTTGTACCCATTCCAAAGAAAGGTGATCCCACCGATTGTAGAAATTATAGAACAATATCATTAATATCACACGCAAGTAAGGTCTTACTGAAGATAAATAAAAAATTTTTGCAGCAGTATATTGACAGAGAACTTCCAGAGGTGCAAGCTGGATTCAGAAGAGGACATGGAACAAGGGATATCATAGTTGTTGTCAGATGGATCTTGGATCAAGGCAAAGAATACCAGAAAGATGTTTACTTGTGTTTTATTGACTATGCAAAGGCATTTTATTGTGTGGATCATGACAAATTATGGATA
>NW_006922006.1:2472521-2473699 GCF_000298275.1 Orycteropus afer afer
TGACTTTAAGTGGGTTCCTGTCCATTCTGAATCACACCTATAAATGGTATAAACTGGTGCTAAGACTATTTGCCTCAGGGATCAACTGAGAATACTGCTTGAGACATTGCAGTTAGTGTTTTTTGGAACATACTAAGTATGCACTGTAAAGCACAACAATAACTACAACAATCAATCAGCCACAGAACTGAATGCTTACCACTCAACATCAGACTGCAGACATGTGAAACTGACAATCTCTCCAGCACTTTGTAGAAAAAGAAGGTTTGGGTCTTTATCTTGTCATCTGAAGGGTTCACTTGCTGTAGTTGTTGTTATGTGCCATCGAGTCTGAACCGACTCATAGCGACCCTTCCTTGGGTTTCTGAGGTGGTATCACTACAGAAGTAGATTGCCCAACCTTTCTTCTGAGGAGTGGCTGGTGGGTTTGAACTGCCAGACTTCTGGTTAGCAGTTAAGTGACTTAGGCACTATGCTTCCAGAGCTCCTGAAGGGTTCACTAGCCCTTCTAAAACACCTTTCTCTCTCCAAGACGACTTTTATTTTTGCAGGCTTTGCAATTATCATCAGACCTAATGATGATGCAAATGACACAAGAAAGTAAACAGTACCAAAAAGAAAGAAAAAAAAAAAAGTGCACCTGGAATGAAAGACTTCAGGACACGCCTAATCAGGGAGGATGAGAATGATCAGCATGCTGAAAGGAGACACAAGGTCTGGCACAGCTAAAATGAGAAGCGAGTGGGGAGGGGAGGTGTTTTAACTGAGCCTTTGGACTCATTTACTGAAGCCCCTCCATCCTGGAGATTATATGACAAGTAGAATGTGAACATGTCCAGGTCTTCAAAGCCATTGACTTGCTCATTCACTCTGTAAACAAGTACGGAATACCTACTTAGAGGCAGGAATGAGAAATGCAGAAGTAAAGAAGACGTGATCCCTACTTTTGAACACTTCATTTTCTAGTGGAGAAGAAGACACAACAATAAAAATACAAATGCCATGTGACAAGAGCTATAAACACACTGTGTCCACAGTACAGTGACAGCCCAAAGGAGCTTTGTCCCCATAAAGGGTGATCATTAAAAAAGAGAAAAAAAGTAGTGTTTAAACTGAATAACTGAATATTTACATTGTGATGAGTTGCCATTGAGTGAGCTCCAACTCCTGGCAATCCA
>NW_006922006.1:2476464-2478541 GCF_000298275.1 Orycteropus afer afer
CCCTTTCCCGCACATCAGTGGACCTAAGTGAGGACAAATCTGCTTTTGCACTGTTGAATACTCTGAACATGTGGTACCAGTTCCACTTTATTCTGTAATAAAGTGCCCCAGTTATTCAACATAGTCAGAAGGCAGGGACAGGCAGGACAAAAGGCTGAATGGAAACAGGAAAGTCAGAGAGGAAGTGGGATGTGTGCTATTATATTGAGGGTATTGTAGTTAATGTCACAAAACAAAATGTGTATAAACTGTTGATTGGAAAACTAAAATTTTCTCTGTTAGTTTTCCTGAGTACCCTAGTTACTCACCCTAGTCCCCACCAAGGGAGATTGTAAACAAAACTCTAATCAACCACTTTCTTCCAGAGAAATAATCCAAAGAATGAGTCAATCTTGAAGAGCTGACACTGACAGCTAAAGTTCCAACCTTAGGATTATTTCTGTACTTTCTTGAGAACTTGGCTCAATGGATGAGATAAACGCCCCCTTAGGTATTAATAGGAATTATACACTCCCTTCTACTATTTCCTCTCATTTTCCTAGCTCTCCAACTAATTATCAATAGTGAAGACATTGCACATTTCGAGTCAGAAAACCAGTCCCAGAGTTATTGTGTGCTAATTCTATCCACATTTTCTCATGACTTAACCAAAGACTCCAGCCTTCTCAGATTTGCTTCTTCTGCACAAATAATTCTCTTTCTGCGTAAAAATCTGAAGTCACTGTACAAGTGATTGGGAATATAGATATGACTGACATGGTCTCTACTTCTAAGAAGTGAAGTGGAAACAAGTCTAGACAATTAAAGATACACACAGTGTGATGGGAACCAGCACAGAGGTGGCACGTAACTGGCACTCAGTAAGTGTTTGTTCAACTGATTTATCAGTTTATTTATTACACTAAGCCATGTGAGACTGATGATATTTGCCTGATCTGAAATACAAAACTGACAGTTCCAGAGGAGCAATCTCATACAGATTCTCAAAGAATTACAAAAGATTACACCCATCACCATTGAGCCTACTCCAACTCATAGCAACCTTAAAGGACGGACTAGAATTTCTCATAGAGTTTCTTTAATAATAATAATCTTTAATAATAATAATAATCTTTATGGAAGGAGACTGCCAAATCACTCTTCTGCAGAGCAGGTAGTAGATTTGAACTGTCAGACTTTAAGTTAGCAGCTGAACACACAACTACTATACCATCAGGGTTCCTTGTATCTGGGAATAAGCATTAAGGAAGCTCTGGCGGGGTAGGGCCTAAGGCACTTGATTGCTAACCAGAAGGCTGGCGGTTCAAACCCACCAGCCACACCTCGGAAGGAAGGTTGGGCAATCTACTTCTGTAGTGATACCTCCTCGGAAACCCAAGGAGGGGTCGCTATGAGTCCAGTCCGACTCCACGGCACATAACGACAACAACAATGTGGGAGGTGGAATTGACACCACCACGCTGAGTTTTTGTTTTTCTGGATTTTTTTTTTTGGTGGGTTTTTTATCATTCTATTTTCATTGTATCATTTAAATAAAAGTTTATGGAGAAAATTAGTTTTCCAATCAACATATGCACATTTTGTTTTGTGACATTACTAAAATACCCTCAATGTAATAGCACACATCCCACTTTCACCCTGATTTCGTTTCCATTCATTCTTTTTTCCTGCCTGTTCCTACCTTCTGAACTTTCTTTTCTGGCAATGCTGTTCTTCTGGTCACATATGATTGACAGGTTCTAAGGATTATGGTCCTCACAGGTACTATTATTCTCTTTGTAGGCTGATCTATTGTTTGGCTAAAAGGTGATCCCTGGGGGTGGGTCATTTCCAGGTTAGCAGAGTGTCCAAGGGCCGTCGTCTTGGGGGTTCCGGTCTCTACTGGAGCAGTAAATCTGGCCTATTTATGACTTTGAATTTTGGCCTACATTTTTCTCCTACTCTGTCCAAGACCTTTGTAATCCTGATCAGAGTGGTCAGTGGTAGTATCCAGGTACCATCTAGCACTTTTGGTTTCAGGGTGGTGGAGGCTGTGGTTTGTGTTCTTTGAACTAATTGTTTCTTTTTTTTTTTTTTT
>NW_006922006.1:2486676-2488538 GCF_000298275.1 Orycteropus afer afer
CCCTTCAAGGCTCAGGGGTCCAAGATTATCTTCTGTGTCTGTGTTAATTGGTTTCCCTTTTCTTTGTTGAAGAGGGTCTGTGCAGTCTTTCTGCCTAGCCTGCCATCTTGCTGGAACTCAACTAATTGTTTCTTGAGTCTTTGAGGTCCCTTCAACCATAAGATGAAAGAATCCAAGTCCAATTTCCCTGCTGTGCCAAGTTCTTCAGAATGGTGCCAGATGGAATGACTTCTATCAGATAATTTTCAGCCAATTAGCCTTCTCCTGACCATGGACCAAGTGTACTTCTGATTCTGCCTCACCAGACACGAAGGTTAAGCATACAAATAGCATTGGATGTGATACTAAACAGTCATCTAACAGCATTTTATGTGCCAAACACCCTGTTAGGTACCCTTGAAAAATACACAAGAGAGGCAGAGTGTGTGGTCTCTGACCACCAATAGCTCACAATCTGCTACTCTTTTGCATATTCTATACTCACACCATTTTCCAGGAACTAGAGTAAAAAAAAGCTACTATGCTTTTCTTTGTATGGTTTTATTTGCCTGGAGTGATGGTCCTTAGAAGCAAAGATGGTAAGACTTTGCCTGGCTTATTGTGGACATGTTATTAAGAAAGACAAAGCACTGGAAAAGCACATCATACCGGGTAAAGTAGAAGGGAAGTGATGGCCAGGTAAACCCTCAATGAGACAGACTGAAACAGTCGCTGCAACAGTGGACTCAAAACATATCCACAACCACAAAGATGTTGCAGGCCTGGGTGATGTTTTGTTCTGTTGTACATAAAGCTGCCATGAATTGGAGCTGACTGGACAGCAAGTAACAATTACAAGGGACCCCTGCTCATTAGTCAAAATTCAGTTTAAGAACCATGTTGATTTTTTCATGACCACCCTTAATAGGGATGAAGCTCCTTCTTGTGCTCTCACTGTACCTTGACAGGGTCTGCTTATAGCTCTTGTCACATCTCATTTGCATTTTTGTTGTTGTCTCTCTCCCTCTTTTTTTTTTCCCATGAGACAATGAAATATTTGAAGGTAGGACCATATCTTGTTCTCTTTTGTATTTCTCAAACTTGGCACTAAGTAGGTTTACACAGTGAATCAATGGCATTGAAGACCCAGACATGTTCATGTTCTACTTTCATATATTCTCCATCATGGATTGGGATAGGTGGATGGATCCAGCTCTCAGTTGAAGTAACTACTCCCCACTCCCTTCTCATGTTAGCAGTGCCAGACCTTGTACCTCCTTTCAGCCCTAACCAAGATCGTTCCCTCCCTCCCTGATTAGAAGTGTCTTAAAATTTTTCATTCCAGGCGCACAATTTTTATTATTTTTTTTTTGGGTGCTGTTTACTCTCTTATGTCATTTGCATCATCATTAGATTTGATGATAATTGCAAAGCCTGCACACTTTTTTCCCCCTCTTGGAGAGGGAAAGATGTTGTTGGAATGTCTAATGAACTTTTCAGACGACAAGATAAAGACCCAGACCTTCATTTTCTAAGAAGTGCTTGGTGCAAGTGGCAGTGTCATGTTTGTGGGCTGATGTTGAGGAGTAAACATTCAGTTCTGTGGTTGATTGTCTGATTTTAGTAGTTGTTGTTCTACTTTATAGTGCATACCTACTATGTTTAAGAAACATTAATTGCAATTTTTCAAGTAGTATTCACAGTTGATCCTTGAGGCAAATAGTCTTAACCTCCTTTTATACCATTTTGTAAGCGAGATCCAGAATGGACAGGAACTGCTTAAAGTCACACAGCTGGAAAGAACTGCACTAGGATTTTGACAAGATTCCAGCTGATTTCATAGCTGAAACTCTGTCTATTTTTGCACAATGTCAGCCAGATAT
>NW_006922006.1:2488703-2490656 GCF_000298275.1 Orycteropus afer afer
TTTTTTTTTTTTTTAATCAAATATGTACTGAACACTTACAATGACCCATCATTTTTAGTAGAACCTATAGAAGATATTGAAATCAATAGTTTCAAAGAGCTGACAATCTATATTGGGAATAAAATAACTTCACAAATGATGACACAAGATAATGTCCTGAAACCATGAAAGAAGAATAAACAATCCCCTATGGGAACTGGAAATCGGAATAATTCTCGTTTGTATGATGATCAAGGAAGGCTTCATAAAGCAGATGCCATTGAACTGAACCATGAAGGACAGAGAGGCTTTCTATTGGCAATGGTCAGAGGAGAGCAGGTGGGCACAGGTAACAAGATGAACAAAGATAGGTAGCTATGTGAAAACACAGAGCATGGAGGAGGAATGAGGAAAAACTCAAAGTTTCTGGATCACAGCGTGAATGAATGCAGGAATTCAGAGATAAAATGGGAATTACAACGTTAGTACCAGATTGTGAAAGGCTTTACATGGCAACAGTACGTGACTGGATCTTGACATTCTTGGCAATTCTGTGATTTTTGCTATTTTATTTGGCTGGAAGTTTCCCTAGGTAGTACAAACAGTTAACATACTTGGCTGCAAACCAAAAGTTGGAGGCTTAAGTGCACCCACTGACACCTCAGAATAAAGTCCTGGTGATGCACTTCCAAAAAAGCAAGCCATTGTAAACTCTATGGAGCAAAGTTCTATTCGGGGTAGTCATAAGTTGGAATTGACATTTCGCAGCTGTTTTCTATACAATTGACCCTTGAACAACATGAGTTGAACTGCATAAGTCCACTTATGTGGAATTTTTTCAATAAATATACTGAAAATCTTTTGGATATTTGCAATAATCTGAAAAAAACTCACAGATGAACTCATTGCCTAAAAATATTGAAAACATTAAGAAAAAGGTATGCCATGAATGCACAAAATATATGTAGATTTTATTTTATTTTGTCATTTAGTACCATGAAATATATACAAATTTATTATAAAAAGTTTAAATTTATCAAATCTTATGCACAGAAGCACAGACTGTACATGGTGCCATTCAGTCAAGAAAAGTGTAAACAGACATACAGATGCAGTATTAAATCATAACTGAATAAAATTAACTCTAGTACCTATTGTACTACTGTAGTAATTTTGTAGCCACCTCGTGTTGCTATTGTTGTGAGCTCAAGTGTTGCGTTTATCCACTTAAAGCTCTGTGTGAGGCTAATCATCTCTGCATAAACAGTTGTCTCTTCAGTATATTTTGTATCCCAGTAAATTGCATATAACAGTAAACAGTGATATCTTGGGGTTCTTGTGCATTTTTCATCATGTTTAGTGCAATACTATAAATCTTGAATAATACCATGGGCCCCATACGAAGTACCAGTGCTTCCCAAGAAGCAGATAAAAATCATGCCATTACAAGAAAAAGTTGAATTGCTTGATATGTGCCATTGATTGAGGTCTGCAGCTGCTGTTGCCGGCCATTTCAAGATAAATGAATCCAGTGTAAACCTACTGCCATTGAGTCAATTCTGATTCATAGCAACCCTATAGGACAGAACTGCCCCACAGAATTTCCAAGGCTGTCAATCTTTACAAAGCAGATGGACTCTTCTTTCTCTCATGGAGTGGCTAGTGAGTTTGAACTGCCAAGTTTTTGGTTTGCAACCCAATGCTTTAACCACTATGACACCAGAGCTCCTTGATGGCAAGTGAAGTGTCATTCAAAAACACCAGCAAATACATGTGTGTCACATTAGTAGCTTCTCATCCCCCCTCCCCTTATTTTTAATTGTGATTTGGGTGAAGATTTACAGAGCAAATTCACTTTCCATACAGCAGTTCATATATACTTTGTCTCATGTCATTGACCACAGTTTACCACAATGCAACAGCTTCCCTCCCACTTCCTCCCCATAGTTACCTCTTCCCAGTGTCCATCCCTCC
>NW_006922006.1:2490756-2494569 GCF_000298275.1 Orycteropus afer afer
CCCCTGAGCTGTCTCCCTGTGCATAAGCAGCCCTTCCTTCTCCCATGATTGTTCTCTCCAGGGCTTGTGTCTACTTGAGGTAAATGTTTAACTCACATGCCTGTACTTCTCAGCTCCTTCTTTACTGATCTCTTACACACTCCAGTCATTTGGGACCCTAGCCCTACAATAAGCTGGAGAAGAATAGGGTCTCAAACAGCCTTTCAAAAACCCAGGGGAAACCTATGATCCTTCGTTGTCAGATGCCAATGAGTCAGTTCTGACTCACAATG
Source organism: Orycteropus afer afer (assembly GCF_000298275.1). Lineage (NCBI taxonomy): Eukaryota > Metazoa > Chordata > Mammalia > Tubulidentata > Orycteropodidae > Orycteropus > Orycteropus afer. Next base: position 2,491,029 of record NW_006922006.1, read on the forward strand.
GCCCTATGTACAACAGAATGAAGCATTACCTGGTCCTGTGTCATCCTCATAATCATCGCTATTCTTGGGTCTATTGTTGTAGCTGCTGTGTCAACCCATCTCATTGAGGATTTTCCTCTTTTCCACTGACTCTCTACTTTACTAAGCATGATATCCTTCTCCCAGACTGGTCCTTCCTGCCAGCATGACAAAAGTAAGAGAGATGAAGTCTGCCCATCCTTGCTTCTAAGAAGCATTCTGGCTGTACTACTTCTAAGATAGATTTTTTTGTTCTTCTGGGAATCCATGGTATATTCAATATTTTTCATCAACTCCATAATTAATTTTTCTTTGGTCTTCCATATTCATTGTCCAGCTTTTGCATGCATATGAGACAACTGAAAATACCATGGTTTGGGTCAGGTGCACCTTAGTGTTCTAAGTGACATCTTTGCTTTTTAAAGCTTTAAAGAGGTCTTTATATTTAGTGCTTCAGAAGGAAGATTGGGCAATCTACTTCCGTAGAGACACCACCTTGGAAACCCAAGGAGGGGTCGCTATGAGTCAGAAATGACTTGACAGCAGTTCATTTTAAATAATTTTGAACAGATTAGGTACATATTTGAGAGCTCGGTAGATTTATTTTTGAAGCTACTGCCTCTCTTTATGTTGTAACCACAGGGCACCAGCAGATCTGCCCAGTCTTGGAAGTTAGATCCATACCTTATTACTATACATACACAAGGATAAACTCCAAGTTGTGTAGAAAGATATATTTAATGTAAAAAATAAATGCAAAATATTAAAGAGTATAAAGATGAGTTTTTTATAACTATCAATTGGGGAATGCCTATGAGACAAAAATCTAGATGCCTTAAAAAGAAGACTAATGTATCTGACCATATCAAATAACAAAAACATAATATGTAACAATATAAAAGTTTCTGTATAAAAAAACAAAAACAAAAATTAACAAACAAAAAGCAGCACAAAGAAAAGTAATGCCTTGGAAATTCACTTCACCTTGGGGATGAAGGCAGAGGAGGAAAAAGTATACACACACACACACACACACACACACATCTGTTTACCTATCACCTATCTATGTATCTATCTATGTATCTATCATCTATTTATGATTTTTAACCAACTTTTGCAGTCTGAAATTGACTAAACATGCAGTGAAGATATATAGATTATTACTAGTGATTGGAGTGTAAAAGTTGAAACAAAGAAGAATCACCAGTAGTTGGAAAATATAACCTTGGTAATAGAAATGACTCTGGACATTGCATGGTAGAATTTTGCAAGACCAATAACTTATTCATTCATTTTCCAACAACAAAAATGGCAGCTATACACATGGACCTCATCAGATGGAATGCACAGGAATCAGATCAACTACATCTGCGGAAAGAGGCAATGGAGAAGTTCAATATCATGAGTGAAAATAAGGCCAGGAACTGACTGTGAAACAGGCCATCAATTGCTCATACACAAGTTTAAATTGAAGCTGAAGAAAATTAAAACAAGTCCATGAAAACCAAAATATAACTGTGATTATCTCCTACCTGAGTTTGGAGACCACCTGAAGAATAGATTTGATGTATTGAGTACCAGTGACCAAAGACCAGATGAGTTGTGGAATGACATTAAGAACATCATACATAAAGAAAACAAAGGGACATTAAAAAGACAGGAAAGGAAGAAAAGACCAAAATGAACCTCAGAAAACACTTGTAAACTTCCTTTTGATAGGAGAGTAGCTAAAATGAATGGAAGAAACAATGAAATAAAAGAGTTGAACAGAAGATTTCCAAGGTCAACTTGAGGAAACAAAGTATTACAATGAAATGTGCAAGGACCTGGAGTTAGAAAACCAAAAGGGAAGAACAAGTTTGGCATTTCTCAAACTGAAAGAACTGAAGAAAAAATTCAAGTCTAGAGTTGTAATATGGAAGGATTCTGTGGGCAAAATATTGAATGATGCAGGAAGCATCAAAAGAAGATGGAAGGAATACAGAGTCACTGTACCAAAAAGAATGGGTTAAACTTCAGTAATTTCAGGAGGTAGCATATAATCAAGAATGAATGGTATTGAAGGAAGAAATCCAAGCTGTACTGAAGGAATTGGTGAAAAACAAGGCTCCAGGAATTGATGAAATACCTGTTGAGATGTTTCAACAAATGGATGCTGCACTGAAGGTGCTTACTCATTTATGCCAAGAAATTTGGAAGACAGCTACCTGGCCAACTGACTGAAAGAGATGAATATCTGTGCCCATTTCAAAGAAAGGTTATCCAACAGAGTGTGGAAATCATTGAACACTATCATACACAAGTAAAATTTTGCTGAAGATAATTAAAAAATAATTACAGTAGTATATTGACAGGGAACTTCCAGAAATTCAAGCTGGATTCAGAAGAGGACATGGCATGCTGGTTATCATTGCTGATGCCAGACAGATTTTGGTTTCAGATTTTGGCTGAAAGCAAAGAACAGCAAAAAAATATTTACTTGTGTTTTATTGACTATGCAAAGGCATTCGACTGTGTGGATAATAACAAATTATGGATTACATTGTGAAGAATGAGAATTCCAGAACATTTAATTGTGCTCATGAGGAACATGTACATAGACCAAAAGCTGTAGTTTGAACAGAACAAAGGGATACTACTACATGGTTTAAAATCAGAATGTGTATGTGTCAGGTTTGTATCCTTTCACTGTACTTATTCAAACTGTATACTGAGCAAATAATTCGAGAAGCTGGACTATATGAAGAAGAGCATGGCATCAGGATTGGAGGAAGATTCATTAACAACCTGCGATATGCAGACAACCCAACCTTGCTTGTTGAAAGTGAAGGGAAGTTGAAGAACTTACTGATGAAGACTAAACACTACAGTCTGCAGTATGGGTTACACCTCAACATAAAGTAAATGAAAATCCTTACTACTGGACCGAAAAGCAACATCACTTCAAATGGAGAAATGATTAAAGTTGCCAGAGATTTCATTTTACTTGGATCCACAATGAATGCCCATGGAAGCAGCAGTCAAGAAATGAGACATTGTATTGCACTGGGAAAATCTGCTGCAAAAGACTTCTTTAAAGTATTAAGAAGCAAAGATGTCACTTTGAAAAGTAAAATGTGCCTAACTAAAGCTGTGGTAGTTTCAGTCACCTCATATGCAGGTGAAAGCTGGACAATGAATAAGGAAGATGGAAGAAGAGTTGGTGCCTTTGAATTGTGATGTTGCTGAAGAGTACTGAAAATACCATGGACTGCCAGAAGAGTGAACAAATATGTCCTGGAAGAAGTGCTTCCTGAATGCTCCTTAGAAACAAGAATGGCCAGACTTTGTCTCATCTATGTTGGTGTTGTCAGCAGGGATCATTCCCTGGAAAAGGAAATCATGTTTGCTAAAGTAGAGAGTCAGTGAGAAAGAGGAAGGCACTCAACAAGACGAATTGACAAAGTGGTGGCCAAGATGGTCTCCAGTATATCAAGGATCGTGAAAATGGCAGAGGACTGGGCAGTGTTTTGTTCTTTTGTGC
>NW_006922006.1:2495274-2496224 GCF_000298275.1 Orycteropus afer afer
TCCCACAATGCAACAGCTCCCCTCCTACTTCCTCCCCATAGTTACCCCTTCCCTGTGTCCATCCCTCCATGCACTCCTGCCCCCTGAGCTGTCTCCCTGCACATACACAGCCCTTCTATTTTCCTATGATTGAGCTCTCCAAGGAGTATAGCTACCTCAGGTAAATGTTCACCTCTATGCCTGTCTTTTGTTTGGCTGGAAGCCACAGGTGTGGGTTCAATTCCAGACCTGAAGGGCAGCTAGGGGCTATAGTCTCAGGGGTTCCATCAGGCTCTATCAGACCAGCAAACCTGGTCCCTTTTTTTTTTTCCCCCAATGATTTTGAATTTTGTTCCACATTGTTCTCCCCCTCTCTCCAGGATCTCCCACAGAGACCCCCTCCATAGGGTTTTCTTAGGTGTAATAAATATTTATGGCAACACATCACCAGGCCTTTCTTCTGTGGTGCTGCTGGCTGAGTTCAAACTGCCAGTGTTTAGGTTTTATTTGAGCACAAATCGTTTACGTCACCCAGGACCCTTGGATATAGTGCCCTCTATCTCTCCTTCACTGCATATGTATGTATATGTGTATATATATATGATATATATGATTGTTAACCAGAAGGTTGGCAGTTCAAACTCTCCAGCCACTCTGTGGAAGGAAGAGAAGGCACTTTACTTTCACAAAACCTTGGAAACCCAATGGGAGTTGCTATGAGTCAGAATTGACTTGATGGCAGTAATTTTTTTTTTTTTTTTTTTTTTTCAATACACATATACATATAGTCATACTTCACTTAACATCCATGATATGTTCTGTGAAATAGGATGTTACGTGATTTAAATGTTGAGCGAATGCCTAAATCATGAGCACTAGCATTCATGGATTTTCCACCTTCATGCTTAATAGCCTTTTGTTTCACATCAAAATTGATAATCTTTCTTTGCCTCTTGCTGCTATGATCACTA
>NW_006922006.1:2497614-2523375 GCF_000298275.1 Orycteropus afer afer
AATGGGATGGCTGGGTCAAATGGTATTTGTATTTCCAACTTTTGAAGGAATCGCCATACTGCTTTCCACAATGGTTGTATCATTTTACAGTCCCACCAGCAGTGTATGAGAGTCCCAGTCTCTCCACAACCTCGCCAGCATTTGTTATTTTCTGTCTTGTTGAGCTTTGATATTAGTGCTGGAGCAAGATGGTATCTCATTGTTGTTTTGATTTGCATCTCTCTAATAGCTAATGATTGTGAACTAGCATTGGTTTTGCTACATTTGGGAGTTATGATCCCTTTATGGTAATATTTTTGAAAGAGAATTAAACAGGGAGGAAACACTACAATGCTCAAGAGACATGTGGAAAAAATGACCAGAATTACTGGCCAGATAGAGACTGGTGGATCCCCTGAGACTATGGCCCTAGATTATCTTTTAGGCCTAGAAATGGACTGACTTCTGTGGATTGGCTCTGAGCCTAACAGTAGAAAGACCTATGTGCAGAAAGAACATCTAGCCCTGGAGATGCACCCACCTGTCTTAGGGAGATGCACCCTTTAGAACAATCAGCGTTGAGACACCAGAGGGGCAGCATTCACGTAGAGGGAGAGCTGGACAGACAGGAATGCAGAGATAGGAAGGGCACAGGGAGGGGGTAGTCACAGGGAGGAGAGGGGAGGAGAGTTTTTTATGGTTGGGGATAGTAATCGGGGCTATGAAATCAAATGTGCATGAACTGTTGAATATAAAACAAATCTGCTTTGTAAATTTGTACCCCAAGCACAATAAATAAATTAATTAATTAAAAAAGGGGCCTGTGATACATGAGATTGGCTGTTGCTACCTACTGGTTGATGCTTACACTGTTATACAGTCAACTTTTTATTTGTAAATAAGGAAGTTCACACTAAAATAATGATAGAAATACAGTACAGTACATTCATAAGCCAGTAACATAGGTGGTTGTTGTAACTAGCAAGATGTATGTACAATAGGTTATATATGTTCTGTAACAATATGCATTTGGTCCCACATCATTCTGTATACAAGAGACATGAGATACACGTGCTGTGTGCTGCAAGCTGTTATGTTTGCTATGTCTGCTTATGTCTGCTGCATCCCATTCTCCAATGGGATTTCTGCACTCTATTATATCGTTATGGGACCGTGGGCACAAAGGTAGTTGAATGTTAATTGAGCAGTTACATGGTATATGACAGTATGCATATCTATATCTTTGTATACTTTTTTCCCTGAAAATAGTTTTTGTCCCCCTGGTTTTATAGATAAATATTTAGAATGATGTAAGGGAGTCAGATGGCATGTGTGCAGCGGTGCTGAGGCTAAGTTCCCTCAGTTCTTTCTAATTCACATACGATTGTCTTGGAGCCTTTTCCCCTTGTCCATGCACTGTGGAGCCTATAGGAAGCTTGCTTTCATGCTTAAAAATAACATATTATAATGTTATATTAATCTAAAATTGTGTACATGCATCTATACAGGTACCAAAAAGACAAACCAAACTCACTGCCATCGAGTTGGTTATGACTCACAGTGACCCCTTTGGTTTTCTGAGGCAGTAAAGTTTTATGGAAGTAGATTGTCCCATCTTCCCATCTTCCTTCTGCTGAGTGGCTGGTGGGTTTGAACTGCCAACCTTCTGCTTAGCAGTCAAATGCTTTAAGCACTATGCTACCAGAGCTTCTTTACACGTGTACCGATATATATATATATATATATATATATATATACACACACACACATGCATATACACCTACTACTCACTAATCAACTATCTCATTACCTGACATTTTGCATGTCAGACTACTATCCAACTACTTTGTGCATTCATGATATATGTTTGGCAGTAATGGACACTGAGGTGTGAGTACAGATTATGTGGTATTGATTAAGATTATGTGTCCACTTGGCTGGGCTGTGATTCTTAATGGCTTGGCAGTAATGTCATGATGTAATCTGGCAGTTTGGGAATGATGTAGCCATCCTCCATTTTGTGACCTGCAGTGGTCATGCTCCATTTTCAGAGAATGCCTATTTTCGCATAGTGACCTGGTCTTTGGAACCCAACCATGTTGCTAAGTGAGGAGTGGGTATACCCATACTACACACACACACACATGCACACACACACACTCGCTGCCGTTGAGTCAGATCCAACTCATAGAGACCCCTCCTTGGGTTTCCAAGGAGGTGGAAATAGATTGCCTAACCTTCCTTCTGAGGAGTAGTGGGTGGGTTTGAACAACCAGCCTTCTGGTTAGCAGTCAAATGCCTTAGGCATTACACCAGCAGAGCTCCCTATACTAGTTGCTGCCAAACTGATTCCACCTCATGGAGATGTCATGTGTTTCAGGGTAGAACTGCCCTCTATAGTGTGATCATGGTTATGACCTTTTGGCAGCAAATTGCCAGGTCTTTTACTGCTGTGACTCTCGGTGGGTTTGGGTCACCAAGTTTTAAGTTAGTAGCCTAGTGCTTAACTATTTGCATCACCATACACACACACATGTGCATGCACACACACACATTTATTTTAGCAAAATGAGGTGGAGAACTAAACTACTTTTTAAACCACTTTCTGGCTAACTGCAGGGCTCTCAGGAGGAATTTTCAGGTGTTCATTATTTGGTTGATTAGTTCTATTCCCTGCAAGATAGTTATAGACTGAGATTAATGAAGTAAACAAGCTGGGATTTAACTACTATATGACACACACTATGAAAAGGCATCCTTAAAGAGTCAGCTTGCACTTTAGAGCACAGGAGATATGTTCCAGATGAGAATTTGGAGAGGCACATACTCTCTGCAAGATTCATTTTGATGCCCTCATTGTGAGCATGTGGGTTTTATATTCTTTGTCTACCTGGTGTCTCAGGAAATAACCTCTGGGCAGGTGCTACCTTTATGGATCAGGGGATTGTAGACCATCAAGTGACTCATTTCAGGAAAAGAGACTGGAGCTGAATGAACCTTATAATTTTCCTCAGTCTAAACCTTCTTTCTCAGTGTGAAATAAATAGATTTCTTATAGGCCAGAATAGACTCCACAGGGTAAACCAGGGGGATCTGAGGCATGAGCTTATTACAAACTGGAGGCACGGACTAGTTCAAATCTGCACCCTCCAGAGTATAAATGGGCAATCAATTGATGGGATTTTTTTAGTATCCAAAATAACTATGCCTTAAATTTATAGAGCAGTTTGAAATGTACCAAGAGCTTTCATGTTTATTATCTTATTTAGTACAAATGCCACTGGTTTGAGGCTGGTTATGTGATCCCTGTTTTACAGGTAAGGATCTAGACTCAGAGAGGTTAAGGAGTTGCCCAAAGTCACAGAGCAGGTAGCAGTTAGTGGCTGTAAGGGTTGGAACAAGCTCTTCTCTAAGTTGATGTTTTCTTTGGGGCATAAATTGCTTTCATTTTTTGTAATGATTGAAAAAGAAATGTATGAATGAATAAATGATGGCTGGGGTAGTAGCCATACTTGAGGGTCTTAGAAGCCATCCAGGAAAAGCAGAACCGGACAGAAGACCCAAGGATGACCCTGAGAAATCTATTAATTTTAAATTTTATATATACATACATACATACAAACATGCACGCACATGTAAATATTTACTTATATTGCCTTTGGGGTTGGGTTGCAAATTACAAATGTAGCAGAACAGAAATTCACTCATATTACACTCATATTTGCAAATAAACTGTACTTAAACTGTTCTTTTTCAATCATTAATTTCATCTTCATCATGAGTCCATATGCAGCTGAGTAGCCGAGGCCACTGCATTTATCCCAATCTGTTCGATGCAATGGACTGTTAATCTCTAAACTGTTAGAGAGGCCTTCTTTCATTTCATTTCATTGCTCTTCTCTAAGCTCTTCTCTGAAGGTATGGGGGAGGGATTTGAATGAGACTTAATGGAGAATGGAATGGCAGCAGTCTCTTGGATTCATATATGGGTCCTTGTATTTCTCTCTGGATTTTCTGTTCTTTATGGCAACTTAGAAAAAATTCAAGCCTTGAGTTGCAATATGGAAGGATTCTATGGGCAAAATATTGAATGATACAGGAAACATCAAAAGAAGATGGAAGGAATAGACATAGTCACTGTACCAAAAAGGTGGATGGTTCAAACCCACTAGCCACTCTTCACAAGGAAGGTTGGGCAATCTATTTCTGTGGAGATACTGCCTCAGAAACCCAAGGAGGGGTCACTATGAGATTCAACTTGATGGCAGTGAGTTTGTTTTTCGGTTTTGTCTGTACCAAAAAGAATTGGTCGATGTTCAACCATTTCAGGAGGTAGCATATGATCAAGAATTGATGGTACTGAAGGAAGAAGTCCAAGCTGCAGTGAAGGAATTGGTGAAAAACAAGGCTCCAGGAACTGAGAGAATCCCCACTGAGGTGTTTCAACAAATGGATGCAATATTGGAGGTGCTCACTTGTTTATACCAAGAAATGTGGAAGACAGCTACCTGGTCAAACAACTGGAAGAGATTGTTATTTGTACCTATTCCAAAGAAAGATGATCTGACAAAGTGCAGAAATTATTAAACCATATCAATAATATTACACACAAGTAAAATTTTGCTGATGATAATGAAAAAATGGTTGCAGCAGCATATTGACAGGGAACTGCCAGTAATTAAATTTGGATTCAGAAGAGGACATGAAATAAGGGATATTATTGCTGATGTCAGATGGATCTTGGCTGAAAGCAAAGATTACCAGAAAGTAGTTTGTGTTTTATGGACTATGCAAAGGCATTCAACTATGTGGATCATAACAAATTACCATTGCAAAGAATGGGAATTCCAGAACACTTAATTGTGCTCAGGAAGGAATGTGTACATAGACCAAGAGGCTATAGATCCAACAGAACAAGGGGGCACTTCATGGTTTAAAATCAAGAAGGGTATGCATCAGGATTGTATCTGTTCACCATATTTATTCAAACTGTATGCTGAGCAAATAATCCAAGAAGCTGGACTACACGAAGAAGACCATGACATCAGGATTGCAGGAAGACTCATTAACAACCTGCAATATGCAGACAACATAACTCTACTTGCTCAAAGTGAGGGTGACTTAAAGCACTTACTGATGAAGATTAAAGATTACATTTTCTCAACATAAAGAAAATGAAAATCCTCACAACTGGACCAATAAGCAGCATCACAGAAATGAAGAAAAGATTGAAGTTGTCAAATATTTTATATTACTTGATTCCACAGTCAACACCAATGGAAGCAGCAGTCAAGACATTAGACAATGTATTGGACTGGGCAAATCTGCTGCAAAAGATCTCTTTAAAGTGCTGAAGAGCAAAGATGTCCTTTGAAAACTAAGGTGCTCCTAATGCAAGCCATGGTATTTTCAATTACCTCATATGCATGTGAAAGCTAGACATTGAATAAGGAAGACCACAGAAGAGTTGTTGCCTTTGGAATATGGTGTTAGTGAAGACTACTGAGAACATCATAGACTGCCAGAAGAATGAATGAATTGTCCTGGATGAAGCACAGCTGGAATGCTCCTTGGAAGTGAGAATGGGCAGACTTCGTCTCACCTGCTTTGGTCATGTGGTCAGAAGGGACCATTCCCTGGAGAAGGAAATCATGCTGGGTAAAATAGAGGAAGAGAAAAGAGGGAAGCCGCTTAATGAGATGGATTGACACAGTGGCTGCAATGACTGACTCAAGGATAGCAAGGATTGTGCGGATGCCATAGGACCAGGCAGTGTTTTGCTCTGTTGTACATGGGGTCACTTTGAGTCAGAGCCAACCTGACAGCATCTAACAACAACATATTTGTCCCTGCCTCTTGGGGGCCCTGGGTTGCTATGAGGGAACCTGTGAGACACCTTTGTTTCAAAGTCACTAATATCTCCCTCAATCCTCTGAATTCAGGGTTTAGGCCCTGGAGAGTCAAGATCAGGATACACAAGTCACTTTCATCTTTTCTTATAATCACAAACTTAACTTGGTGAGCTTTAAATTCTCTGTGCAGAGCTGGGTTGATCTTCTCTACCTAGGACCTATTGCTGTTGAGTTGATTTTGATTCATAAGGACCCTATAGAACATAGTAGCATCCGTAGTGTCTCCAAGTCTATAAACTTTACACAAAGCAGACTGCTCCATCTTTTCTCCATGGAGCAGCTGGTGGATTCAAATTGCTGATCCTCTGTTTAGCAGTTGACCTCTTAACTATCGCACCATCAGGGCAAAGGGTAAAATTCTATGAAGTCATTGTTGTTGTTGTTGTTGTTATGTGCCATTGAGTCGGCCTCTACTCATAGTGACCCCTCCTTGGGTTTCTGAGGCGGTATCACTATGGAAGTAGATTGCCCAACCTTCCTTCCAAGGAGTGGCTGGTGGTTTTGAACCACCAGCCTCCTGGTTATCAGTCAAGTGCTTTAGGCACTATACTACCAGAGCTCCTATGAAGTCATTAGTCTTTGTTTTTCTTCTCTCTCTGCCTTATTAAAAAGAGTCCCTGGGTGTTTTTGTTCTCTCCAAAACCAAACCAAACTCATTGCCGTTGAGTTGGATCTGACTCATAGCGACCCCTCCTTGGGTTTCCAAGGAAGGTTGGGCAATCCTACTTCCGTAGTGATACTGCCTCGGAAACCCAAGGAGGGGTCGCTATGAGTCGGGGCCGACTCGACGGCAAACAACAACAACAACAACATCACTAAAGAGGTAGATTGCCCAATCTTCCTTCTGAGGAGTGGCTGACGGGTTTGAACTGTCAGCCTTCTGGTTAGCAGTCAAGTGCCTTGGGCACTAGTGCTGCGATAACAGACAAATCACAGATGTATGGCTTTAACAAACAGGGATTTATTCTCTTACAGTTTAGGAGGCTAGAAGTCCAAGTTTAAAGTGACAGCTCTATGGGCTGAGTGAAGGCCCCTTGACCTTGGGCTTCAACTCTGCTTCTTGCTCCTGGCCCACTGGAGCTAGAGGCATCTCTTAACTCAAGCAGCTGCTGACTGCTGAGGCTGACAAACCCAAGGTCGACAAATAAAATGGCACAGTCCCAAGATGATCAAGCAACCAACACAGCAGGCTACTAGTTCAAATCCTGAAACAGTCCGAAGATCAGCAGACAACATGGCAGGCCCTGAGATGAAGACTTGGCCAAATGCAGGATCCAGAGGTGCCAAAAAGCTAGAGAACTTTCTCAAACTTCTTCTTATATACGGGAAGCAGACCACATCCCTAAGGCAGCTCTTCAGCTGCTCACAGCAGATTCCACCATGGATTACCAGGCTCATCATGTGGAATCATTACATCCAGCTGCCCAGCCACTCAAAACCAGGCCTAGCCAAGTTGGCACATAACCTTAACTACCACAGTGGGTGATACAAATAGTTCAGTGCTATCTGAAAGGTTGGTGGTTGGAACCTTGGAAGAAAGGCTAGGAAATCAGCTTTAGAAAACCATAGGGCACACGGTTCTGTTTTGAGACACACGGGGTTGCCATGCGTGAGAATCGACTCAACAGCACCCCGACTCTCCCTTTTTTCCCTCAATATACTAAAGAGTAGTACTGAAGAACCTTCCTAAAGACCTTTGTTTTAGAAATTTAGGAGTCAAGAGAATCAATTTGGAGCTTCAAAGCTCACCAATGACCTTGTTCTCTCTCTCTTCCTTGGAACCCAATAATGGCTTCAGGGATAAAGGAGATAAAGAATACAGGCCAATGTGGTTTAAAGGGGAAGGAGGCTGAAAGATAGTGGTTTAATATTTGCAAAATACATCATTATTTTAATAATTAAATATTATTTTTAAATTTATGTACATATATTTTCTTATTTATTCTTATTATATTTATTCTTGAATAATATTTTATTATAGTAACACAATATTTTTAGACTTGGAAGTAATAAGAAAAGGGAGAAAGAAGAAAAAGAAATAAAGAGATTTTGGCCTTATTAATGCCTTCTTAAGCTGTAAATGATTTTGTTTTCAAACAGTTCTTTTCTTTCCTACTACAACTGGAACCTAAAAGGTCTTTGTTCTCAGCAAGAGGAAACAGAAAGTCTGAGGGTGAGCATGCAAGCCCAGTGGTGCCTCTGGGGCAGAGATAGGATTTAGCTCGAGAAGTGCTGTGTGTCAGGCCTGCCTGATGGTAACATGGGTCACAAGAACAGGTGCAGTCTGGGAAGGTTCTGGGTCAGTGTCACGAAACGTTTGAGACAAACTGGACCTCAGACTGTTCTGAGGTCTAGACTACTAGGCCCACAACCCAGCCATTTCACATCTCTTTCCAAAGAAGCTTATATGGAAGATACAGAGTTAAAGGGGAGAAGGGATGAAAATTCTGGCTGGTCAAGGAATTGAGGGGGAGATGCCAGGAGTTCTGCTTATAGGAGGATTTGATTAGCATCTTCAATGCTGCAGTCACTGACGGCACTACTAATGGTGCAAGGTGGGCAAGCCCTACTGTATCAGCATGAATCCAATTCCCACCTACAAATGGACCTAGGATTCGCCTTTCTAAATCTCCCAGATCCTTGTTGCCAGCCACTTCTCCTGTGGCACTTCCTCTTACCCTACCTACCCAGAGTTAGGTCAAGACATCCATGGCCACCAAGTTCAGATCATGGGGGACCAGCTGTAGGCTTGGGAAGCTGCATAACTCCTTGAACTTTAGACCAGCCAGATCTTCTCTTCTTCTAGCCCCTTGGGGCTAGGTCACAAGCTGGAAGGACTCTGTCTTTCTTCCTCGACAGCTTGAGTGGTCTTTCTCTGTCCACTGACCACCCACAGCCAGATCCTCTCGAGTTAGGATCCTGTCCTTATGGCTGCCTATGTGGGCCTCCTCTGAATTGCCACTCTTAGTTAAGTCAGAGTCTCCCCTTCTGGGTTTGTTAATTCTCTATACCAGATCACAAAGTTCACAGAGACTATTATACTTACAGACTATTATACTATTATACTTACAGTTACCCATTTATTATAATCAGAAAAGATGCAACTAAAAAGACATATCAGGTAAGGTCTGGGAGAGTTCCTGACATAGGGCCACAATTGTCCCCAGGGACATGATACCTTTTCCCATTCATGAATGTTCTAACCAATCCAGGAGGCCCTAAAGAGAGAGCTCTAAGGTCCAGGGTGACTTAGTCATTGGAACCTCAATGACTATGTATGAATGGAACTTTAATGAATCCAAAACCCAAGTCCAAAATCGTTGCCACTGAATTGATTCTGACTCATAGCAACCCTAGAGAGCAGAATAGAACTGTCCCACAGGGTTTCCAAGGCTGTAATCTCTATGGCAAAAAGGAGAGTTGGTGGCACAGTGGTTAAAGCAGTCAGCTGTTAACCAAAAGGTTGGCAGTTTGAACCCACCAGCCGCTCCACGGGAGGGAGAAAGGTGTGGCAGTCTGCTTCCGTAACGATTCAGCCTTGGAAACCCTGTGGAACAGTCCTGCTCTGTCCCACAAGGTCACTGTGAGTTGGAATCCCCCAGAAGCCAGTGGGCTTGCTTTGGTTTGGGTCATCTTTCTGCTGCAGAGCCACTTGTGGGTTTGAACCAACAATCTTTCAGTTGGCAGCTAAACATTTAACCACTGCTCCACTAGGGCTGCCCCCTTAATGCCATATAGTTATGATCGATCCAATCAATGAATATGCAAAATTGCATCATGCCCCTTCCCTTCCTGAAGTCACCAGATGTGGGACCTGTGCAACCCTTACTTGCCTGGCTGTTTTGGAAAACAAAGGCATCTTAATTGCTCAGGCTATTTTCAGAAGCTCGATACAAAAGGCCAAATCTAGTGTCCTCCCTCCCCCCCTTTCCCCCCCCCACCCCAAAGTACTCTAAGGAGGCACCCTAGGGAGAACTGAAGGACCAGGGGACTCAGATATCTGGGGTGGGATGGGGGAGGGGAGGATGTTTTCCTGCACTGTGCTATGTATGTTCCCTTGTTGTTGTTGTTTGCCCTCGAGTTGGCCCCAACTCATAGTGACCCCTCCTTGGGTTTCCAAAGCGGTATCACTAAGGGAGTAGATTGCCCAACTTTCCTCCTGAGGAGTGGCTGGTGGGTTTGAACTGCCAGCCTTCTGGTTAGCAATCAAGTGCCTTAGGCACTATGTATGTTCCCTTATAAATGGCAATAAATCTTCACTAAAAGAAATGAAGTAACTCTCTCCTATTTTACCTTATTTATTTATTTTTATAGGTCATAGAGTTTTAAAGGTCAGAAATCAACACTATGCACTTAGAGGACTTATTCCTACCTCTCTTCTTCTTCTTCTTCTTCTTTTTTTTTTTAATTTTAAGAGCTTGTTTTACATTCAACATTACCTGTACATTTATTTTCACTCCCCAATTACCATGTCCAACCCTAACCTAGTCTCCTCCCCTTCCTACCCTGTAACTCTCCCCCTGTGCCCCTCATATTTATGCACTCCTATTTGTCCTGCATTTCCTCAGTTTGAATGTTGGTCCTCTGGTGTCCTATGGTCTATTGCTCTAAGGGATGTATTACCATTGAGTGTGTGGGTGTGGCATCCTGGGCTGAGTGGTCTGCGTGTACATCTTCTTAACTATTGGGCTGAGAGCCAGCCCCTGGGGGTGAGTGTTATTCTAGGCACCGAATGTATTTCAGGGCCATAGTATTGGGAGTCTCACCAGATTTTGTCTGACCAGTAATTCTGGTCATTATTGAGTTTTTGGATTGTGTTCCATGTTTTCCCTCCCCCTACCTCTCTTCTTATCTTCTCTACCCTACCCTCATCCCTTGTCACCTCATACTGTTAACAATGTCTGTTACTTTCTTGAGTATTATTTTCTTCTGATAAATTTTTAATGTAAATATAAGCGTGAATATACTTGTTAGTCCCCAACTTCACCTCATTCTTACATGTGAAGAATGGAGTTTTTAATTCTCATGGAATTCTGTATGCTATGGATATTGAAATGACCTACCCAAATGATTGCCCTGAGATAATCTTTGAACCTTATACCATGGGAATACTAGTTTCCTGAAAGTCATTTTTTAAGTCAAACAATAGTTTAGCTAATAAGTAAAGGTTTGCCTTTGGCATTTTAATCTTTTAAAAAATTATATATTTACAGACACGTCAGACTGGAATCTATGCTTTAAGATAAATCAATAATTATTTAATTGTTCTTCAATAAAATGCTAAGAATCCTGCATCACCACAAGTTGTTTTGAAGATGCTTCTGGTCCTGTTTCCATGGAAATCCATAATTACTAGAGCTAAGGTGGAGTACAAAAATCTGTGAAACACCTTTTTCTCTGGAACCTTTTTGACTTTCTAGTTGGAAATGTTGCCCCAATTTGCAAATTGTACGTTAAGTAAACTTCATCAATTTCCATTGCTGACTCAAATATTACTTTTGTTTCAACACATGAAAGGTAACAAGGTAACATATTATGATCATATTTGTTCACTTTGCTTGGATCATTTTATTATGTCCTGGGTATCTTTCCTGATCAATACATAGCTTCTTCTTTATTTTCCTGTTGCAATATTATCCACTGTTCCACTACTGGCGGACATTTGGGCAGTTTCCAGTGTTTTGGAATACCATGGCTTGGGTAAGTGTTTTGTATCACAGACAATGCTGCAGGGAATTACTTTGATGAAAGCCGTTTTGTATATTCTCAGGGATCCTTACTAGATAAGTAGCAGAGGAAGGACAGTAGGCTACTATTGCATAAAAATTAACTGCTTTCCAGCTTTCACTGCTCTCGTCTCTCTCACTTGATGAGTAACTTTTTCACTGGTGGGAACACTTACTGAAATACGGGTGTGATTTTGATAAGCCGAAATAAGTTGCTGTGGAGTCAATTGTTGTTGTTGTCGTTATGTGCTGTCGAGTCGGACCCCGACTCACAGCAACCCCTCCTTGGGTTGCCGAGGCAGTATCACTATGGAAGTAGATTGCCCAACCTTCCTTCCGAGGAGTGGTTGGTGGGTTTGAACCTCCAGCCTTCTGGTTAGCAGTCAAGTGCCTTAGGCACTATGCTACCAGGGCTCCTGATATATGACTAATATATAAAAATTTTAAAATAAATAATACAACTAAAATGTATTCCATATAATATTATCAAGCTGCTGCTTCTTATTTATTTATTTATTTATTTTTTGTGTGCATGTTCAACATCCCTGGTGGCATACTGCCTAAAGCATTTGACTGCTAACCACAAGGCTGGTGGTTCAAACCCACTAGCCACTCCTTGGAAGGAAGGTTGGGCAATCTGCTTCCATAGTGATACTGCCCCAGAAACCCAAGGAGGGGTTGTTATGAATTGGGTCCAACTCGACGGCAGTGTGGTTTTGTTCAACATCCTACTTGTTGCTGTTGTGGTTCTCAGCAGACGTTGACTTGATTCTGACTCAGGATGACCTATGTGTTGCTCAGCAGAACTATGCCCCAGAAGGTTTTCAGGGCTGTGGCCTTTCAGAAGCAGGTTGCTAGTGTGTTAGGTCTGGGTGGGCTCAAACCATTCATCTTTCAATTAGTAATCAAACGTTTAACCATTTGCAACACCCAAGGTCTCCTATTACCATAGCACAAGTCCTCATTTTTACCTCTTAATACTGTTTTCTTTTTTTTTTTTTAATTGTAATTTGGGTGAAAATTTACCAGGCAAATTGGTGTTCCATTCAACAATCCATACACAATCTGTTTTGAGACTTTTACCACAATCCCCACACTGTAATAACATTCTGCCCACTTCTTCCCTGCACCCACCCCTTCCCATCCCACCTCCCTAGCTCTGTCCCTGGGCAAACGCTGTCCTCTTGATCTCATATTCTTGGTTATTACATGAGTGAATACCCTCCTGATGTCACCATTCCCTTGTAAGCCTGCCTTTCGTTTGGTTGCCAATTGAGGCACCAAGGTTAAGTTCAGTTCTGAGCTTGGACTAAGCTAGGTGTCTAAGTGTCTAAGGGCTATATAGTCTCTGGGGTTCCACCAGTCTTCATCAAACCAGTAAGCTTGGTCTTTTTATGATTTTGATTTTTATTCCTATAGGGGTTTTCTTAATGGTGGAACAAGTCCAGCTTAATAATGAAGGCTGCTACATGGTTCCAAGGAAGAAGAGGAAATGAGTTGTTAGCTCCTTTAAACCAGAAGCTCATTTCTCCTGGGATATCTTTATGTGGTAAGCATTTTCATCTCATAAAAATACATGGAGCATAGTGCCTAAGGCACTTGACTGCTAACCAGAAGGTGGAGGTTCAAAGCCACCAGCCACTCCTCAGAAGGAAAGTTGGCCAATCTACTTCCATAGTGATGCTGCCTCGGAAACTCAAGGAGAGGTCACTATGCATCAGGGCAAACTCGATGGCACATAACAACAACAACAACAACAACAACAACAACACAGATACATGTTGCCAAAGCATTTTCATCTAATATAGATACATGTTGTCTGTGTTGAACATTTACCTGGTCCATAATCTTCTCTACAAAGAACCTCTTCTGATTTTCAGTTATGTTAAAAGATAAAAACAAAAATGACTTAGAAGGAAAGGAGTCTGTTGATATTCCTTCTTCTATTAAATTCTCATTAAGTGAGGGAAAACAGTTCTGAAAATTCTCCCAGCAACCATTATCCAATCTTACATTTCGGTTGGGCTGCCTCACTTGTGTCTCTACTAAATTTTAGAATGCGTAGATTCCTGACTTTGTCCTGAAGTACATTTCTACCAGGAGGCATTTGTTTCCTGTGTTTATCTTCACATGAAAAGTTAACTGTTTTCCAGCTTTCACTGCTGTTGTATCTCTCACTTGATGAGTAATTTTTTCACTGGTGGGAACACTTACTGAAATAGCTCTATTAAATTCATCTCCTATTTCTGGGTACAGAATGCCTTGGACTTGATCACATTATAGATGCAAACTATCACTAAATTTGATGGTCCATTTTTACATTCAACCAAACCTTTTATTTTCAGTCTGAGAACCATTACTTTCTTAGATTCTGTTATAGGGCTCCCCCCACTTTTTTTTCTTTTAAAAAAAACCACATCCACCACTACCCCAATAACAACAAAAGATTTCATCCCTTATGTGAATTACAACATTCATAATACAAAAACACAACTCCATAAATATGTGCAGATGGTTGGACTCAATTGTTAGCTAAGTGATTCCCTTGAACAGACAGAGGATGTGATCAAAATTTGTGATGTAAAATATTTAAGATGGCTACGTATTTTAACCACCACTTGTATGTCAGTTTGTTATACTGTGGTGACTTGCATGTTCGTATGATGTTGAAAGTTATGCCACTGATGTCTCAAATACTGTGATGGAAGGATTTCAGTGAGCTTCCGGACTGTGACAGGCTAGGAAGAAAGGCCTGGTGATCTAATTCTGAACAATCAGCCACTGAAAACCCTATGGCTCACAGCATACGTTGTCCAGGACGGTGCTTGAAGATAAGCCCCCAAGGCTGGAAGGCACTCAAAATACAGAGTGGCTGAAACAATGGATTTGAGCATAAAAGTGATTGTGACTATGGCACAGGACCGGGCAATATTTCATCCTTTTATCCATAAAGTCACCATGACTTGGAGTCTACTCAGCAGCACCTAACAACATCGATAACAATAATAACAAGTTTCGGCCTCTTGGGCAGCACAGAGAAGCCAGGGCACGTGGACTCTACCCTGCTCTCATGCTGGCTGTGGGGTGTGGATGACTTTTGCTCATCTCCACTTGTGGGGAGGGGGCCTCTTTGAGTTTCATCCCTGTTCTGAATCCTGTTGCACAGATTACCTCTCTGTGCTCCCAAGACATGTTCAGACTCAGTGAACAGTTAGCTCCTTGACGTGGGGAACATTCACAACATTATTGAATAAATACTGACTGTGTGTTGAACACGACTGTGTGTTGAACAATCAAAATCTCAAATCTCTTGCTCATGAGTTTCTAATCATTATTCTATTTGTGGTAGGAGAATGACACACTACAGTGGTTTTACAAGTCAGGACCTAAAGGCAGACTCCTTTTGCTTATATTGGCAATTTGTCTTCTGAATCCCAGTTACAGGCTTCCCCCCAAAATGTTGTTTTTAGGATAGAGAATCAGCCTTTTAGAAGCAATTTTATTGGATTCAAGTCATTAATAACACTTATGAATTGTTAGATGTCATCAAGTTGGTTCTTGTGGTAGTTAAATTTGTATGTCAACTTGGCTGGGCCTGGGTGAGTGGCTGGGCAGCTGGTGGTAGTTATTCTCCATGATGAGACTGGCAATCAACTCCATGGTGGGATCTACCATAAGCAGCTGAGTAGCTGCCTTTGGGATGGTCTGTTTCCTGTGTATAAGGAGGAACCTTGGGGATAGTCTTGAGCTTATGGCACGCTTAGACCCTGCATGTAGCTGTGTTGTTGTTCAGCAGCCTGCCATGCTCTGCTGACCTTGGGACTTAAAATGGACTTGAATTAATGGCCTGCTGTGGGGTTTGGTAACATTGGGACTGTATCATTTTATATTTTGACCTTGGGCTTGTTAACCTCAGCAGCCAGTAGCTGCCTAAATGAAGAGATGCCTCTAGCTTCAGTGGGCCAGGAGCAAGAGGCAGAGCTGGACCCCAAGGTTGAGGGGCTTTCACATAGCCCCTAGAGCCTGGCACTTTGAAGTTGAACTTAAAGCCTCCAAACTGTGAGAGAATAAACTCATGTTTGTTAAGGGCATCCCATTTGTGGTATATTCTTGTCAGAGCGGCACTAGGGAACCAGTACAGTTCGTATTCATAGGAGTACTACCACTGTCCAGTCCTGAGCCATCCTCACAATTGATGCTAATCTCGCACCCACTGTTGCAGCCACCATGCCAATCCATCTTGTTGAGGGCTTTCCTCTTTTTATATGACCCTCTACACTACAAAGTATGATATCCTTGTCCAGGGACTGGTCCCTTCTGATAACTTGTCCAAAGTATGTGAGATAAAGTCTCACCATTCTTGCTTCTAAGGAACATTCTTCCAGGACAGATTTGCTTGTTCTTCTGACACTCCATAGTATAATAAGTATTCTTTAGCAAACCCATAATTTGAAGGCATCAATCCTTGTTCCGTCTTTCTTATGCATTGTCTAGCTGTTGAATGCATATGAGGCAATTGAAAATACCATGGCTTGGGTCAGGCAAAGGAGCTCTGGTGGTATAGTTGTTAAAGCATTTGGCTGCTAACCTAAAGGTCAGTTGTTTGAACCCACCAGCTGCTCTGCGGAAGAAAGATGGGGCAGTCTGCTTCCATAAAGATATATAGCCTTGGAAACCCAATGGAGTTGCTATGAGTTAGAATTGACTCGATGGCAGTAAGTTTGGCTTTTGAGTTCGGACCAAGCAAACCTTAGTTTTCAAAGTGACATCTTTTTTTTCCCCCCTAATAATTTGTTTTGGTTACCTAGTACCGCTCTGACAAGAAAAACACAAATGGGATGACCTTAACAAATAGGAGTTTATCTTTACAGTCTGGAGGCTTTAAGTCCGAGTTCAAAATGCCATGCTCTAGGGGCTGGATGAAAGCCCATCAACCTTGGGCTTCAGCTTTGCCTCACTGGAGCTAGAGGCTTTTCTTCACTCAGACAGCTCTGGCTGCCGAGACTGGCAAGCACAAGGTTGACAAGTAAAAAGGCACAGTCCCAATGTTACCAAACAACATGGCAGGCCATTAATTCAAGTCCATTGAAAGTCCCAGGTTGGCAGAGCATGGCAGGCTGCTGAACAATGACACAGCCACATGCAAGGTTCAAGTGTGCCATAAGCTAGAAACTTCCCCAAGCTTCTCCTTATATACAGGAAGCAGACCACATCCCTGAGGCAGCTAGCTACTCAGCTGCTTATGGTAGATCCCACCATGGAGTTGATTACCAGTCTTATCATGGGGAATATACATCCAGCTGCCCAGCCACTCAACCAGGCCCAGCCAAGTTGATGCACAAACTGAACTACTACACAATTTAAAGAGATTTTTTGCAGCAGATTTGCCCAAAGCAATATGTCATTTCATTTCTTGACTTCTGATTACATGGCAGTCGAACAGAACAAGGGTATACACATTAGGAAAGGTTTGTGTCAGGGTTATATCCTTTCACTATACTTAATCATACTGTATGCTGAGTAAACAAGGTGAGAAGCTGGACTGTATTAAGAAGAATGTGACATGAGGATTGGAGGAAAACTCATCAACAACCTGCGATATGCAGATGACACAACCTTGCTTGATGAAAGTGAAGATGACCTGAAACATTTACTGATAAAGGCCAAAGAACACAGCCTTCAGTATGTATTACACCTCAACATAAAGAAAACAAAAATCCTCACCACTGGACCAATAAACAACATCACGATAAATGGAGAAAAGATTGAAGGATTTCATTTTACTGGGGTCCACAATCAATATCCATGGATACAGCAGATAAGGAATCAAATGATGTATTGCACTGGGAAAACCTGCTGCAAAACACATCTTTAAGATCTTAAGGGACAAAGCTGTCACTTTGAAGACTAAGGTGTGCATGGCTGAAGTCATGGTATTTTCAATAGCCTCATATGCATGTGAAAGCTGGACAATGAATAAGGAAGACCAAAGAAGAATTGATGCATTTGAATTGCAGTGTTGGTGAAGATTACTGAAAACACAGTAGACTACCAAAAGAACCAACAAATCTGTCTCAGAAGTATAGCCAGAATGCTCCTTAGAAGTGAGAATGACCAGACTTCATCTCCAGTACTTTGGTCCTGTTGTCAGAAGGGACCAGGTTCTGGAGAAGGATAGTGTGCTTGGTGAAGTAGAGGGTCAGCAAAAAAGGGGAAGACCTTCAAAGAGATGGATTGACACAGTGAGTGCAATGATGGACTCAAGCACTGCGAAGATTATGGGGATGGTGCAGGACTGGGCAGTGTTTCGTTCTGTTATAAGTAGGGTCGCTGTGCGTCGGAGCTGCCTGTACAGCACCTAACAGCAACAGCTGACATGGGCATTATTGTGGGTCCAAGTAAAATGAAATCCTTGACAACATCAGTACTGTCTCCATTTATCATGATGTGGCTTACTGGTCCAGTTGTGAGGATTTTTTTTTTTTCCTTTATGTTGTGGTGTAATGTATACTGAAGGCTCTAGCCTTTGATATTCATCCCTAAGTGCTTCAATTGTTCTTCGATTGTGTCATCTGCATATTATAGGTTGTTAATGAGTCTTCCTCCAAACCTGACACTGTATTCTTCTTCATGGAGTCCAGGTTCTCGGAGTTTGCTCAGTATACAGATTGAACAAGTATGGTGACAGGATACAACCCTGACACACACTTTTACTGATTTTAAACTATGAAATATTCCCTCGTTCTGTTTGGATGGCTGCCTCTTGGTCTATGCATGGGTTCTGCATGAGGACAATTAAGAGTTCTGAAATTCTAATTCTTTGAAATATTATCATAATTTGTTATGATCTACACAGTCGAGTGTTTTTACATAGATCATAAAACATAGGTAAACATCTTTCTTTCAGTCAAGATCCACCTGCCATCAGCAATGGTATCCCTCCTTCTACATCCTCTTCTGAATCCAGCTTGAATTTGTGGTAGTTTCATGTCAATGTATTGCTGCAATTCTTTTTGAACTATCTTTAGCATAATTTTAAGGAGCAGTGGTGGCACACTGCTTAAAGGGTTTAGCTGCTAAACAAAAGGTTGGCAGTTCCAACCCACAAGATCCTCCGTGGGAAGAAAGATGCAGCAGTCTACTTTGGTAAAAATTTACAGTCTTGCAAACCCTATGGGGCAGTTCTACTCTGACCTATAGGGCTGCTATGAGTGGGAATCAACTTGACTTGGAATAGTGCAGTGAGAGTTTCCAGCCTCCTGAGCTCTGGTAGCATAGTGCCTAAGACACATGACTGCTCACCAGAAGGCTGGCGGTTCAAACCCACCAGCCACTCCTCGGAAGGAAGGTTGGGCAATCCTACTTCCGTAGTGATACTGCCTCGGAAACCCAAGGAGGGGTCGCTATGAGTCGGGGTCGACTAGACGGCAAAAACAACAACAAACCATTCTTTGAAAGATCTCAATTGGTATTCCATCAATTGCTGGAGCTTTGTTTTTAGCCAATGCCTTCAGTGCAGCTTGTATTTCTTTCTTCAGTATCATTGATTCTTGACCATATGCTACTGCTTGAAATGGTTGAATGCTGACCAATTCTTTTTGGTCCAGTGACTCTGTCTATTCCTTCCATTTTTGTTTGATGCTTCCTGTATCATTCAATATTTTGTCCATAGAATCCTTTAATATTGCAACTCAATGCTTGAATGTTTTCTTCAGTTCCCTCAACTTCAGAAATGCTAAGCATATTCTTCCTTCTTGGTTTTCTAACTGCAGGGCTTTGCACATTTCGTTATAATACTTTACTTGGTCTTCATGAGTCACACTTCGGAATTTTCTGTTCAGCTCTTTTACTTCATCATTTCTTCAATTTGTTTTAGCTGCTCTACATTTAAGCAAGTTTCACAGTCTCTTCTGACATCCATTTTGATCTTTCTTTCCTTCCTGTCTTTTTAATGACCTTTTACTTTCTCCATATATGATGTCTTGTTGTTAACCTCACAAGTCATCTAGTCTTTGGTCATTAGAGTTAATTTTTCCAAATATACTCTTGATATGGTCTCTGAATTCCATGGGACTATATTCATGGTAGGAGCTCTGGTGGTGTAAGTGCCTAAGGCATTTGACCTCTAACCAGAAGGCTGGTGGTTCAAACCCACCAGCCACTCTTTGGAAGGAAGCTTGGATAATCTACTTCCCTAGTGATACTGCCTCGGAAACCCAAGGATGGGTCACTATGAATTGGATCCAATTCAACGGCAGTGAGTTTGTTTTGTTTTGTTTTTTTTTTTGGTACTCATGTTATATAAGTTTTAACAAACCTGTCCTGGAAGAAGTGCAGCTGGAATGCTCCTTGGAAGTGTGAATGGCCAGATTTCTTCTCACCTACTTTGGTCATGTTGTCAGAAGGGACCATTCCCTGGAGAAGGATATCTTGCTTGGTAAAGTGGAGGGTCAGTGAAAAAGGGGAAGACCTTCAAGGAGGTGGACTGATATGGTGGCTGCAACAATGGGCTCGGGTTTAGGAAGAATGGTGAGAATAGCACAGGACCAGGCTGGGTTTTGTTCTGTTGTACAGAGGGTTGCTATGAGTTGGAGTCAATTTGTCAGGACCAAAGAACAACAACAACACACTCATGGTTGTACTTTGGTTCTTGTGGACCTGTTTTAATCTTCTTCAGCTTCAACTTGAACTTGCATATGAGTATTGGATGATTTGTTCCACAGTTGGCCACTGGCCTTGTTCTGACTGATGATATTGAATTTCTCCATCATCTCTTCCCATGATGTAGTCAGTTTGATTCCTGTGTATTCCATCTGGTGAGTCCACATGTAGAGCTGTCATTTATATTGTTGAAAAAAAAAAAAAAGTATTCCCAATGAATAGGTCATTGATCTTGCAAAATCCTATTGTGTGATCTCTAACATTGTTTCTGCCCTTAGAGAGCCATTACATACAGGGGCCAAGACTCAAGGTATCTAGCATCAGTGCGGCAAACCTCAAGGTTTCATTTGTAGTAGGGAGAAAGCAGTGGCTCTCTGTTTTGTGCCTTAAGAGGTAAGGTTATTGAGACTGGAGAGACAGCCCACTTACTCCAGCAACAGTGGTAAGAGTGGTTAGCCACAAGCAACTGTTGTACCTATCAGTGATTGTTACAACTAGGTCCGAACCCAGGGGGAAGAACAGAGACAAATCTTCATTGTATACAATGACCTAGAGAATTTCAGGCATCTTTCTGAGCCCTGATAAGGGCTGAAAGAAAACTACTTGAATGATAGGAAGAAGGGATGAATGCTGGGAATGGAGCCAAAAAAACATTTTTACTATCATTGTTTTAACCTCTTAATCCTTGACTATCTCCTCCTGATTTTAGGAAGTGTTTACATGTGTAAATACAGGATTAATGTCAGGTGGTCTGCTGCAACACTCAAAAAACCAAACTCACTACCATCAAGTCAACTTCAACTCATAGCAACACTCTTTGGGTTTCCGAGGTGGAAACTCTTTATGGAAGTAGTTTCCCCAGTCTTCCTTCTGTGGAGTGACTGGTGGGTTTGAACCGCCAACCTTCTGGTTAGCAGTCAAATGCAATATATACTTATTTCTAGGGTTGCCTGAAACCAAGGTGCTGACCCTTGGCCAAATCACAATGAAAACATCTAACTAAGGACCAATATTCCTGTGCTGGTGTCTGGGACAAAGCAGGTGGGCAATCTGTTCCAGCTTATTGGCATCACTCATAACAAAGAATGGATTAATGGTTTGCACCTGGTTTCTGGTTTTCTCTTGGTTTCTGCTGTTTGGCCTTGCCATAAACCTAGGATTGTCTACATGATCAGAGGGGCTTAAAAGACCACTCCTTGGACAAGACTGTGGCTCTCCTGGGCCTGAGGTATGTTGCATGTATCTTGGTAGACCCTGACTCAGAGATTAAACCCATCCTGTATGAAGGAGCTGTATCTGGAGGTCTCTGATGTATGTGTGTGTGTTCCTTTACTTGCTGTATTGTACCCTTTAACTTTATTAAGAGTATACTCTGTTATTCTCATGAATCATTTCAGTTATCCAAACCATGTATAATTGCCTCATTATGTTTGTTTCGTATTCATTCTGAGCCATAATACAGCAAAAGGTCTATATATTTCAGCTCATGTCTGAAGCTAATCTCGAGTCTAGCTGAATGAGACCAAGGAGCAATAGATAATGTCCACTGTTAAGTGACTCAGATTCCTGATTCTCTACTCTGCTCTTCCTTTCATTCTCCCCCACCGCCACCCCATTCTCTTTAGGTACTTTGGTAGCATAGTCCCTAAGACATTTGACTGCTAACCAGAAGGCTGGAGGTTCAAATCCACCAGCCACTCCTCGGAAGGAAGACTGGGCAATCTACTTCCGTAGTGATACTGCTTTGGAAACCCAAGGAGGGGTCACTATGAGTCTGGTACGACTCCACAACACATAACAGTAACAACAATGCTCTCATATTTCTTCTAACATTCTCCTATAAAAACTTTCTATGGGTTGTTCCAAGAATTCTTCCTAATTCTACCCTTTCCCAACCCTATCAAATAAAGTTAGTCCTCAATCATCTGCAGCAACAGCTGCTTATTTATACAAAAACAGTTTTGACACATCACATTCTATTATATCTCTCTCTCACTCGATAGACTGAATTCTGTCTATTACAGTTTAATTTAGATAATGATCCTGTCTTATTCACTTCCTTGTCACCAACTCTTAGTATAGTGTCTGATATGGAATAGATATTCATTAAATACATGATTAAATAAACCTATGAATTAACAAATAGATCTACAGTAAGAAAGGTGTTCTTTCATTTTAGACAGTTACAGAGAATGTTGACTGAATGGTAACATTTCTCCCAGGTGTATTAGAATTCCAAATGTAGCTGGTGGATGAAACCTTAAGCTAAAGTAATGCTATTTTAATCGTGGCATTGACCTAAAACCACCAAAGTCACTGCCATCGAGTTGATTCTGACTCAGTGACTGAGGAGGTAAATATTTATGGAAGGAGAACCTTCTCTGTGGGTATTCCATCAGTTCCTGGAACTATTTCTTGCTAATTTAGTGCAGCTTGGACTTCTTTGTTCAATACTATTGGTTCTTGATCATATGCTACCTTCTGAAATGGTTGAATGTCAACCAACTCCTTTTGGTACAGTGATTCTGTGTATTCCTTCCAACTTCTTTTGATGCTTTCTGCATCATTCAATATTTTGCCCACGGAATCCTTCAGTGTTGCAACTTGAGGCTCCAGTTCTTCCTTCCCTTCCTTCAGTTTAAGAAATGCCAAGCATCTTCTTTCCTTTTGGTTTTCTAACTCTGGGTCTTTGCACATTTCGTTATAATACTTTATTTTGTCCTCTTGAGCTGCCCTTTGAAATCTACTGTTCCGCTCTTTTATTTCAACACTTCTTCCATACATTTAGCTACTCTATTGAAGAGCAAGTTTCAGAATGTCTTCTGACATTGCTTCTCTTCCTATCCTGTCTTTTTAATGATTTGTAATGATAGGAACTGCTATATTCAGTCTCTGCTTCTGTTTTCTTTCTTTTTCCAGTGGTTCCATTACTAGCAAATTCCTCCTCCGATGGATCTGTTCTGCCTTTGTTGTCATTGTTGTTAGTTGCCTTGGACTTGGCCTCTGACTCACGGCCAGCCCTTGCCTCATGTAGAGAAATGCTGCCTGGTCGGTGCCGCCCCATGATGGGTTGTGATTGGACCATTGTGCTCCATAGGGTTTACATTGGCTGGTTTTCAGAAGTAGATCACCAAACCTTTCTTCCTAGTCTGTCTTAGTCCAGAAAGAAGGTCCACTGAAACATGGTTAGCATCATAACAACATGCCAGCCACCAATGACTGGACAGTGGTTGTGCACGAGGTACGTTGGCCAGTAATCAAACCAGATATCCCGTATAAAAGGCAAGAATTTTACCACGGAACCATCTGCCTCCATGCTCTGTCTTTAGATAATAATAATTTAATCTTATTCTCATCCAGGGTGAGGAGTTCTGGAGGCACAGTGGGTTAAGTTCTCAGTTGCTAATGGAACAGCTGGTGGTCCAAACCCCCCAGCCACTGTGCAGGAGAAAGATGTGACAGTCAGCTTCCATAAAGATGATTGCCTTGGAAATTCTGAGGGGGCAGTTCCACTCTGTTTCACAGACTCACTATGAGTAGAAAAGGAGCTCTGGTAGCATAGTGCCTAAGGCATCTGACTGCTAACCAGAAGGCTGGTGGTTCAAACCCACCAGCCACCCCTCGGAAGGAAGACTGGCCAATCTACTTCCATAGAGTGCTGCCTCAGCAACCCAAGGAGGGGTCATTATGAGTCGGATCCAACTCCACAGCAGTGAGTTTGTTTGTTTTTTTTTTTTTAAATGAGTAGAAATAGGATGGCAATGGGTTTGGTCTCGTCCAGTGTAAAAGGACAGATCTTTCAACAATGACTTTGTATATTTTTGTTCTCAGCTCTTTTTCATTCCGTTTTACTCTCAAAACAGGGAATCTTAATTTACTATCACTTCAAAGATTGTTTTAGTGGGCTTGGTAATGGGAAAATATTTCAATGAACTGCCTACAAAACAAGGAAAAATTTTCTACTGAAAATGAAAATTATTTATTATTGAAAAACCCTTGGGTGCAAAGATGCTCCTCTAGTCCTATACAGGTTATTTTTGATTTCAGCAAATTGATTAATTAAGGACTTCAGGAGCAAACTACTATGAGGGATTCTGTTCTGAGTTGGAAAAAGAGTTGATGATTAAGAATGTCTGAAGCTTACTCAGGAGAAGATAATGTGTGATCAGAATATTAAGAGCAGAATTTTTAGGTTTTCTGTTAACACTTTGGGCAGGGAGAGAAAAGAATTCGAAGAGCAGGAACCAATGCTGATGGCCTCTTTGTATGTGGACGTGCTGCCGCCTGCTGGTCTTTTCTTGTCATTGCGCAAGTTTTGAAAAGTCCGTTGTTGGACTGAATGAGCTCTGGTGGCGCAGTGCCTAAGGTATTTGACTGCTCACCAGAAGGTTGACGGTTCAAACTCACCAGCCACCTTGCGGAAGGAGAACTGGGCACTCTACTTCTATACAGATTTACTAAGTGAGAAACACAATGGGGGTTGCTATGAGTTGGAGTTGACTGATGGCGGTGGTGGGTTTATCGGGCTCTGCACTCTGGTGACATAGTGGTGAAATCATTTGGTTGTTAACCAAAAGGTCAACAATTTGAACTCACCAGCTGCTCCGCGGTAGAAGGATGAGGCAGTCTGCTTGCATAAAGATTTACAGCCTTGAAACCCTATGGGGCAGTTCTACTCTGTCCTACAGAATTGATATGAGACAGAATCCACTGGATGTCAGTGGGTTCTGGTTTTGTTTTTTTGGCCTCTTGGTATGGCTGTCTTAGCATGCTTCCTGACTTTTTTAATTGGGCTGGGAATCAGAAGACACAGATTCTACTTCCAACAATGACACTAACTGCTCTGTGACTGTGGGCAAGTCACAATTGCTTTGGGTGGTGGTTTTCTCATATTTGCAAAATAGCCAAAAAACTTGATCATGATAGCCTTACATTTACTGTTTCCAATATTCTGTCTTTTGAATAATTTGGTTCTGATTCACAGAGTCCCCATGAACAGTAGAAGCAGACACTGCCCTGCCCTGTGCCATTCTCACAATGGTTGCTACATTTGATGTCATTGTTGCAGCTAGCAGGCGATGTGTCAATTCAACCTGAGTTTCTTCCTCTTTTTTGCTGACCCTCTACTTCACCAAGCATGATGTCCTTCCCCAGGCAACGGTCCCTCCTGATAACACGTCCAAAGGACGAAAGATGAAATGTTACCTTTGCTTCTAAGGAGCATTCTGGCTATACTTCTTCCAAGACATTCAT
Source organism: Orycteropus afer afer (assembly GCF_000298275.1). Taxonomy (NCBI): domain Eukaryota; kingdom Metazoa; phylum Chordata; class Mammalia; order Tubulidentata; family Orycteropodidae; genus Orycteropus; species Orycteropus afer. The sequence continues at coordinate 2,523,146 of NW_006922006.1, forward strand.
TCTTGCAGTTCATTCTTCTTGCAGTGCATGTATATTCAGTATTTTTCACCAACACCATAATTCAAAGGCATCGATCCTTGTTTAGTCTTCTTTATTCATTGTCCAGCTTTTGTATGCATATGAAGCTATTGAAAATGGCTTGGGTCAGGCATACCTTTGTCCTCACAAGGACACCTTTATCCTCACAATGACATCTTTGAAGAGTGTTTTTTTTTTTTTTTTTTTTTCAG
>NW_006922006.1:2524445-2529657 GCF_000298275.1 Orycteropus afer afer
CCAACCTTCCTTCTGAGGAGTGGCTGGTGAGTTTGAACCATCAGCCTTCTGGTTAGCAGTCAAATGTCTTAGGCACTCTGCTGCCAGAGCTCCTGATACTAGTGATACTGTTTGGTAATTTCAACATTCTGTTGGATCATCTTTCTCCCCCTCCCCCCCGTACTGTGATGTCTTGTGTGTTGCTGTGAGGCTGGAAGCTACACCGCTGGTGTTTCAAGTACAAACATGGTCACTGATGGTGGACAGGACATTGGAACTTCCAGACTGAGACAGATTTGGAAACAGGACTTGGCTATCTACTTCTAAAATAATTGGTCAGTGAAAACTTTATAAATAGCAGAGAAAAATTGCCTGATAGATTGTCAGAAGATGAACCCCTCAGGTTGGATGGTACTCAAAATAAGACTGGAAAGAGCTGCATCCTCAAAGTTGAGTCAATCTAATGACATGGATGGAGTAAAGTTTTTGGAACCTTCATTTGCTGATGTGCCATGATTCAAAATAAGAGAAACAACTGCAAACATCCATTAATAATTAGAACATGGAAGGTATGAAATATGAATCTAGGGAATTGGAAACCAACAAAATGAAATGGAATGCATGAAGATTGATTTCCTAGACATTAATGAGCTGAAATGGAATGAAGTAGGCCATTTTGAATCAGACAATCATATGGTCTTTGATGGCAGGAATGATAAATTGGAGAGTAATGGCATCACATTAACATCAAAAAGAACATTTCAAGATTGATCCTGAAGTATACTGTCAGTGCTATAGGATAGTATCCATATGCCTACATGGAAGAACACTGTATACAACTATTATTTAAATTTATATATAAACCACTAATGCCAAAGATGAAGAAATTGAAGATTTTTTACCAACTTCTATAGTCTGGAACACAAGAATCAGATTGACTATATCTGTGGCAAGAGGTGTTGAAGAAGCTCAATATCTTCAGCCAAAACAAGATCAGGAGCTGATCGTGGAACAGACCATCAACTGTTCATATGCAAGTTCAAGTTGAAGTTGAAGACAATAAAAACAAGTCCACGGGAGCCAAAATATGATCTTGATTATATCCCTCCTGAATTTAGGACCATCTGAAGAATAGATTTGATACATTGAACACCAATGGCCAAAGCCAGAGGAATTGTGAGATGACATCAAGAATATTATCGATGAAGAAAGCAGAAGGTCATTAAAAAGACAGGAAAGGAAGAAAAGCCCAAAATGGATGTCAGAAGCAACTCTGAAACTTGCCCTTGAATGGAGAGTAGCTAAAGCAAATGGAAGAAATGACAAGATAAAAGAGCTAAATAGATTTCAAAGGGCAGCTCAAGAAGACAGTCAATCATTATAATGAAATATGCAAAGACATGGAATCGGAAAGCCAGAAAGGGAGAACATGTTTGGGATTTCTCAAGCTGAAAGAACTGCAGAGGAAATTTAAGTCTTGAGTTGCAATATTGAAAGATTCTATGGGCAACATATTGAATGATGCAGGAAACATCAAAAGAAGATGAAAGGAATACACAGAGTCACTGTACCAAAAAGAATTGGTTGATATTCATCCATTTCAGGAGGTAGCATATGATTAAGAACTAATGGTATTGAAAGAATAAGTTGAAGCTGCACTGAGGGAAGTGGTGAAAAACAAGGCTCCAGGAATCAATCGACAGGCTACCCATTGAGATTTTTCAACAAATGGATGCTGCCCTAGAGGCAGCTCAGCTATGGCGAAAGATTTGGAAGGCAACCATCTGTCCAACTGACTGGAAAAGATCCATATTTTTTACCCATTCCAAAGGAAGGTGATCCCACAGTACATGGAAATTATGGAACAATATCATTAATATCTCATGCAAGTAAAATCTTACTGAAGATAATTCAAAAAAAGGGTACAGCAGTATATTGACAAAGAGCTTCCAGAAATGAAGTTGGATACAGAAGAGGATGTGGAATGGGAGATATCATTGCTGATGTCAGATGGATCTTGGCTCAAAGCAAGGAATACCAGAAAGATGTTTACTTGTGTTTTATTGACTATGCAAAGGCATTCGATTGTGTGGATCATAACAAATTATGAGTAATATTGAGAAGAATGAGAATTCCAGAACACTGAATTGTGCTCATGAGAAACTTATACATAGACCAGGATGCTGATCAACGAGGGGGACACTGCATAGTTTAAAATCAGGAAGGGAGTGTGTCATGGTTGTATCCTTTCACCATACTTATTCAATTTGTATGCTGAACAAATAATCCAAGAAGCTGGACTATATGAAGAAGAATGCGGCATCAGGATTGGAGGAAGAATCATTAACAACCTGTGTTATGCAGACCACACAACTTTGCTTGCTTAAAGTGAGGATGACTTTTAACACTTACTGATGAAGATTGCAGACTGTGGTCTGCAGTATGGATTGCACCTCAATATTAAGAAAACAAAAATCCTGACAATGGGACCAATAAGCAGCAACATGATAAATGGAGAAAAGATTGAAGTTGCTGGAGACTTCATATTACTTGGTTCTACAATCAACACCAATGGAAGGAGCAGTCAAGATATCAGACGTCATATAGCACTGGGCAAATCTGCTGCAAAGGACCTCTTTCAAGTACTGAAGAACGAAGATGTTTCCTTGAAGACTAAGGTGCTCCTGACACAAGCCATAGTATTTTCAGTTGCCTCATATGCATGTGAGAGCTGGACAATGAAAAAGGAAGACCAAAGAAGAGTCCACGCTTTTGACAAAAGTTGTGGTGTTGGTGAAGAATGCTGAAAGTACCATGGACTGCTAAAAGAACTAACAAATCTGTCCTGGAAGAAGTGCAGCTGGAATGCTCCTTGGAAGCAAGAATGGCCAAACTTTGTCTCACCTACTTTGGTCATGTTGGAAGAGGAGACCATTCCCTGGAGACGGATATCATGCTCTACAAAGTGGAGAGGTAGTGAAGATGGGGAAGGCCCTCAATGAGATGGATTGACACAGTGGCTGCAATGATGGGCTCAGGTATAGCAAAGATTGTGGGGCTGGCACAAGACCGGGCAATGTTTCATTCTGCAGTACATGATGTGGCTGTGAGTTGGAGATGACTCGACAGCACCTAACAACAACCACCATAATCTGAAATTGATCAAATATGAAAATAAGATTCATTGGTAACTCCTGGTGATTGGAATTTGAATGTTGGAAACAAAGAAGAAGGATCAATGGCTGGAAAATAACACCTCGGTGACAGAAACAACGTGGGAGATAGCATCATAGACTATTGCAATACCAATGACTTGTTCATTGCAAATACCTTTTTTTCAACCACATAAACAACTCTGCACATGAACCTCATCAGATGCAATACACAGGAATCAAATTGACTACATCTATGATTGAAGAAGCTCAAGAAAAGAGTGAAGAAGCTCAATATCATCAATCAAAACAAGGTCAGAGGTCAATTTCAGGACATACTATTAATCACTCATATGAAAGTTCAAGTTGAAGCTGAAGAAAATATAAACAAGTCCATGACAGCCAAGCGAGACCTTGAGTATATCCCATTTGCATTTAGAGACCATTTCAAGAACAGATTTGATGCATTGAACACTAATGACCAAAGACCAGGAGAGTCATGTGATGACATTAAGAACATCATATATGAAGAAAACAAAAGGTTAAAAAGACAGGAAAGAAAGAAAAGATCATAATGGATGTTAAAAGAGACTCTATACTTGCTCTTGAATGTGGAGTAGCTAAAGTGAATGGGAGAAATAATGCAGTAAAAGAGTTGAACAGAAGATTTTAAAGGGTGGCTTGAGAAGACAATTTTTATGAGGTCCCTTTTATTTATTTAGTTTTTTCCTTTTTGCGCTTTTGTTATTATATTAGATAAACCATTGTTAAACACTAGGCCAGGAAGCATTGGTACTGCTTTTTCTTCTAAAAGACTTTTATGGTTTTTGTTTGTACCATCAGCTCCATAATCCATTTAGAATTTGTTTTTGTGTATGGTATGAGACATGATTCCCATTTTATTCTTCTGCATGTGGAAATCCAATTTTCCCAACACCATTTATTGAACAGACTCCTTTCCCATCAAATGGGCTTAGCCCCTTTGTCAAAAAACAGTTGACCACAGATATGTGAATTTATTTCTGGACTCATAATTCTATTCCATTGGCCTTTATGTCTATTGTACCAATCCCAGGCTGTTTGATTACTGTAGCTGTATGTTTTAAAATCAAGAAATGTGATTTTATCTTATCTTTTAACATTGTATTAGCTATTCAGGGCCTGTTGCCATTCCATACAAAGTTGAAGATTTGTTTTTTCTATTCCCGTGAAGAAGGCTGTTGGAATTTTTGTTGGAATTATTTGAATCTATAGATGACTTGGAGGATTGACATCTTAACAATATTAACTCTTCCAATTAATGAACATGGAGCATCTTCCTTAATCTCTTTCAGCAGTGTTTCATAGTTTTCATTGTGTCCTTCACATTCCTGGCTAGGTCTATTCCTAGGCATTTTTTTGTTCTTAGAGGCTATTGTAAGTGGAATTATTTCCATAATTTGCCTTTCAGATTTCTCATTGCCATTGTATAGAAACCCAGCTGATTTTGCTTGTTGATTGTATACCCTGCAACTTTCCCAAATTCCTCTATAAGTTGTAGAAGTTTTCTTGTGGACTATGAGATTTTCTGCATGTAGGTTCACATCTTCCATAAGTAGAGATAATTTTATTTCCTTTTCGATCTGCATAGGACTTCTAATACAATATTGAATGGAAGTGGTGAGAGTAGGCACCCTTGTCTTGTTCTCTATTCCAAGGAGAAAGCTCTCAGTCTTCCTCCATTAAGTGTAATGTTGTTTGTTGGCTTTTCATATATGCCCTGCATCATATTGAGGAATTTCCCATCTGTTCCAATCTTCTTTATGGTTTTCATCAAGAAATCGTGTTGGATTTTATCAAATGATAAATGATGATCATGTGGTGAATATCTTGTGCTGTTTTTGGGTAAAGTATTCTTCATATTAGGAGCTCTGGTGGCATAGAGGATAAGGCATGTGGCTGCTAACCAGAAAGTCAGTGGTTCAAATCCACCAGCTGCTCCACCGAAGGAAGAGCAATCTACTTCCATAAAGATTTACAACCTCGGAAACCCAAAGGGAGTCACTATGAGTCAGAATCCACTCGATGGCAGTGAGGTTTTT
>NW_006922006.1:2534407-2538461 GCF_000298275.1 Orycteropus afer afer
TGCTTACCTTGCTCCAGGAGACCCGGTCCCTATATATCTATAGTCTTTTATAATCTTTGTCTGGCTTTGGTATCAGGTTAATTGTAGTCTCATATAATGAATTAGGAAGTGTCCCATCCTCTTCTATTTTTCGGAATACTTTAAGAAGGATTGATGTCAACTCTTTAAAAATTTGACAGAATTCTCCAGTGAAACCATTTGGTCCAGAATTTTTGTTGTTGTTTTTCGGAAGTGGTTGATTACTGATTCAAACTGTTCAGTCTTTTCCTGAGTCAGGATAGCTAGACTACATATTTCTAGAAATCTTTCCATTCCATCTAGGTTTTCTAATTTGGATTAAACCCTAACATAAGGAAAACAAAAATCCTCACAACTGGACCAATAAACAACATCATGATAAGTGGAGAACAGATTGAAGTTGTCAAGGATTTCATTTTACTTGGATCCACAATAATGCTCATGGAAGCAGCAGTTGAGAAATCAAATGTTGTATTGCATCGGGAAAATCTGCTGCAAAAGATCTCTTTAAAGTGTTAAAAAAGCAAATATATCACTTTGAGGACTAAGATGTGCCTGATCCCAGCCCTGATAATTTCAAGCCTCATATGCATAGTGAAAGCTGGGCAATGAATAAGGATCTCTGAAGAAGAATTTATGCCTTTGAATTAGGTGTTGACAAAGAGTATTGAATATATCACGGACTGCCAGAAGAACAAACAAATCTGTTTTGGAAGAAATACAGCCAGAATGCTCCTTAGAATTGAGGATGGTGAGACTTCATGTCACATACTTTGGACCAGTCCCTAGAGAAGGACATAATGCTTGGTAAAGTAGAGGGTCAGTGAAAAAGAGAAAAATGCAACAATGAGCTCAAGCAACAATGAGCTCAAGCATAGCAATGGTTGTAAGGAAGGCAATCTAATTTCTTGGTGTACAATTTTTTGCTGAATTCTCTTATAATGCTTTTTAATTTTAATTCATTCTGTGGTCATCAAAAATACTTTGTTTTATTTCAATATTTTCAAATTTATTGGGATTTATTTTGTGATTTAGCATATGATTTATCTTGGAGAATGATCTCAGTTCTTTAGAAAAGAATGTGTATTCTGCTATTGATGAATGGAGAATTATATATATATATATGTCTGTAAGGTCTACTTGATTTATACTGTTCAAATTCTCTACTTCTTTACTGATCTTATTAAATGTCACATTAATTATTGAAATTGGTGTATCAAAGTTCCCAATTATTATTGTGGAATCGCCTATGTCATAGGAGATTCCACAACATAGTCAGAGATTCTGGCTATGTTTAGGGGCTCTGATATAACAATTACGCATATATATTTATGAGTATGTATGTGTGTAATTGTTATGTCTTCTTGATGAATTAACCCTTTTATTATCATATAATGTCCCTATTTGTCTTTTATAACAAATTTTGACTTAAAGTCTCTTGTGTGTGATATTAAGATAGCCACCCTAGCTCTCTTTTGGTTACTATTTGGTTACTATTGGAATGTTTTTTCTATCCTTTAATTTTCAACCTAATTGTATATTTGGATATAAGATGTTTCTCTTGTGGACAATATATAGATGGATCATGTTTTTTTAAGTCCATCTGTCAATGTCTTCCTTTTGCTTGGAGAATACAGTCCATTTACATGTAATGTAATTACCAATAAAGATTTACTTTTACCCTTTTCCCAATTTTTTTGTGCTTTATATCTATTTTCATATCTCATTTATGCCAAGAATTCTATATTCACCAAAACTATCTTTCAAGAATGAAGGTAAAATTAAGACAAAACAAAACAAAATCAGAAGGAAATTATTATGATCAGACTTGTCCTACAAGAAATGTTAAAAGGAGCCCTTCATACTGAAATTGAAAAAAGACACTAGATAGTAACTCAAAGCAGTACTGGGGAAAAAACAAAAAAATCTCTGATAAAGGTAATTTTATGTGAAACTGTAAGGCCTAGATTTATGCTGTTTTTGCTTTTGGTGTACATAGAATTCTCAGTTGACAGCTCTTTCCTTTCAATACTTCATTGAAAATTTTATTTATTTATCTATTTTATTGTGCTTTAGGTGAAAATTTACAGAGAAAATTAATTTCCTATTTGATAGTCTGTATGTAAAGCATTCTGTGAGATTGGTTGTATTCTCCACAATGTTTCCACAGTCTCTCATTTACACCCTGGGTTCCCTGTTTGCTTTCTACCCTTTCCTCCCATCTCATCTTTGCTTTTGGGCAAATGTTATCTTTTTAATCTCATATAATTGATTGTTGTAAGGAACATTTTTCTCTCAGGTGTTATTGTTTTATGAGACTGTTTACTGTTTGGGTGAAAGGTGGTCTCTGGGAATGACTTCAGTTCTAGGTTAGGATAGTATCTTAGGGCCATAGTCTCAGGAGTTCCTCCAGTGTCTGTCATACTGGTAAGTATAGCATTTCTGTGAGTTTAATTTTTTCTTTTACATCTTTCTCCTGTTTTCTCTGGATGCTTTGCTGTGATCTCAGTCAGAGTGATCAGTAGTGGTAACTGGGCACCATCTACTTCTTCTGGTCTCAGGATCATGTAGGCTGTGGTTCATGTGGTCCCTTAGTTTTTTGGGCTAAGTACTCCCTTGAGTCTTTGATTTTCTTCACTCTCCTTTGCTCTGGATGGAAACACACCAATAGTTCTATCTTCAATGACTGCTTGATTTAAGACCCCAGTCGTGACTCACCCAAGTAGAATGCAGAACACTGTGCTTCGTCTCAGTGTGACCATGCTGTGCAGGTTTGGCTGTCAGACTCAGATTCTTTTCCTTCCTCAGAGTTTAGAAATTTTATGTTTTTGATTGTGGAAAATTATAAGTCTGTCTGTTCAGCCACCTCCGCTAACTCTTTTTCCAATGACTGTTTTCCAAGAAATACACAGACATTGAGGACTCTGTTCCTCAGCCTGGGCCTAAATAACCCAGTTTATGTTTTGAAAGAGATTTCCTTGTACTGAAAAGAAACACACACACAGAAAAACAAACAAACGAAAAACCCCCAACTTTTCCAAGTTTTTACAACTTAGCCCCATGTCTGAACCCTCCTTCTAAAATACATTATTTTATATAATTCTTCCAACATCTTTGGAAGCTAGAAATTATTGTTTCATCATTTTAAAGATGAAAGCAATGAGGCACAGAGAGGTTGAAATCTTGCCCAAAGTGACGTGGCTGATAAGCTGTGAAATTGAGATTTACACTCAGGCAGTGTGTGGCTTCAGAGTCCAGGCCCACACTTCTTCATCCCCGCTGGTGCTGGCTACTCGATGCATCACTCTCTAGTGATGTAAAAGAAGGCTCTGCTTTTGCAAGGAGGATCCCAAAGGAAAAGAATATGGTTTTCTCAGGAACCCTGCTTTTCAGAAAAGACTCAGTTGGGGAATAAGACTTAATCCAAATGCCACTGAGAGCACTTTAACTTTGTCCCCTCAGGTGAAGGCTCTTAAGCTTTTAGTTCTTCAGGGACCTGACTCTAAGTTATTAAAATATACTAAGGAAATGGCCCTTATTCTGTTCAGTATGTAATTCAAGGTTCAGGTCAAAATTATCTTTCTACCCCCAGGCTGATCAAATTGAAGATTTGTCTTCTTACAAAAAATGCCTAGAAAGTCATGCCTTTTTGGGGATGGTGTGTTACTTTGTGAAGGAAGTTCCATCCTTACTTTTGGAAAATGATCATTCTCTTTGAAGCAATTAAAGAATTAAAGAGTATCTTTTAAAAAGTGAGTACACAGCATTTTGGATAACATGAACTTTTTGAAATATGATGGAGAAATATAGTGAGTTGGAACTGTGGAACATAGCCTCCCCATCCCAGGGTCTCTAAAAGGATCAGACTTTGGTATTTTACTCCTATTTTTATGATACTAAAGAACTGGCTTTCCTCCTTTTTTTTTTAATTTCCCCCATGGAGTAGTTGGTAGGTTCAAACTGCTCACCTCCCGGTTAGCAGCCAAATGCCAAACAACTGACTGATATGATTTTCTATGAACTAAATTTACTACAG
>NW_006922006.1:2538561-2540149 GCF_000298275.1 Orycteropus afer afer
TTTGTTTGTTTATTTTTGTATGTCTATTAAGTTTCATTGCTTTATAGTGTCATTCAAGTTTTCTCTTTCCTTACTGATCTTTCTAGATTTAACAGTGTTTGATAGTTTTTAGTGTACTGGTTTTTCACCTCCCTGGTTAAGTTTACATCCAATTATTTCATTCTTTTAGATGTCACTGTAAATGGAATTGATTATAAATTTCATCTTCTGATTGTTGATTGCTGGTGTGTGGAAATGTAACTGAGTTTTGTGGATTGATCTTGTACTCTGAAACTTTCCTAAATTCACTTTTCAGTTCTATTAGAGATATTTTGTGACTGACTATAGATAAGTTTGGGAGCTCTGGTGGTGTAGTGCCTAAGACATTTGACTGCTAACTAGAAGGCTGTAGGATAAAACCCACCAGCCACTCCATGGAAAGATGATTGGGCAATCTGTTTCCATAGAGATACTGCCTCAGAAACCCAAGGAGGGGTCACTGTGAATTGAATCGACTTGATGGCAGTGAGTTTGGATTTTTGGTTATAGATAAGATCATGCCACCTGCAAATATAGTTTTGCATCCTCTTTTCTGATTTGGATATCTGTTATTTCTTTTTCTTGCCTAATTGCTCAGTGTAGTACAATGTTGAATATGAGTGGTGAAACCACGAATCCTTGAGTTTTCCTGATCATTAGAAGAAAGTGCTCAGTTTTCTTTCATGGAATATGGTGCTAGCTGTGGGTTTTTCACAAGTGCCCTTTATCATGTTGAGGAATTTCCTTTCTATTCCTAGTCTTATTTTTCAAATGATTATCATGAAGAGTGTTTGATTTTGTCAAATACCTTATCTTAGTCAATTAAGATGAGCATGTCTTTCTTTTCCTGTGTTCTGTTAATGTGGTGTTGGCAAAGAATGCTGACTATACCAAGAACTGCCAGAAGTATGAATAAATCTGTTGTTTTGGTCCTCTAGTGCTGCTCTAACAGAAGATACCACAATGCTCCTTAAAAGTGAAAGTGGCCAGCCATCATCTCATCTACTTTGGTGATGTTGTCAGAAGGGATCAGTCCCTGGAGAAGGATGTCATGCTTGGTGAAGTGGAGGGTCAGGGAAAAAGGGGAAGACCTTCAGTGAGATGGATGGACACAGTGCCTGCAATGATGAGCTCAAGCAAAGCAAGGATTGTGAGGATGGCATGGGACTGGCAGTGTTTCATTCTGTTGCACATAGTGTCTCTTTGAGTGAGAAGCGAGTTGATGACACCTAACAACAACAGTACATTGATTGACTTTCTAATATTGAACCACCATTGTGTTCCTGAGACGGATCTTACTTGATCATCATAGTGCATAATCCTTTTAATATAATCCTTTGGTTTGCTAGCATTTTGTTGAGGATTTTTGCAACTATATTCATAAAGGATATTGATCTATGTTGTTGTTGTTGTTAAGTGCCATCGAGTCATTTCCGACTCATAGCGACCCCATGCACAGCAGAACGAAACACTGCCCGATATCACGCCAGCCCCACAATCCCTGCTATACTTGAGCCCATCATCGCAGCCACCGTATCAATCCATCTCCTTGAAGGCCTCCCCCTCTTTC
>NW_006922006.1:2540249-2541485 GCF_000298275.1 Orycteropus afer afer
CGTTCCCACAATCACTGCTACGTCTGAGCCTTGTTGCAGCCACTGTGTCAATCCAGCTCACTGATGGTCTTCCTTTTTCACTGAACCTCTAGTTTGCCAAGCAGTACGTCCTTCTCCAGGGACTGGTCCCTCCTGATAACATCACCAAATCTGTGAGATGAAATCTCACCATTCTCAATTCTAAGGAGCATTCTGCCTATCCTCCTTCTAAGACAGATCTATGCATTCTTCTAGCAGTCCATGGTATATTCTTTGCCAGCACCACAATTTAGCTGGATTGGACTAAAACTAGAACCAGTCTGTACTACCTCATACCTTCACACATATATCTTTGTATATTTGGATAGGTATAAACCAAAACATGTCTGCAGCGGATAGTGCTCTTGAAGTAATTCTAGAATTGTCTTTGTGACTGATGAAAATATCCTCTTTATATTATTAAGCATATAATAATGATATGATAATAATAATACCTATAAATTAAAGAAATATGGTCACTATTAACTATTTGAAAATATCATATTTAATATTTCATATATGAATTATATCATTGAAAAGTGATATATTGATTAGATTTCATTTACAGACGGAATTAATTAAACTTATTATAAATTATTATTATATATTATATTAATTGTATTATATTATAAATATAAATATTGAGGGTCAATGAAAAAGGGGAAGGCCTTCAATGAGATGGATTGACAGAATGGCTTCAAAGCTAGGTTCAAGTATACGAAAGATTGTGAGGCTGGCATGACCAGGCAGTGTTTCGTTCTGTTGTACACAGGGTTGCTATGAGTTGGCGCTGAACTGAAGGCACCTAACAGCAACAACAACACATCAATATTACGTGAAACTAGAAGTTTTCATATAAATTACCCAACTCGACGGCACATAACAACAACAACAACAACAACAACATAATTTTTTTGTAATTTTCAAGAGCTTGATTTGATTTTCTTGGACTAATGAATCAGACAAATAAGTTTTTCTTGAATTTTTGCCTCCATAAAATATTATGCATTTGACATTATATACATATTATTACTAAAACTGATATTTTCTGAGAGATTTCAGGGTAAGTTCCTTAAAAGAGTTTTATATAAAATATGGGAAATCAGATTAAACTATTTATTTCTCTGATGAATTAAGATATCCTTAATAAATTTACAGAAATTAAAAGTAGAAAATAAAGTTGAAGTTAACCAAACTCACAACAGACACTTAATTTTC
>NW_006922006.1:2572179-2573365 GCF_000298275.1 Orycteropus afer afer
TAGATTTGGAAAATAATGTTTGAAGTACTAAAGAATAAGAAAAAAGTGTTTACATGCATGCTTGTGTGTGTGTGTGTGTGTGAAGCAGAAGAAGAGGAGATGGAGACTGATAGATATCCAGGAGCATTAAACCATATCTGTGTGTTTGTGTGGATGCTTAAGGCAAGAGAACATCTTTCCAGTGATATTTCTATCTTAAAAGAATGTGGTATTAAAAAGCCATGAATGAATTGACAGACATATGTGGATGTCAAGACTATGAATGACAGTACACCCACTCCTCATTGATCAACATGGTTAGGTTCCAGTGATGGTCGTTATGCAAAAATGGACATTTGTGAAAATGGAGGATGATCACATCAGATCACAAAATGGAGGATGACCACATCATAACATAACTGCTAAAGCTCTGAGAATCATGGCTCAGCCAAGTTGACACATAACTGTAACCATCACAGGCAGTAGTGTTATTCTCACTTAGCACTCCAGCAATCGTTACTGCCAGATGTACATTGTTAATGTACAAAATAGTTAGATTTTTTACTACGGTCGTAAATGGAAAATATCAGATAATGAGATAGTCAATAAATGAGGAGTCACTATGCCTAATCTGACTTTTTCCTCAGCATCAGGTGGTAGCCCTCAACCTTGGGGAATGTTACTGTTTGCATTCATTTCTTCTGGTTTCAGAATTCTAAGAGGCAAACACTGGAAGTCAGAGGGTTTAAGGTATCCTTGTGGCTAGTCCTATGCTGTGAAGTATGTCAGCTGAGCAGGTGCAGAAATTCTGTGGTACTTCTTATGGGGAAAACATGGCAGTTCTTACATAATTACACACTGGTTTACAGGGATATTTCTTTGCTTAAAAAGGAAGGCAAAGAAAAAAAAGGGGGGTTGACCCAGTCAAATACGTAAGGCAAAAATAAATTGATCTCAGTGGATTTTTTTTTAAATGAGTTTAGAGACAGGAAGAACATTTTAATTTATTTGTTTTCATCCATAAGATTCCCAAGGCATGGCATATTTTGGAGACATAAGGTCTCCCAGAACAGAAAATGATGCAACTGCTTCTGGAAACTTTAATTCACGCAAAGAAGATGCTTAATTTGTTCCAGAGTGGAATCTTACCAATTCCTTGGGAAGATTAAGAATACAACCAAGTAACTACTAGAGAGTCTGACCTCTT
>NW_006922006.1:2574050-2577090 GCF_000298275.1 Orycteropus afer afer
CATTAGAAATCTAAGGTCTCCTGGGAAAACAACATTGTTGAAAGAACAGACTCTGGATTCAGATAGCACAGTGTTTTAATCACAAAGCACTCATGAAATACCAGCTCTGGGAGTTTAGGCACCACCTCCACACTTACAGCCTCAATTGCCACCTCTTTAAATTGGAATGAGAGAATGTTTCCCACTCAAGCTTGGGTGGAAAGCAAATGAGCTGACATTCTTGGTCCAGAATCTGGTAAATCTTGAATATTCTACAAATGCTATTCCTTTTCTCACTCTTACTGTAGCCCCAGGTTTATTGGATCATGAAGCCAAATCCCCAACTTTATCGGATCATGAAGCCAGTCGTGCTCAAACATTAGCACTACATGGTGGAAAGTGGTTGTACTTTTGCTACCACTTCTGTAATCTGGGTCAGACACTTTCTTGTGAAGACAGAGGCTGAGGCTGGAACTCTCTAGACTCGTTAGAACTGTAGAGTTCCAAAGGTGTACTTTGTACTTGTTTATTTTTTACTTTCTATCACCTAAGCTTCATCCATTTCCTGTCTATTCTTGTTCCTATCCCAAACTGATTGTAGTGGTTTTCTTTTTTTAATTGATGAAATATCTTAACTAATTGTTTTAGATTTTTTTTCCATTAAAAAGGTAATACATATGTACTTACTTCTTATAGAGTTCTTTTGATCATAACTCAAAGTCCAGTTCCCTGACTCTGCTCTGCAGGGTAAATTTGGTGTATGTCCCTACAGACTATGTGTTATTTTATTTACACACATTTAATAAAATTATAATTAAAAAATTTTTTGAGTTTTAAAAAAAATATACCTAATGTCACACTATACACATTGTTCTGCCATTTATTTCTGGGAAAGAACTATTCATACCTAGAGGACTATTTCCTTTTTAAACTTTGGTAGAATATTCCATAGAATGTATCCAAGGTTATTGTGTCATTCATCTTTTGGAGAATATATATGTAGACTCCAGTTTTTCAACAGTTTAAACAATGCTGAAATAGATATCATTGTTTATTTCCTTCTATGTTTTCCCTGGGTATGTATTGAGTAGTGGAATTACAGAAGCATCAGGTATACACATTTTTAAAAAGTATCGATAGATATTGAAAATTGCCACCCAGAGGGTCACCTCCCCACTTCCCCTCACCACAGGAGGTATCATCATTCCTTATCCTATCCCCTCATTAATTTTTTGGAGTCCCAGGTGGTGCAAACAGTTAAACGTTGGGCTGCTAATGGAAAGGTTGACAGATTGAACCCACCCAGAAGTGCTTTGGAATAAAAGCCTGCACTTGACTTCACACCACATGAATTCTGAGTGTTCCACCAAACAAGGGAACAATGCAATTACCCAAGGATTTTGAGAAGGATGGTGTTTAGGTGAAATGCAAATGAAACAAAATTTGATAGGTGCATACCAAAGCTGGACTGTATGTAAAGGGGTTGACATCAGACCTAAACCACAAAGCAAACACAGGGTCTTGTTTCCTTGGAAAATACAAAGCTAAGATAGATGTGAAATCTTGGTTCAGTTGGAAATCGACATTGCTTCTCTGTATCAAAGTGACTTGATCCTCCAAACTAGAGTTTATTTTTTGACAGCTGCATTTAATCAAATTATTTCCAAACTCAGTTGATACAATAATAATAATCTTCCCTGTAATCTGTAAATGTAATGACTACTTTTACAGGTGCCTTAATAATGAATCATTTCTTAGTTAAACCCTAATTTTCCCTTTAAAACAATTACGTCGTATTTCTTAATTGAATAGAATAGTGATGTATTTGATTTGTTAAGGTTTTACCGAGAGTTCTTTTACATCAATGTTAATAAGTGAATTCAATCTTTAATTTTTTCCTTTGTATTGTTATTATTATAAGAAATTTAAGTAGAGTTCATTGATATTTTTTTTTCCCCACTATAGAGACCAAAGCCAACCAATGACTGAAGAAAACTACACCCGCATCACAGAGTTCATTTTCATAGGCTTAAAGTACCACCCGCGTCTGCAAGTTTTCCTCTTCTTGCTCTTTTTGTTCTTTTACCTGGTTACTATGACAGGAAACCTGGGCATGATTATTCTCATTCGTATTGATTCCCGTCTTCATACTCCCATGTACTTTTTCCTCAGTCACCTGTCCTTTGTAGACATCTGCTTTTCATCAGTCGTTGGCCCCAAGATGCTCACCGACTTCTTTGTGGAAAGGAAAGTCATCTCTTTCCTGGGATGTGCCTTGCAGCAGTGGTTCTTTGGGTTCTTTGTGGCCATTGAGTGCCTTCTCTTGGCATCCATGGCCTACGATCACTATGTGGCCATCTGCAACCCATTGTTGTATTCTGTTGTCATGTCCTGGAGACTCTGTGTACAGTTGCTGATTGGACCCTATGCTGTTGGATTTCTCAACACCATGACTCACACAACAGCTGCTTTTCGACTACCCTTTTGTGGCTCCAACATTATCAATCATTTCTTCTGTGACATGTCTCCTCTTCTTTCTCTTGTGTGTGCTGATATATGGATCAATAAGTTGCTTGTCTTCATTGTGGCTGGAGCTGTACTAGTCGTCAGTAGCCTGACCATTATCATCTCCTATTTTTACATCCTTCTCACCATCCTAAGGATCCGCTCTACCGATGGGAGGCGCAAAGCCTTTTCCACCTGCTCTTCCCACCTAACAGCCATTTCCATCTTGTATGGCACTCTCTTCTTTATCTATGTGCGGCCGGGTGCAATTTTTTCCCTGGATCTCAATAAAATGGTGTCGGTGTTCTACACAGCTGTGATCCCCATGCTGAATCCTCTCATCTACAGCTTGAGAAATAAAGAAGTGAAGGATGCTATGCTCAGGACGGTCACCAGGAGGAAGTTTTGCATCAAAATGTAGACTCCCATCTTGAATAGAAAATAGATCAAAGGAAAAGCATCCAGTTGGTGGCTAGACTATCTGGTCATGATCACACGTTGCTAAGCCATTTGTAGGAGTTTTGGGATGGAATTCTTCTGTAAGACTTTTATTAGC
>NW_006922006.1:2577455-2579114 GCF_000298275.1 Orycteropus afer afer
TTTTCTAGGCCATACCTTTAAAGAAACAAGTCTCCAGGTTTTTCTCCCCTGGAGGCACTGGTTGAGTTAGAACCACCAAACTTTGGTTAGCACCTGAGCACTTAACTGTTGGGCTACCAGAGCTCCTTCCAATATCCCTTTCCAAACCAAACTTGCTGCCATTGAGTCAATTCCAACTCATAGTGACCCCCATTGGGTTTCTGAGGTGGTAACTCTTTATGGAAGTAGATTGCCCAGTCTTCCTTCTGGTGGGTTTGAACAACCAACCTTCTGGTTAGCAGTCAAATGTCTTTGGCACTATACCACCAGAGCTCCTTGGATGATAAAAATTCTTGGTGACCCATAGAGTTAGAAAAATTCTGTTTTTCCCAAACATATTCTTTATTGCAAATATGATAAAATGTAATAAATATCCGAACTACCTAGCTACTATCACATGAGTTAGAACAATTTAAATGTCCAAACCAGATGAGATTCATTAGAATAACATATGTATTCCCCACCTCTCTACGTGTAACTGAAAACTGAAAACTGAAAAGAAGGCTTACTTAGTACACAACTGACTTTTAAAGCAGATGATGGTTAAAAGTACATATCATGTACTTTAAAATATATTTTAATGCTTATTTTGCTTTCTAGAAATAATGTAAGTCATACTTATCACAGGAGAAGAAGGAAAACATAGACAAGTAGCAGAAGAACAATAAAACTGAAATCCTTATAATCTTACTCTTCCACTTCAGGACAAATCCATGTTCCCAGATGTTTCTCGATGTATCCTTAAGTTGTTCTTTAAACTATTGCTTCAATATTTAATATTTACCTTTTCCTAGCTCTTTTAGAATCAAATAAGTAGGAATACCTTGCTATAAAAATTGAAACCAAAATGCAGAAAAAGTGACTAACACTAGAAAAATAAGAGTACACAGACAATAAGTGTCAGAGGTAAATTAAAATGTAGTATATTTATGTCCTATTTTCATGTTGGTCATTTTTGGAAGACAGTTATCTGGCCAACCAACTGGAAAAGATCCATATTTGTGCCTATTCTAAAGAAAGGTGTTCCTACAGAATTTAGAAATCACCAAACAATATCATTAATATCAGAGGCAAGTAAAATTTTCCTGAAGATAGTTAAAAAATGGTTGTAGCAGTACATTGACAGGGCACTGACTGAAATTCTAGCAGGATTCAGAAGATGGGTCTTGGCTGAAAGCAGAGAATACCAGAAAGATGTTTACTGATGTTTTATTGACTATGCAAAGGCATTTGACTACGTGGATCATAATAAATTATGGATAACATCGTGAAAAACAGTAATTCCAGAACACTTCATTATATTCATGCAGAACATGAACATAGACCAAGGGATCATCATTTGAACAGAACACAAGAATACTGAGTAGTTTAAAATCAGGAAAGATGTGTGTCAGGATTATGTCCTTTCACCATACTTATTCAATCTATACACTGAGAAAATAATCCAAGAAGCTGGACTATCTGAAGAAGAAAGTGACATTAGGATTGGAGGAAGACTCAATAACAACCTGAGATTGCAGAGGTCATTACCTTACTTGCTGAAAGCAAAGAAGACTTGAAGCATTTACTGATGAAGATCAAAGACTATAACCTTCAGTATGGATTACACCTCAACATAAA
>NW_006922006.1:2579509-2580561 GCF_000298275.1 Orycteropus afer afer
CATCTTCCTTCTGAGGAGTGGCTGGTGGGTTTGAACCACCCGCCTTCTGGTTAGCAGTCAAGTGCCTTAGGCACTACGCTACCAGAGCTCCCTCACCTACCTTATATACATGCAAAATCTGGACAATTAATAAGGATGACTGAAGAAGAAGTGACGCCTTTTAATTATGGTGTTGGCAAAGAATAGTAAATATACCATGGAATGCTGGAAGAATAAACAAATCTATCTGGGAAAAAGTAAGCCAGAACGTTCTTTAGAAGTGAGAATGGTTGAGACTTCGTGTCAAGTACTTTGGTCATGTTATCAAGAGAGACTGACCATTCCTGGAGGAGGGTATCATGCCTGGTTAAATAGAGCATCAGCAAAAAGAGGAATCTCCTTAACAAGACAGATTGACACTGTGGCTGCAACAATGGGCTCTAACCTAGCTGTGATTTTGAGGATGGTGTAAGACCATGCAGTGTGTTTTTATTCTGTTGACACAGGGTTGCTGTGAATCAGAATTGACTTGGTGGCATCTAATAAAAACAGCATGTTTTGGTATTTCCAAATAAAAAAGGAATGCAAAGAATAAAGTTAAATTTCTTTTAACACCTTTCTGCTCCTCTGAAAGCATTTTTGATGATTTCAAGAGGAATCACAATTATTTTCAAGGAAATTGAAACAATTTTGAAAAGTCTCTATTTGGTACAGAGTCATCAGGCATTATTAGCCATAATAATTGAATAACAAAACAAAAAACAAACTCACTACCATTGAGACAATTCAACTCATAGCCACTCCTCCTTGGGTTTCCCTCATAAATGTTTGGAAGTAGAATTTCTAATTTATAAGTTTAATCACTATCACTATGGAAGTAGATCGCCCGACCTTTCCAAGGAGTGGCTGATGAGTTTGAACTTCCAGGCTTCTGGTTAGCAGTCAAGTGTCTTAGGCACTATGCCACCAGAGCTTCCAATAATTGACTATAATCTAAATATACAAAATTTATCTCTAGATTATAGAAATTTATATACTTGTATAGGGAAAGTATGGTAGAGTTATGACTCAGT
>NW_006922006.1:2597621-2598784 GCF_000298275.1 Orycteropus afer afer
GTTATTTCACTGATAACGTGCTAACAGGACGTGATTAAAGGGAGAATGGAGAATATGTGTGTGTGTGTGTGTGTATCTATACTCAGAATTTCTCAAACTGAAAGAACTGAAGAAAAATTCAAGCCTTGAGTTGCAATATTAAAACACTCTATGGGCAAAATATTGGAAGACACAAGACTCTTCCAAAGAAGATGGAAGGAATACACAGAGTCACTCTCTCAGAAATAACAGCATTCAACCATTTCAGGAGGTAATATATGATTAAGAACTGATGATATTGAAGGAAGAAATCCAAGCTGCACTGAAGACATTAGTGAAAAACAAGGCTCCAGGAGTTGACAGAATACCAATTGAAATGTTTCAACAAATGGCACAGCACTGGCGATATTCATTCATCTAGGGCAAGAAATTTAGAAGATAGTTCCTGGTAAACCAATTGGAAGACATCCATATTTGTGCACATTCTAAACAAAGGTGATTCAACAGAATGTAGAAATTATCAAAACATATCATTAGTATCTCACACAAGTAAAATAATGCTGAAGATAATTAAAAAGTGGTTGTAGTAGTACCTTGACACAGAGCTATGAGAAATTCAAGCTGGATTTAGAAGAGGGCATGGAATGATAGATTTCATTGCTGATGTCAGATGGATCTTGAATGAAAGCACAGAAGATAGCTACCTGTGTTTATTGACTCTGAAAAAGCTTCCAACTATGTGGATCATAACAAATTATGGATACCATTGTGAGAAATAGGAATTTCAGAACACTGGTAGCATAGTGCCTAAGGCATTTGACTGCTAACCAGAAGGCTGATGGTTCAAACTCACCAGCCACTCCTCGGAAGGAAGATGGGACAATCTACTTCCGTAGTGAAGTGATACCACCTCGGAAACCCAAGGAGGGGTTGCTATGAGTCAGGTCCGACTCGAGGGCACATAAACAAAACAAACAAAAAATTGTGTTTATGAGGAACCTGGCCATAGACCAAGAGGCAGTCATTTGGTCAGAATAAAAGGACACTGAATGGTTTAAAATCTGGAAAGGTGTGCTTCAGGGTTGTATCCTTTCACCACACTTATTCAAGCTCTGGTAGCATAGTGCCTAAGGCACTCGACTGCTAACCAGAAGGCTGGTGTTCAAACCCACCAGCCACTCCTC
>NW_006922006.1:2602070-2610680 GCF_000298275.1 Orycteropus afer afer
TGAACCACCAGCCTTCTGGTTAGCAGTCAAGGGCCTTAGGCACTGCGCTACTTCAATTTACGAACGATTCCACTGGAAGTTGTTTGCTTAGTGTGTAACTAAAGAAAATGGAGAGGCTATATCCAGGTAGAAACAAACACAAACTTATCAAAAAACAGATCCCATTGGACTTAGTTAGGGTGTGAAGCAAAATTTAATTGTACCCTACCTTGGTGGCCTCATTCCCAAGGTAGGGTACACTTCAGGGACAGGACATCTTTAATAACAGCAACAGAGCAAAACTGATACAACCAGTTCAGGGAGCTTTTATCTAATTGACAAAAATTCTGAATATGTTTCACAGTAGAGTTTTCCATATTTTTTGAGAAGAAGATAGAGACTAAAATCAAATGACTACAGTAGATTTTGGCCCACTCCACACATGAAGGTAGCCATGATAGGGCGAGGAATAAACCTTGAGAAACAGTTCATTTTTACCTTAGTTCTTTTTGCCATCTTTAAAGAAGAGTGAGCCCACTGGAATGTAAGTTGAGAACATTTAAATTGTGTAGTGCTTTTTTTGCTATCTGATCTTCAATGGTTTTCAGAAGTCATGAATTATTTTTAGTAGAATTAGATTCTGTATTTGGTGTGTGGCCAGGACCAGCATGATCTGTATCACTTAGATAATTCAGCAAGATCTAAGAAGGTACAATTTATGTAGAGATAAATTAAGGTTTTGCAGCTGGATAAAACTAAAATTACATAAAAAAATGGGGTAGAGACTCATGAGCGGCAGGAGAAGGGGAAAAGATAGCACTGAAGTTCAACTTACATCCCTGTGTAAGCCATCTGAGTGATGGTTTGCTAAGAGAAGGCCATTGTAGGTTATGTTGATGGTTGCTGGTGCCCTGAACAAGAGAGTGTGGCTGTCTAAGCTGAGTGGTTTGACTTAATATGGAACACTGTATTCTATTCTAAGCACTGGAATGTAGCAGAGAAACTATAGTGTGCCTGTAGGGGTAGAAGCCCGGCTTGGGCAGGTGTGAAACCCAAGAATGACCTAAGACTTGAGGGCCTTCAGGCAGTTGCCTACTAGAAGTCTGAGATGCTGTGTGCCTGATGCAGGAGGAGGTGCTAGAAGCTGTTGAAGGAGTTTAAGCAACAAGAAAATGTGATTCCCCTGAAGCAAGAATATACTGTAAACTGTGTATTGTTAGCTTCGTAGGAGGATTTGCTAAAGTTGAATAACATTTCAGATGAGAAAACTGAAGGAAAGATGACTAGTATATGTATGATGTTGGACTCCAAGTTCCTGGGCTAGTAGAATATTTAAAAGAAAATTATGAGTAGTACTCAGTGCTCTGAGGATTTTAACTTCCATTCTCTCGTAAGTGAACGAGAATTCTCAGAGATCACAGAACAAGAATTTTAACCGTATTTAATGAATTAAGCAATTAAGGCTCTGAGAGATCAAGTGTCTTGACCAAGGTTACCCATTTAGTGGGTGACAAAAAGGTATATACAAGATATATAGGTGGGGAATTTGGGATCTCTTTACGATTTCTTCCCTGTACTGTTTCCATAAAGAGATATTTGAACTCATCACCTTCTACTGTCCTTTGGGTTTCCCATTAATGACCATAGACTGTAACCTCAATGCTAGGATAAAGAAGCCAATAAAATACCCTGTCCTCATATTGAGATGGAATTTGAATTTCATTTGTGGGATCAAAAGCATTATGAAGGCACATGAATCTTCCCTGCAGCAGAGAAAAGGAAAGAGGGCCATGCCTTTGGAGTTTGACTGTCACATGTTTGAAGCCCAGCTCCGCCAGTTCCTAGTTTTATGAACATCGATGGAGTTTCAGTTTGCCTCCTAGGTAAAATGGAATAATGGTTTGTAGCTTCCAGGCTTTTGAGAGGGATTAAGTAATACAGTAAAAATACTAAACATTATTGAACACTTATGTAGCTGTTCAATTACACTCTGGTGAGTGCTCTGTATTAATGCTCTTATTTTATCCTCACAACCCCCTATAAGATAGGTGTTACTATTGTTGTTATTCCCATTTTACATGCAGATAAGTAACATTCCCAGGGTCAGAGGAGATGAACTCCAGAGCAATTGGAAAAATGCACTTAGCCTTAGACTGTACTCATAAAATGCACAACGTGTGACCTACACATGAGTGGCTTCTCAATAAACGTCACTTTCCTGTCTAGCTTTGCCTCATTCGTGTGTTTGTACCTCATTCCACCAGATGTGTGTATGGTAGAATGCAAGTAAAGTTCACTGAAGAGGGAGCTACTAGTTAATAGGTGGTTCCTCCATTCTAGAACCACCTCAGCCAATAATTAGTCATGGAACCTTGAGCAAGCCTGTTTTCTTTCCTAGGCTTCATGTTTCCCATCTATGTAAAGATGGGTTTCCACAGTCTTAAAAACACTATCATTGCAGGTGCACCACTTTGTACCAGTTGGTAGCTCAACTTCCGTTTCCTTGGCCACAGAGTATAAACTAAGTCACATCATTCCTAACTCTTTCTCAGGTATGGGTATATTTTTAAGAGCTCTGGTTGGTGTAGTGGTTAAGTCACTTGGCTGCTAGCCAAGAGGTCAGTGGTTTGAACCCACCAGCTGCTCTGTGGAAGAATGATGGGGAAGTCTGCTTCTATAAAGATTTACAGCCTTAGAAACCCAGTGGGGATTGCTATGAGTTGGGATTGACTTGATGGCAGTGAGGTTTTTTATTTTTTCGGTATATTTTTACTGTATCATTTTTGGGGTCACGTTTATCAAACATGTTGTTGCTTCTTTGCTCTTCTTCTAGTGGAAACTGGAACCAGTCAATGGCCAATGAAAACTACACAAGGGTCACAGAGTTCATTTTCACAGGCTTGAATCACAACCCCCGGCTGCAGGTCTTCCTTTTCCTGCTCTTTCTGAGTTTCTATGTCATCAACCTCACCGGGAACTTGGGTATGATTATTCTCATACGAATTGATTCCCGCCTCCACACACCCATGTACTTTTTCCTCAGCCACCTCTCCTTTGTGGACATGTGCTTCTCTTCAGTAGTGAGCCCCAAGATGCTCACTGACTTCTTTGTGAGGAGGAAAGCCATCTCCTTCATGGGCTGTGCTTTGCAGCAGTGGTTCTTTGGATTCTTTGTGGCAGCTGAGTGCTTTCTCTTGGCATCCATGGCCTACGACCGCTACGTTGCCATCTGCAACCCATTATTATATTCGGTTGCCATGTCCCAGAGACTTTGTATCCAGCTGGTGGTTGGTCCCTATGTCATTGGATTTGTGAACACCATGACCCATACAACAAATGCATTTCGTCTCCCTTTCTGTGGCCCCAATGTTGTCAATCATTTCTTCTGTGACATGTCTCCCCTGCTTTCCCTTGTATGTGCTGACACCAGGCTTAATAAGTTGGTAGTTTTTGTTGTGGCTGGAGCTGTGGGCGTCTTCAGTGGTTTGACTATACTGGTTTCCTACGTTTACATCCTTGTCGCCATCTTGAGGATTCACTCTGCTGATGGGAGGCGCAAAGCCTTCTCCACCTGTTCCTCTCACCTGACAGCTGTCTCTATCCTGTATGGTACTCTTTTCTTTATTTATGTACGGCCTAGTGCAAGTTTCTCCCTGGATCTCAACAAAGTGGTGTCTGTGTTTTATACTGCAGTGATCCCCATGTTGAACCCGCTAATCTATAGCTTAAGGAACAAGGAGGTTAAAGATGCCATCCACAGAACTGTTGCTAACAGGAAGTTTTGCATGCTTAAATTCTGACCTAGAAAGAAATCATGGGAAAAACCTAATAAAACAGACTAATTTTGTGTATTCCTAAGAGGCTAGGCGGGAGCTCAATAGTAGCATAGTGCCTAAGGCACTTGACTGCTAACCGGAAGGCTGGCAGTTCAAACCACCTAGCCACTCCTCAGAAGGAGAGTTGGGCAATCTATTTCCGTAGTGATACTGCCTTGGCAACCCAAGGAGGGGTCGCTATGAGTCAGGTCCGACTTGATGGCACATAACAACAAGAGGCTAGGCCACTTGCAAATGTTTGCGGCATTGGTCGGCACTTCTTTATCCATTCTTTCATTCAGTTATTCATTCATCTAATTATTCAATCAATGTAGTTTCATTAAGTCATAGATGTGACTTTATGGCTGTAACATACCAATATTACAGTTTACACCTATAGACCTTTCCATGTTTCTTCCCTCAGACACCTCACAGTCCAATTATTTCCTGAAAAGCTTTATTTTATTATTTGGTATGACTCATTAATTTTCATTTTCCTGTTTTGCCAATAATAAAGCATTCTTTCCCTGATGACATCCTGGCATTGGAATTTCAAAATGTAGTGGGCTAGGTTTTGCAGATATACCTAACATGCATCAATGGGAATCTCTAAAAAAACAAAGGAAAGTGGGATTTTCATCTTTAACCTTATGAACAGAATGTTTGAAACTTGAAACTCATGCCTTTGCACTCAGGTTTTTTGAAGTGACCTTGATGTAAAGGACTATGTGTACCTCAAGACTGAAGATGGACCTGTGTTCAACTGTATCACAGAAGAAGAGATGCACATTTTCAACAATAAAGAGACTTGTGTTCTCTTCTAACCCACTCTATACTTGAAAAAAACCTTCTGATAGAATGGGATGAGCCTGAATTTTTTTAGGATTCAATTTTCTGATAGATGTTGGAGAATTACCTGTACTTCACTGGATTGGGAGTTGGTTGTGTGTGTGATAATACCTACTAAAATCCACTGCCCCAAGTTGATTCTCACTCATAGCAAGCCTAGGACTGCCCAGTAGGGTTCCCAAGGCTGTATTCTTTACAGAAGCAGACTACTACATATTTCTGCAGGGCATCTGGTGAGATAGAACCACTGACCTTTCAGTTAGCAGCCAAGTGCTTTAACCGCTGCACCACCAGGGCTCCTGTGTGTATGATAGTGCATTCTGAATCTTAGCTATGGCCCAAGAAGAATATGTGGAGAAATGCCTTCATTGAATGTAGTCCCATACCCTAGATCTGCCTGATTTTCAACATCATGAGGGAGCCCATCCAGCTCGAATTCATAGGGCTGACTCCTGGGCGTGATGAGTAGTAGGATCTTTCATGTGTGCAGTCTTGTCATGTGCCACCACTGCATGTGGACAATGGGTGCCCATTCAGAGTCACCGTGTCCTCCTGGGGATCCAGAAAGGCTATCTAACTCTCCCTTATCTCTCACAATCTGGTTTTTACCTCTTTCCTCTGAATGAAAAGATGAAAAGGAGAGTACTTCACTGAGGAAATGGATGAGCATTCCTCCTTAACACTTTGTCTAATTTGGTATAAAAATGTCCTAAGAAGTTTAAGGACCTCTTAGGAGGTTCGAGGCTACCCTGGGATGATGCAGAAGAGTGGCCTGGTGATCTACTTCCAAAAAATCAGCTATTGAAAATCCTGTGGAGCACTGCTCCATGCTGACACACGTGGGTTTGTCAGCAATAGTTGTAGACTCAGCAGTAGCTTGTTTTTAGGTGCCATCGAATCAGCTATGACTGACTCATAGTGAAACTATGTATGACAGAATGAAACATCGACCAGGCCTGTGCCGTCCTCATAGTCCTTGCTTTGCTTGAGCCCGTTATTGCAGCCACTGTGACAATCCATCTCTTTGAAGATGGATTGTCTTCTCCCTTTTTTGCTGACCCTCTACTTTACCAAACATGACGTCCTTCTCCAGGGACTGGTTAGACTCATCTGTTTTCCCAAAATGAATATTGCAACAATAATTATGCAGCTTTATTTAAACATCACAATGGATTAGTAAGGTAGATAAATAGATAAAATTTCTAAACGCTGGCATACTTTTCTATGTATAAAGTGTTTTGGCTATTTTCTACAATGCACAATTTCTGGAAACAGACAACTGTTCAATGAGTACCCACATAATCATAGCATGCTTCACCTGCAAGGCCATAGAGTGCACATTGATGATTCTCTCCAAAGAAATAGTTCCCAAGTTCTCTTTACTTCCTCTCTTCAAATTCCTCTCCCCAGGCTTGGAGAAAGGAGCATTCATGGTGCAATGATTAAACACTGAGCTGCTAACCAAAACGTTGGTAGTTTGAACCCAACTAGTGGCCCTGAAGGATAAAGACTTGGTGATTTGTTCTCATAAAGATTACAGTCTAGAAAATCCTATGGGGAAGTCCAACTCTGTCACATGGGGTCACTATGAGTGAAAAATGGACTCAATGGCACCTAACAATAACAATAGAGTTAGAGAGATTAGAGGTGTGTGATCTATTTGCTTATGCTGGAAAAGCCAGTATGAGACACTCCCATGCCTCAGCAAATGCAGAATAGATGTCCAAATTTCAGACCTCCACTTGAGGATTCAGTGAGTTCAGGCACTTAGTAGTTTGTCACTGATTTGGGGACATCTGCGAAACTCTGACTCAGCAAAAGTATTTTGTGTCCTCTTATAATTAAATCAGATAATGAATGTTAGGCACCTGGTTTTGTACCTTGCTATAATCAATACTCAACAAATGGATGTAGAACTGGAGGCACTTACTCTTGTATGCCAAGAAATTTGGAAGAGAGCTACCTAGCCAACTGATGGGTAAGATTGATATTTGTGCCCATTCCAAAGACAGGTGATCCAACAGAACATGGAAATTATCAAACAATATCATTAATACCACACACAAGTAAAATTTTGCTGAAGACAATTAAAAAGCAGTTGCAGTAGTATATTGACAGAGAACTTCCAGAAATGATAGCTGGATTCAGAAGAAGATGTGGAATGAGGGATATCATTGTTGATGTCAGATGGGTCTTGGCTGAAATCAAAGAACACTAGAAAAATGTCTACCTGTGTTGTATTGACTATGCAAGGGCATTCAACTGTGTGGGTCATAACAAATTATGGACAACATTGAGAAGAATGGGAATTCCAGAACACTTAATTGTGCTTATGAGGAACCTGCACATAGACCAAGAGGCTGTTGTTCAAACAGAACAAGTGAATACTGTTTGGTTTAAAATCAGGGATGGTATGTGTCAGGGTTGTATACTTTCACCACACTTACTCAATCTGTATGCTGAGGAAATAATCTGAGAAGCTGGATTATACAAAGAAGAATGCAACATCAGGATTGGAGGAAGAACAATTAACAACCTGTGATACAGATTATACAACCTTGCTTGCTGAAAGTGAAGATGACTTGAAGCACTTACTGATGAAGATCAAAGACTACAGCCTTCAGTTTAGATTATACTTCAAAGTAAAGAAAATTAAAATCCTCGCAACTAAGCAACATCATGATAAACAGAGAAAAGATTCAGCTTGTAAGGGATATCTTGCTTGGATCCACAATCAACACCTGTGGAAACAGCAGTCAGGAAATCAAACATTGCATTGCACTGGGAAAGTCTACTGCAAAAGACCTATTTAAAGTGTTAAGAAGCAAAGATGTCTCTTTGAAGACTAAGGTGAGCCTAACCCAAGCCATGGTATTTCTAATCACCTCATATTCACGTCAAAGCTGAACAATGAATAAGGAAGACTGAAGAAGAGTTGATGCCTTGAATTGTGGTGTTGGTGAAGAATACTGAAAATACCATGGACTGCCAGAAGAACGAACAAATCTGTCTTGGAGGAAGTGTAGCTGGAATGCTCCTTGGAAACAAGAATGGCCAGATTTTCTCTTATCTCCTTTGGTCATGTTGTCAGAGGGACCATTCCTTGGAGAAGGGATATCATGCTTGGTCAAGTAAAGGGTCAGCAGAGAAGGGGAAGACACTCAATGAGATGGAGTGGCCCAGTGGTTGCAAAGATGCGCTCAGGCATAGCAAGAGTTGTGAGGCTGGTGCAGGAGCCAGCAGTGTTTCATCCTATTGTTCTTAGGGTCACTATGAGTCGGAGCTGACTTGGTGGCACCTAAGAGCAAGATAGTAAATGCTCAATAATAACATAGTAAATAAATAGCAACATAGTAAATGCTCTGGGATATCAACTCAGGTGTTTTTTGACCCATGACAATCCCTAAACATTTTTGCATATAAGGAAATTTGATTTCTGTATTATTGCTAGAGATTTCATCACCAGTATAAAATACCTAATAGCATCTTAGTTTATGGTGAGATTTCTCATTAACTGAGAAAACAGATACACTGTAATTTTACACAAATAGCACACTCACTATCTGTTTTTTGGCCAACTATGCCCTCTTCCTAATGTATTTTCATTAGCACACTATGGTAGTTTTTTTTACAGCAACATGTGAACTATAATGAGCACATTACTGGCATAAAATTACAGTAATCACAGAATTGTTTTATATTCCTACAGTAACGAGTTAAAAATAAATACTTTTGCTTTGTATAAATCAGCAGACTTATTTCAGAACTATTACCAATAAGTGTTTAAGTTATTTTACCCAAAAATTCTGCTTTGGATTTGAAGTAATATTTGTATTCTGGTAGCATAGTGCCTAAGGCACTTGACTGCTCCAGAAGGCTGGCAGTTCAAACCCACCAGCCACTCCTTGGAAGGAAGATGGGGCAATCTACTTCCATAGTGATACTGCCTTGGAAACCCAAGGAGGGG
>NW_006922006.1:2611769-2622635 GCF_000298275.1 Orycteropus afer afer
TTTTTTTTTTTTTTTTTAAATTACGAATGGCCTCTTGTGGCACTCTCAAACTGCACACACATTTTGATGGAATTTAGTCAGCCTCAGTGAGATGACCACTCTCTACTTAACCATTATGGGAGTGTGTCTGCTGATAGCAGGGAACCAGTGAGCTCTGGGAAGCACATTGACTTATACATGGGATTCAGCAGGAGATGGAGGTGCTTCACGGCCACTGCCTTTATTTAGGATCAGGATTAGTCCTCTTCATCCTATTTCAGTTTCTTTGCCCTTTGCTCTCCTAGCCCCCTTTTTTATTGATTTGCACACAATAAGGGAACATGTTCTGCTTCAAATAATTAGAAAAGTGTTTATCTTTATAAAACAGAACTACATAATGATTGGAAGATGCCTTTTTATGACTTTCATTGTTGAAAGTAAGAACTATAGGGCCCAGGCTTTCCCAGCTGGGATGGGATGGTGAACCACTGGGATCAATCATTTCCTTCAGGTGAACCTTGAAGATCAGTGAATTGTAGGCTTATGTTGTTTATAAAGAAATATTATTTGGCTATTGTCAATCTCAACCAAGGTTTGTAAAATCATGACAATACTATTTACTCTGTTGCTGAGGAAATAAAATAAAGTGTAAATGACACACACACACACAACAGCACTGTGGAAAGAAAGACCAAATAAATAAATGAGAAGGAAAGAAATAAAATGAAATTACTTAATTTAGTAGAAGTTATATTTGGGTGGTGAGAACAGACTGAACACATGACTTTTCCAAAAAAGTCTTCATTTTTACACGCATGTTTTTCATAATAAGTATAATTTATAAACAGCCACTTGAAAAGTACCTTGGAATACCCTTCAGATGTCTACTTAATTTTCTATATCTTTTTAATATTCAGTAACTCTCCTCCTCTTTATTTTTCACCAAGATTGATATTTGAGAAGATGACTGTTTATTATTCCCTCCCAGTCAGCAACACTGTTGATTTAATCACTCTCATGCCAATCTATAGAGTTCAAATATTTAATGTAAATTTGCTGGTGTAGAAGATGCACACATCATTTCCTTCCCCCTTCTTGACTCTCCTCACTTCCAACCTGGGTCATGGATTTTGCCCTTGATGGGGGGTTTCTGCAAAAGTAAGGCTTGGCCATCTGCTTCTACTAAGATTTTAGCCAAGAAATCTTATGGGGCAGTTTGACTCTGTAACACATTGGGTCATCATGGGTTGGAATCAAGTCAATGGCAACAGGTTTGTTTCTTTGGGGATGTGCTTCTAAGACCTCTCAGGACATTCTGGGCCTGTGGACCTCTGGTATTGAAGACTCTGCAGGAGGGGAAATGTGGAGGAGTGGGAAGAGGGAAATAAAGGAAGTGGGCTGGGGAAGTCAAATGCTTATAACGTTTTCATATATATATTTATACAGTGTGTAAAATTGGGCTCCAGCTAATACTCAGGCAAACATGTAAGCAGTTATGTGGGCAGCCTTGGTACATATACACCCCTGAAGACATTGACTCTTGTCTAGGCAACATCAGAAAAACAGCGTGCTAACTCTGCTAGAAGAAGCTCTGGTGGTGCAGTGGTTAAGGCATTTGGCTGCTAACCACAAGTTGGTGGTTCAAACCTGCCAGCTTCTCCATGAAAGAAAGATGGGGCAGTCTGCTTCCATAAAGATTTACCGCCTTGGAACTCCAATGGGGGTCGCTATGAGTCAGAATTGACTTGAGGGCAGTGAGTTTGGCTGTTTTGGGTTTTATGCTCCACTAGACTCAGCTTTGTGATCCCCTGACAACAACTTCTGTAGGAAGGCTTCACTTTCTTCATTTAAAATACAGCAATATAATAGTTTTTGACCAATGAAATACGGGAGATTTATTAAAAGTAAAACAGATACAACTTTGTTGACATTCACTATGGTCATTTATTAAAAATAAAATAACCAGAATGATATAATTTGTAACCTCAAGAAAAGATATGGTTTCTATCCTTAAGTAAGTTTTAATCAAATAAACACACTCACTGCCATCGAGTCGGAGCTAACACAGCGACCCCTCCTTGGGTTTCTGAAGTGGTATCACTACGGAAATAGATTGCCCAACCTTCCTTCTGAGGAGTGGCTTGTGAGTTTGAACCACCAGCCTTCTCGTTAGCAGTCAAATGCCTTAGGCACTATGTCAACAGAGCTCCTTTTAATCAAATAGAGCATGGTTAATATACAAATGACTAAATTTTAAAGTAAATATAATGATTATAAGAAACAGGTTTTAGGGAGACTCAAAAGTAGGAAGCTTCCTTGTTTGAGGGTTCCTCAATGAAATGCCCCAGGCAAATCACTGCATCACAAAACCAACAATTTAGTATCTTCACTCAAATGCCCATGATTCCCGAATAGCCTATAGTGCCCTAATATCATATATGAACTGACAACCAAAAAGCACCAAACATTTGGTAAAACAGAAGTCAAGGTTAGAAGGAGTCAATGGTTCCATGGAGGAGGTGGTTCTTGAGACGCAGTGAAGGCAGGATTTGGATATCTGGGAATGGCGGGAAAGATGCCAGCCGTGAGCGGGCTATGATGACAGAACAAAGAAAGGGTCTGACTGAGGCAGGATACAGGAAATGTGCAGTAGAGTGGTAAGGGATATGAATGGAAAAGTGGATGGAGTCGGATCATAGTCTAAATTAGCCTGAGGATTTGGGAGTTGTAGGAAGGGACTGAGGATAGGCATATTGAACCTGTAGGACTACTCAAGAGGTGACTTTGTGTAGGCTGGCTAGGAATGAAGAATGGCTGGAGATGAGGAAAACTAGCAGGAGCTAGTGCAGTATCATGGATAAGAACGATGGTGGTGATTCAACAAAAATGACAACACATATTGAGTTCTTGTTATATTGCAGGCACATCATATGTAAGTATCTCATTTATTTCCCCTCTAGGTACTGTTATTTAACCTCCATTTACATTTGTTGTTGTTGTTGTTATGTGCCATCGAGTCGGACCTGACTCACAGTGACCCCTCCTTGGGTTTCTGAGGCAGTATCACTAAGGAGTTCTGGTAGCATAGTGCCTAAGGCACTTGACTGCTAACCAGAAGGCTGGTGGTTCAAACCCACCAGCCACTCCTCGGAAGGAAGGTCGGGCAATCCTACTTCTGTAGTGATACTGCCTCGGAAACCCAAGGAGGGGTCGCTATGAGTTGGGGGCGACTCGACAGCAAATAACAACAACAACAACAACATCACTATGGAAGTAGATTGCACAACCTTCCTTCCGAGGAGTGGCTGGTGGGTTCAGAGTTTTTAAGTAACTTGCCCAAGAATCAAAGCTGGGGTTCAAACTTAGGGACATCATTCTGCAAAATTCATGTTCTTACTTAATAAGGATTTGAATTGTAGTCCTTCCTACACTTTCCAATTTTCATAAATTAATTTAACCTTCTGAGTTTTTCAATTTTTGCTGAAGTAGAATGGCCTGTGCCTTGTTTGGTTTTACAGGCAAGGGGCCAAACCCGAAGAAGACAGCATAGCGACCAATGAACCAATGACTCTGAGAAGCAGTCCTACTTTCCTACAGCAATTTCTGAAGCCCTTGCCCATCCCCACAAAGAGCACTGGCAGTGCAGTGGTTAAGGCATTTGGTTGCTAACCAAAATGTTGGTGGTTTGAACCCACCAGCTGCTCCATGGAAGAAAGATGAGGTAGTCTGCTTCTGTAAAGATTTATGGCCTTGGGAACTCAATAAGGGTTGCTGTGAGTTAGAATCAACTCCAAGCCAGTGAATTTGGTTTGGTTTTGGTTTTGCCCATTCCCACGAGCAGTCCCCCTTTGCTGCCTGACCTGTGACAGGCTACAGTAGCTAACTTTCAGAACTGAACAGAAATGATCACCCAGAGACTTTTCTTATTTGAAAGTATCTTGGTTAATTAGTTCCCCTGAAACTTGTTTAGGAGTGAGGAGAATAATTTCTTTCAAGTTCGGTGATTGCCCGTCCCTGAGCGCCCAATCAATCTTAATGACACCCACAGCGTCTTGTTAGGAAGGAGATGGGTAATAACCATTGGGCCTTAGAGCCTCATTCTCAGACTGGCAAGAACAGTTCAAGCTAGTGTTTTGATGTGTTTCTTTGATTAATTAACTGCTGATAGCTCAGGCTCTACACTCAGGCATAATTTTTTTTTTTTCAGTCACATAAATGTTGGAACTGAAAACTGCCTTAGAGATTTATCTGGGCTGTCTTTTCTTTGGTAGCTGAGAGAACTAATAACTACAGTGGGGAAATGGTTTTCTCAAGGTTACAGAGCTAGTTAAAAGCACATCCAGGCCTAGAACAGGCTCCTTCTACTACGCTGTTATACCTACTCACAATAAAAGGAAGGAAAGAAAGGAGGTAGGGAAGGAGGAATGGAGGAAGGAGGGAGAAAGTGAGAAACGAGGAAGAGAAGAAGGGAGGGAGCTATGAAGGGAGGAAGAAAGAAAGGAAAAAGAAACGAAAGCTCAAATAGCTGCCACACTGGACAGGGAATATTAACCATTTTATGTTTAGCTCATGACTCTTCCCATTTAAAAAGAGAAAAACAAAAAACAGATTGTGTCTTTTTGTGGACATTTAGAAATCTTGATAGGGTAGTAAAAGAGTTTTATCTTTATTATTTTTTTGGAAAAGGTTCACTAGTTTCTGATACTTTGTGATGGAGACAATAAGGGGAAAAGAGTAACACTGACCATTGAAGGAAATAATGGCATCTGTTCTTGATTTTTAAATGAATGAACAGACTCCATTAATTGGGAGAGTCCATGTTACAGTTCAAGTTCTTAGGACATTTCAGCTGTCCTCTAAATAGCGACTTACAATTTCCTTCCAATTTTTGATGTCCCCATATTCAATACATGGCATCATCATTTGGCAGAAGAGGACGGATGATTCTGTATGGTATTTTATGGCCAGAATCAGATGATGTTCCTCACTTTTGCATGTATCTCATTGGCCAAAAGATAATCACATGGCCTCACCTCAAATACAAAGGATGCTGGGAAATAGAGTCTTTCTGTGTGTCCAGAAAGAGTAGATGGGCTTGATGAACATCTAGTGTATTTATGCCCTTCAGTAGAGGTTAAGCAATTTTCTGGAAGGAACTTTCTCTTCTTTTTTTCAATTGTAAAGGAAAGAATAAATCATTGTTCCAGAATTTTTGTGTACCTCGGTGCTGTTATTTCTCGTTTATGAGTCACAATCACTCTTATTTGAAATTCAGATGAAAACCAGTAATCCTTCATTTAGGATGGTCTACTCCCCTTTTCTCCACCTGAAGCCTACAATAAATTATCAGTATAGTCTTCCTCATTCCCTTGTTTTTGTCCCTTTGTCTACAAAATAAAACAAAAAACACAGGTGATTGTGTTTCCTTTCCCTTGGCAATGTTTCATGCTACTTAAATCTAGTGTTCCTTCTTTTTAAGTTATTTTCAGAATAATAATAAAAAATGGTTTTAATATTTCTTTGACAGCTATTTTCAGCAGCCAAATATAGAAAATCAAAGTTCTCTGGAAGTACAAATGAAACTTAATCTAGTTTCCCTTTTATTACTCAAATACTTTTGTTGTTGTTGTTATTTGCCATCGCATCAACCCCGACTCCTAGTGACCCCTCCTTGGGTTTCCGAGGCAGTTATCACTACGGAGGAAGTAGGATTGCCCAACCTTCCTTCCGAGGAGTGGCTGGTGGGTTTGAACCGCCAGCCTCCTGGTTAGCGGTCAAGTGCCTTAGGTGCTATGCTACCAGAGCTCCTTCAAATACCTTTAGTAAAGTCCATTTTAGGAAGTGTCTATATCACTCTCATTAGGTGCCATTGAGTCAGGTTTGACTTATGACAACCCTGTGTATAACAGAATAAAAACTGCCCGGTCTGGTGGCATTCTCACAATTGTTATCGGGCTGGACCCCATTGTTGCAGCCACTGTGACAACACACCTCATTGAGGGTCTTCCCCTTTTTTTTGGCCTTCCACTTTACTCAGCATGATATATTTCTGTAGGGACTGGTCCCTTCTGACAACATGGCCAAAGTATGAGAGATGAAGTCTGGCCATTCTAGCTTCTAGGGAGCATTTTGGCTGTACTTCTTCCAAGACAGATTTGTTCATTCTCTTAGCAATCCATGCCACTTTCAGTATTCTACCAACACTGCAACTCAAATGCATCAATTCTTCTGCAGTCTTCTTTATTTATTGTCTAGTTCTCTGATGTATATGAGGCTATTGAAAAGACCATGGCTTGGGTAAGCACATCTTAGTCTTCAAAGTGACGCTTTTGCTTTTAAACACTTTGAAGAGGTCTTTTGCAATAGATTTGCCCAATGCAATATGTCATTTGATTTCTTGACTGCTGCTTACATAGGCACTGATTGTGGATCCAAGTAAAATGAAATCCTTGGCAACTTCAATCTTTTCTCCATTTATCACGATGTTTTTTATTGG
Organism: Orycteropus afer afer; assembly: GCF_000298275.1. Taxonomy (NCBI): domain Eukaryota; kingdom Metazoa; phylum Chordata; class Mammalia; order Tubulidentata; family Orycteropodidae; genus Orycteropus; species Orycteropus afer. Next base: position 2,618,245 of record NW_006922006.1, read on the forward strand.
TCCAGTTTCGAGGATTTTTGTTTTCTTTATGCTGAGGTGTAATCCATACTGAAGGCTGGAGTGTTTGATCTTCATCAGTAAGTGCTTCAAGCTTTCTTCACTTTCAGCAACAATGGTGTGTCATCTGCATACTGCAGGTTGCATCACTCTAGAGGACCTTTATTTTAAGGAAAGTAAATCTGAAGCCTGTAGCACAAGAGCTTGAGACATGGACCCTACTAAGAGTCTATAGAAGCTATGGGCCTCTTGAACACACATGCATACCAACAAAATCCTTATGCTGCCTTTTCCCAGGGTATCTTGAAGCAATTGAAGCCTGTCTGTATAATCCTTAGTGACCAAGGGACTCAAAATTAGTAACCCCTGCTCTAGTAAAGGCAGAGAAAGCCGTTCAGGTAAAAAAGAGGATGGAGGGCTACGTGCTAAAGAACATAAGACATACAAAGCACTGACAAGAGCTGATCATACTGGCTGCACTATTATCTCCATGGTGTCCTGTGAGTCATGTTAGCTCTCATGGTGTCTTGTGAGTCATGTTAGGCAATTGCTTTCCTTGAACAGTCACACTAGACAATTGCTTTCCTTGAACGACAAGTAGCACAAGTACAAGGATTGTGTCTGCTTTGTTCTTCTGGGCTATGACTGGATCTAATGCTCCTTTGAGCATGGAAGCAGACTCAAAGACTGATGATGAGTTAGGGACTGAGAAGACATTGGTATCCCTTGCAAGTCAATTGCCTCAGACATAGTCATTGGAATGTTTTTTTCCCTTTTCACTTATTTTTTTTTCTAGGTAAAACAATTTCCCTGAGATACAGAAGGGGCTGATTTATTAGGCAAGAAAATTTCAGGGGTATTTGGGATTTAAAATTCTCATCACCCACTCCTATGTATATTACTTTCCAAATATCTCAGGTCCATCTATTCCTCACCAAACCTATTACTATTAACTCTGTCCAAGTGCCATCACCAAGTGCCATGACTGAACTACTCTCTCTGTCTTCACACTATTGTTTTTCATATTATACAGCTTTTTTTTTTTTCCTTTCAAATTTTATTTGGCCATATCATACATGTGATTAAAACTCTTCAGTGGCTCCATAGTGAACTTAAACTGTATTCTAAAATCTTTTACATGGACTACACAGTCCCTGTGCTGTCTGGCCAAGCTCATCTCACCTACCTAATTTGTTTTGATAAGTAAATATACTCATGGTTTGATGCAGAGATAAAATTTACACTAACCATGTGACTCTGGACTAACCATTAAGTTTTCTGCCTCTCAATTGCATTGTTTGTAAAATGAGTCAATCTTATTAAGTGGTAGTCCACATGTTTTAGGACCCAAATTCTATGATATTTTAGTATCATTATTATTATTATGAATTGTAAATAAGTATGTAGCATATACTCTCTGTAGACTGTTCTATTGTGTCTATTAGGTTGGTCTTTTCTTTCTTCTTTTTTCAATCTCAAATGCTTGGATGAAGCTCACAAATCAGAAGAGTTTGGGTCAATTACAGTCATGATGCTCTCTCCCCATGTCCTTCCAGAAAGACAACTGGGCATTGTAATTGGCCACTTGGTACCAGAACAGCACTTGAAGATCCTCTTTGCCTTTACAGCATGTCCCAAATGGATGCTCAATCTTATATATTCTCCCAGGATTGTTATGACTCAGAAGAAGATTTGTGTGGAATGACTGGCAGACACTTTTTATTCTAAGGTAATTTGGAACATTTTGGATTTTAGGTGAAATTCTAATGAAATGCTTATATTCATGGCAATAAGCATTGTGTTTAATTAATCTGGGGAAAAAGGGCAATAAATCACAATATGGGCAAAAGATAAAAAAATTTAATATGATCAGACCATATTATAATATAATTATGTAATATTATATTATTATAACTGTAGTTGCTGAGAACTTGGAGATGCTCTCATTCTCATAAACCCTCTGCAGCTGTGGCTCCCTGTTGTCTCTGCTGTTCTCATTCAGGGACAGTATCAGTCCTTAGAGTGAGCCATTGTGCAGAAAACTTTAAATAGGTCAGTATTTTCATAACTTCAAAATGTCTTAGTTTTCTATATTAGGCAGTTTCTGTCATAGAATCTCCTTGAGAGAGGAAGTGTGATTTTATATAATGGTGAGATAAGACTGTACATTCATCATAAATATATGATCCAAGAAGTGTCTGATTAAGGTACCATACTGAAATTCACAGAGAACAGTTGCATTAAGCCTTGAGAGGTACTGAGAAGTCAGTAAGAGGTCAGCTCCTTTCTGTGTGACCACTCCCAGAGGTAGCCACTTCTTCTTAAAATTTTTATTGTGCTTTGGGTGAAAGTTTACAACGCAATTGTAGCATTGACTGCAATCCCACAGTGTAGTGGCACTCTTCCCACCTCCTCCTTTGTTTACCTTTCCATTTGTCTTTCTTTTCAATCCCTTCCTGCTTTCTAAACTTTGTCTCCAGGCAAATACTAACCTCTTGATCTGATAATGGCTGATTGTTTTAAGGGGTACATACTTCCCTGGTATTGTTTTTTACCCTGTGGATCTGTTTATTGTTTACCTGAAAGTTGAGCCATGAGGGTGAATTCAGGTCCAAGCCTGAAGGCTGTCTAAGGACCAAGTCTTGTGGGTTCCACCAGTCTCCAACAGACCAATAAGTCTTTTTTTTTTTTAAAATTATTATTTTGAGTCTTATTCCACATTTTTTCCCACTCTTTCTGGGACCTCCTATGGTAATATCTTTCAGAGCAGTAAGCCAGGCACCATCTAGTTTTTCTGATCTCAGGGTCTTGGGGGCTTTGTTGGAAAGAGACTTGGTGAAAGAAGATATCTGATGAATGAGGAGGAGACATTTTGTGAAAAGAAATCTTCCAGCATCCTTCAAGCCAAGTAAGGATTGCAGCTAGTTTTAAATCCATGAAGTAATGGCAAATAAATGTGGCTCAAAAAATATTCTTTGTATCCATACATAAGAAAATTATTAAACATATCACATATTATATTTCACTCACTCTACAAAGATGTTCTGGAGAAATGATTTTAGTAGCTAATATGAAGCTTGATAATATGTTGCCTGGCCTTTTGGTTGTGTGCTTTTTTTTTTTTTTTTTTCCAATGGCAGTGGGTTTATATGTATATATTCACATATATTTAATACTTTAATAACTTTAGGGGAAAACAGGAGAGAGTAGAGGAGAATTGTCTCTTGCAATTTTAATTCTCAAATTGTGTCTTTGTAAACAAGCTCAGCAATTGCTCAGTTTGTATAAAAACTTCACAATAAGGAAGGTACACAAGAGTTAAAGGCAACAGAAGTAAATATTATTACATACACAATCCTCTAGTCTTTCCTTGTCTGTAGCAAAAAATAGTAGAGAAAATTAAAGACTCAAGGAAACACTTAGTCCAAAAGACTAACAGACCACACAAATCACAGTCTCCACTAGCCTGAGACTAGAAGAAACTGATGGTGCCTGGTTACCACTACTGACTGTTCTGAATGGGATCACAATAAAAGGCCTTGGACAGAGTGGGAGAAAAATGTAGAACACAATTCAAAATTATCAAAAAAGACCAGACTTACTGGTCTGATAGAGACTGGTGGGATCCACAGAGTATGACCCTAAGACACTCTTCAAACGGGGAACTGAACCCACTCCTGGGGATCGCCTTTCAGCGAAACCATGGACAGGACTGCAAAGTGAACAATAACAGCTGTGAGGAAACTACTCCTTAGAGCAGTCAAACATAAAGGAGCATAAGGCAACATTTCTCCAGGAAAAAAGCTCAAGAGGCAGGAAGGGCAGGAATGAAGGACAAATGGAAACAGGGAACCAAGAGAGGAAGTGGTATGAATGGTATTACATTGATGGGATTGTAACTAATGTCACAAAACAAATTGTGTATACATTTGTATCTTTCACCAGAACCACAAAACAAACAAATCTAATTTATAATACAACAAGACACACTCATATCCTTGTTCAGTACACAAGTCAGAGGTTTCCATGACATATACAATATAATAGGTGTCCTGAGGCATCCTTACTTATTTATTCAATTTTAGCACATTCTGACATATTGAAGTTTGAATGGGCATAATTAAGTTGATTTAAGGATTATATTATCTAGTTTCAACTAACTTTCACGAAATAAACAATAGCTTAAATAGCTTCTGGCAGAGAATTTGAGAATTAAAAGTAAAGTTAATAATGTAAGCACAAAACCAAACCAAAACTCAATAGGGTGTCTAAGGCTATAAATCTTTACAGAAGCAGACTGCTACATCTTTCTCCCATGGAGTGGCTGGTGGGTTCAAACCAAAGTCATCTTGGTTAGCAGCCCAATGCTTTAATCACCAGAACTCCCGTCTAAG
>NW_006922006.1:2641130-2648827 GCF_000298275.1 Orycteropus afer afer
GTGTCAAGATTTCTGTAGTGATATGGTGCTCTATCTACCTTTCCATGGGTCCTCTGTATCACTGGGTCAAGAAGAGATAGAAGCTCTTTCGGGTGTAAATGGAGTCCCTGGGTGGCACAGTAAAGTGCTCAATCCTGGCTGAAATGCTTATGGTCCAAAGCCACCACCTGGAGGCATCTCAGAAGACAGGCCTGATAATCAGCTTCCAAACAGGAATAGCTTTCATAATCTCATGGAGCATGAGATTCTACTCTGCAACACATGGGGCATGAGTTCTACTCTGCAACACATGGGGCATCATGAGTTGGAATAACCTCAGTGGTAACTAACTATAACGACACGGGTGAAACTCCACAAGAGGAGGGATTTTCACCTGTTTTATTCGTTACTATAGTTCTAGTGTCTAAAATAGTTTCTGACATATAATAGATACATAACCAATATTTGCTTTTAAAAACTAAATTCATTGCCGTCGAGCCGGTTCTGACTCCTAGGGACCCCTCCTTGGGTTTCTGAGGCAGTATCACTACGGAAGTAGGATTGCCCCATCTTCCTTCCCAGGAGTCGCTGGTGGGTTTGAACCGCCAGCCTTCTGGTTAGCAGTCAAGTGCATTAGGCACTATGTTACCAGAGCTCCTGCTACCTGGGGCTTAGAGCGTGCTTTAGGAATTAATAAATGTATGAATGACTGGACCACCTTGATTCTAAAGAGAAGTAAGCCAGCAGAATCTCTTTTCTAAGTGGTCTCTTAATGATGTCATTTTACCCTAAAATCGCCAGCAGGATTGTGTGGTAGCCCACATGTATTTACTGGCACCTGTACTCCCTGGAGTCTGAGTTCTTTGCAGACACATACAAGAAGAAGAATAGAGATCTGCCCACAAAATAATTAGCCTGAGCATATATCTGATCATTTATTTTCCCAAATGTGTGGGTTTGTGAGGAAGGTGTTTTTCATGAAAGCGATAGATTCTCTGTCATTATATGTCATGATGGAGGCAGGTTAAGCATACTAAAAAATCAGAGTGGATTGCTCAAACTGGAGATGTCTGGGGTGTCCTAGGGAAAAAAAAAACAAAAACATTTGTCTTTTAAGCAAGAACATGGATTGAAGTTCTGTTTCTATCATATAAAGGCTATGGGGCTGTAAGAAATCATTAACCAACACAGTTAAGCCTCCATTTGTGTCATGTGTAAAGCAGAGATGACTTATCTTTTATAGGGTTGTTATTAACACACACCAGCAACAGCAATAACAACAACAGGGTTATGGTGGGAATCAGTTGGATGACAACCAACACCAGTGTTGTAAAGGTTAAAGGAGACGACTGGTGCATAAGGGCTGAGCACAGTGCCTGACAGATGGTAAACACTCAAGGAAACCAAAATCAAGAACCAAACTCACTGACGTTGAGTCAATTCCAACTCAGAGACCCTCATTGGATTTCCAAGTCTATAAATCTTTACAGAAGCAGACTGCTTAGTGTTTCTTACATGGAGCACCTAGTGGGTTCAGACCACTGACATTTTGATTAGCGGTCAAATGCCTTAACCACCCCACTGGCAGCTCCTTACTCCAGTAAAGAGTGGTTCTCAAATTTCATGCCCATTTGAATCACCTGGACTTGAACCCAGGGATTCCAAATTAGCAAGTGCTGTGTTTAGGAGCTCTGGTAGCATGGTGCCTAAGGCACTTGACTGCTAACTAGAAGGCTGGCGGTTTCTTCCTTGGAAGGAAGGTTGGGCAATCTACTTCTGCAGTAATACTGCCTCGGAAACCCAAGGAGGGGTCGCTATGGGTCTGGTCCGACTTGACGGCACATAACAACAACAACAACATGTGAAACGCAGAAACCGGCTTTCTTTCACACAACCCAACTGTTTCTCAGGCAGGTTTTTTGTAGGTCACATCTGAGAAGTGCTGAAAATGAATATTAGTTATATTATTGTTATCATATATAATTTCAGCAATCCTGCCTACTCTACAATGTTGCGAATGATGGAGGATCTAAGAAATGTAAAGATACTCACAGAGTGACACATTTAACAAGATGAGCAATAAATAGATCTCAGTGTGAATCCTGATGCCACTGATTTAAAGTTACATCAACCATGGATTGTGCAAATGGTTAATGTGCTGCTAACTGAAAAGTTGGAGGTCGGAGTCTACACTGAGGTCCCTCAGAAGAAAGATCTGGTGATCTAATTCTGACAAATCAGCTTTTAAAACCCTTTGGAGCACAGTTCTGCTCTGACCTACATGGGGTCACCAAGAGTTGGAGTCAACCTGAAGGCAATTGGTAAAAAGCTTGGAATACTTATTTACTTTTCCCAATCCTCTTATTCCTTATGGGAATAATGGGGATAATAATAATTTCTTCATACAACTATAAGAAAACTGAAAGGATGTATTGTATATAAAGTGCTCAGTACATCGTTTGACATGTAAAAAATATCATGTAAGTGATGTTACCCAGTTGCACAGCAATGATATTGCTTTTTTATGTAAAATATTGTATGGATAAAATTTGTGTCCAATACCTCTCCTATGTACTCTGCTATTCACTCTTTCTTCTAATCTTGCATCTTTCTATTCCCTATCCTCTCACAAGCGACCCTTGTCCCAAAGTCCTCTCAATGCCTTTTGCCAGTTTTTCGTAGTGTGGGGGCTTGAGTGTTACCATGATGCTAGAAGCTGTGCTAATGGCAATTTAAATACCGACAGGGTCACCCATGGTGGATGGATTCCAGTGGAACTTCAGACTAAGACAGACTGGGCGGAAAAGCCTTGTGATCTGCTTCCAAAAATTAGCTAATGAAAACTTTACAGATCCCAGAGGAACATTGTCCAACTCACTTGCTTTGGTCACTTCATCAGGAAGGATCAATCCTAGAGGAGGACATCATGTTTGGTGAAGTAGGGGTCAGTGAGGGAAAGTGAGACCCTTAGTGAGATGGACTGGTACAATAGCTACTACGATGGACTCAAATATGTTGGTAGTTTTGAGGAAGATGCAGGACTAGGCAACATTTTGTTCTATTGCATATAATGTCCCCATGAGTTAGAACCACTTCCATGGCAATTAACAACAGCAACAGCTTCTCAATGACCCAACCATCCATCATGGAGCTCACTGCGGTGCTCTGTCCTTTGCCTTCCTCACCCTTGGGTTCAAGTTCTCTACTCAGAGCTCCATTCTTTTAGAGGTGATAATTCTCTTCCATTGCTTTTCATTTCCTTTTGAGACTCTTAGGACTCGACGACACATAACAACAACAACAACAACAGGCAAATTATATAATTGCTTTCACAATGGAAAACAAGAAAACAAAGCAAAACCTCTCATAACTCACCCTGGCATACAAAAAGCATATACAGTGCTTTTTTTTTTTGGTATTTTCCCTGAAATCTACCAATTTGTTCCAGCTAAGATACTGGCTAGATGGATAAGTAATCTATTTGTTATCAAGAACTAGAAGATTATGCCCACCTGATAGGATGTGCTAACCAGCTAACATGTTTATTCTACTAAGCAGGTTTTATTAGCTTTGTAAGCCAAAATGGCATTTTCCAGCTAAAATTTTTTAAATACATATTTTCCCTTTTAGAAGTAAGCCTCTGTAGTCTGGGAGTCTTTTACATAGACCATATTTAAAGAGATATCCATATTTAAAGAGATATCCATATTTAAAGAGATATCAAATTGAAAGAAATTAAACTTCTCTTTGACCCTTAGACTCCTAGTGTCTACTACGTCACTCTGCTATGCAGTTACTCTTGAGATATTTACCAGGGCTATTGGCTAATCTGGTCCTAATATATTTTTGTTAGTTAATTTAATTTTTATTCTTTCGTCCTTTACTCTTATGCTTATTTCCATTTTTTATGCCACTAACAGCAAGAAATCATACATCTCTTCTTGTACTTCCAGCATTTTCAGAGGTGACAATAGGATGACTGTGATTTTCAAAGATGGGCCTTTCCTTCAACATTATCATGTCTTAGTATGCAGATGGTTATTGGACTGATTGTGAGAATCAAATAAAATCTTCCACCAACTTTCACATCTGAACTAAGCAACTCACCTACAACTCTCAGCAACAACTTCATCCCAGCAGAACTCAAATCTGCTACTCCCAGAATCTTTTATGTCAGTTTCTGGATCCTCAGGGTTTTGGACTCCTATAGCCTCTCAGGATTTAACGAATTTGGAAATGACTTCCAAGGCAATTAAACAAGATAATATGTTGATAAGTTGGGTATCATTTGGTAAGACAGAGAGAAATTCTTTTTGAAACTGATACCCTGGTGAATAACTTACTCAGTTGTGATTTTCATTCTCTTTCCATTTTGCGTTATGGATAAGATAAACTAAACATATGTGGACATATACTAGTACTTTTAAAGAGTCCTGGTGATGTGGTGGTTAGGCAGTTGGCTGCTGGCCAAAAGATTAGCTGTTGGAACTTACCAGATGCTCCATGGGAGAAAGATGCGGCCTGCTTTTGTAAAGATTACAGCCTTGGAAAACCTATGGAGTAGTTCAACTCAGTCCTATAGAGTAGCTATAAGTTGTAATCAATTTGGTGGCAATGTCTTTGGTTATTTTGTTTGTTTGTTTCATGTATTTTTATGTGCACATCTGCATATTAAAATTCACATGCTCACTGATAGCAGTGTGTATGCCATGCCCATTTCCCTACCTTAACCTCCTCTTTACTCTAGGAGTTTGTGTTGTTTCAACTGGTTCAGAGGGCTCCTTTGCTCTCCATCTTCTTATGGGGTTAGTCTGGTGTCACTAGTAGTGAGGAAAGTGTGGTCAGAGTAACTTTCCCCAAACAACTTACCTGCAGGGTTACCACAAGCTGGCAGAATCTCTGGACAGAGACCATAGCTCCAGCCAGGCATTCCTGTTTCAAAGTTCTGCCTACCATGCCTTAACCATTCACCTTTCAGGTATCTTCAGGCTTAGGGGTGGCAAGAGTTCACAGAAGTCACCATACCTAGAGTTATTATGCTATTTCTAGGGATTTTCCCACACCGTGCACATTCCTTTGTTACAGATCCTTTATCATACTCTACTCAAATCACTCAGTTTAAGTGGGGCATGTGTTATCTGTCTTCTAGTTTTCTATCTGTTACTGTTCTGAGGTTAGATCAAGGAAACAAGCATTTAAAGGGGATTTATATCGCTTAACTTGTTGAAATATTTGAAGAACAGTAAGATAAGCTCCTTGGTTGAGTAAATGTAACACTGGAAATCTATGACTTCTACAGGAATCAAACATACTTAAATGATCGAGGATGTTGTCATAATATGAAAGAGAGGTGGAGAGCAGAGCATTGAAAGACAAATCAGCTGTGACAGAGAGGCATGGAAATAGGGGTTGTAAATGTTATATGGGCACTTGGCATCTGCTGAAGTGGGAAGTTGCAATTATCCAACTCAAATAAAGGAATAGGTGGCTGGAATGCCTAAACTGCCTTTGAAAGAGTCTTTCATCTCTTATCATCCTAGAGAAATTATTGTCGAGGACTGAAGACACTTTCTGATTGTTACGGTTACAGTTTTGCAGTGCAAATATGTAGTTATCCTTGGAAGGCATTAAATGGAAAGCTAAGGGAACTGACTGGAAGGAAGTGAGATCCTGAGATATAGGATGGGAACATTTGGGCAGAGAAGGACAAGTCTGATTTGGTTACCGCCTCCACTAGGTGTTCAAGATGCTAACAACACAGGCTACTACTGTGCCTCTGACGTACCATTATTTTCCAGGACAATTAATGAATCACCTGGGTAGCAGTAATATTAGATGATTCCTACTGATCCAAAATGGCAGGGGATGATTTTCTTCTTAGGAATAGGCAGAGATTTTAGGATGAATTTACACATGCTCTTTTCCTTGCCAGCTTTTCACTGTGAGCATCTCTAGTGCATCTTTATAGAATGCCTTATTCAGGAACATGGTATCCCACTAAACATTGTCTAAGACCAAGAGATACATTAGATAGCAAAGGAATAGCAAAATTGTCTTCTATCCACAGAAATTTTTGTTGTTAGGTGTCATTGAGTCTCCAACTCACAGCAACCCTATGTATAACATAATGAAATGTTGTAAGGTCCCGTGTGCTTCTCACAATAATAAATATGTTAGAGACCATTGTTGTAGCCACTGTGTCAACTCATATCATTGAGGGTCTTCCTCTTGTTCACTGACCTGTGCTTTACTAATCATATGTCCTTTGCCAGAGTTGATCCCTCCTGATAACATATCCAAAGTGAGACAACATCTTGCCATCTTCACTTTTAATGGGGTGTCCTATAAGATATGTTATATGCTTTAAACCAGCAGCCACTATATGATGTCATCTTTCTTTATTAAAAATGTACATCCTCAGGAAGTAAAGGAATATCATGGCCATGGCCCTCTGGTGACCAGGAGATAACCCTGCACTCCTTCAAGTACAGAGAACATAATTGACCAAGGGCCCCAGTTGTTGAGTTCTGATATCCATTTCCTACATGTGCACCAAGGCTGCTCACAAACAGTGACTTAGAATGGCAAGGTAACTAAGGCAGGCCTGGCTTGTCAGACACTGGATTTCTCTGGTTGGCTCAAGGACTTCATACTGACCTTGTTGAGCTTCCATTAGACTGCATAAGGTCTAGTTCTTCCTTTCTTCTCCTCTTCATTGAAATAAGACTTGTGCTATGAACTTATGTCACTTCTTGCCTTTTCCTACTCTGTTTTCTCTTGCATAGGTGTTTTCCCTAATACCGTTCTAGTACATTTAGCTCCATCTTGGTGCTTTCTTCTCAGAGGACTCAGACTAATGCAGTCTGTTTTACTATTGCCTAAAATAGCCCTTTATACTTTTATTTCTTGTCCCTAGGGTGCAGTGGGGTTGAAGTTTGTTTGCTCAAGGGAAGAGTGCTTCCAAATCAAAGGAAGACTCTCTTTGTTATGATCAGTTGAAATATGAGTCTTTCATATTGAAATAAGCTCCTGTCTTGAGTAAATGTAACACTGGTAATCTATGACGTCTACTGGAATCAAACATACTTAAATGATCAAGATGTTGTCATAATATGAAAGAGAGGTGGAAAGCAAGGCATTGCAAGACAAATCAGCTGTGACAAAGAGGCACGGAAATAGGGATTACAAATATTGTATGGGCACTTGGCATCTGCTGAAGTGGAAAGTTGTGATTATCCAACTCAAATAAAGAAACGGGTGGGTAGAATGCCTAAATTGCATCTCTGAAAGAGTCTCTCATTTCTTATCATCCTGGAGAAAGTATTGTTGAAGACTTATTATCTTGGGCTCCTTCTTCAGTGACATAACCAGGGCCACTCTACTGGGTAGGGTGATTGATCCCAACCACCAGAGGAAAATTATCTGTGCTACAAAATGCAGTCAAGAAGAACTGTGTTTGGGAGCCAGAAAATTTAGCTGTTTATCTTTAGCACTGCTTTAGGACTTCTTTTCTTTATTTTTTTATTGTGATTTGGGTGAAAGTTACAGAGCAAATTCATTTTCTATTCAACTGTTCATACACATTTTGTTTCTTCACATTGATTGCAGTCCCCACAACTTAACAACACTCTTCCCATTTCCTCCCTGTAGTTACATTTTCCCTGTGTCTTTCTTGTCTATGCATTCCTGCAGTCTAAGATATCTCCCTTCACTTATCT
>NW_006922006.1:2649987-2655111 GCF_000298275.1 Orycteropus afer afer
AAAAAAGATATCTCCCTTCACAAATGCTGCCCTTCTGATCTCCCATGGTTGACTATTCTAAGGAGTGTACTTACCTGGTATAATTGTTCACCTTATCAAAACCAAAAAATAAATTCACTGCCACTGAGTTGTCATAGTGACCTCCATTGGGTTTCCAAGGCAGGAAATCTTTAAGGAATTAGATTGCCCCATCTTCCTCCTGTGGAGCTGCTGGTGGATTTGAACCACCAACCTTCTGTTTAGCAGTCAAATGTTTTAGGCACTATACCATCAGAGCTCCTTTAGGTCTGTCTATTGTTTGGTTGAAGTTTAAGCCACTGGAGTGAGTTCAATTCCAGGTCATTGTTTCCAGGATTTCACCAGTACCTCTTTCCAGCATCTCCAATGTTGATCCCTTTCTGAGTGGTTGGTAGTGGTAGCTGGGCACCATCTAGTTCTTCTCACCACAATATCATGTAGGTTGAGATTCCCATGGCCCACTAGTCCCTTGAAATAATTATTTCCATGTGTCTTTGACTTTCTTCACTCTTCTTTGCTCCAAAGGAGGAGAGACCAATAGTTGCATCTCAGATAGGTGCTTACAAGATTTTAAGAGCCCTGTTCTACTCACCAAATAGGATATAGAACAATGTTTTTGTGTAGTATGTCAATTGAGCTTGATGTTCCTTGTGATTTTTCTGAGTCCAGTGACTCACTCCCTCAGTGTATTTGGCTATGGATAATAAATTATAACTCTGTCCCCTGTTAGCTCTATTATATGTATGGACATTATTATAGCCCTACAAATACATAGATAGAAATATCATGTGCCAAACTTATATATTCCCTTTTGCCTACCCATTCCTGATCATTTTGCTTGTCTATATATGTATTCATATACATACATGTAGAAAGAAGTGGGAAGCCAGGGTGGACAGCTGGATACTGGATACAAGCTAGGGTGGATGGCCAGAACAGGTAAGGTGAAGACTAGGAAGTGGCTGGTGTGGTTTTGGAACAGCTAAGGGAGACGAACTTGTCTGTCAGTTTGTTGTACTGTGGTGGCTTCCATGTTGCTGTGAAGCTGGAGGCTGTGTCACTGGTGTTTCAAACACACCAGCAGGGTTGTCCATGGTGAATGGGTTTCAGCAGAGCTTTCAGATGGAGACACACTCAGAAGAAAGAAGAAGCCATCCACTTCTCAAAGAATTGGACAGGAAAAACCTTATGAATAGCAGTAAAACACTGTCTATTATTGGACAATTTTATGAATAGCCCTGCAACATTGTCTGACACAGTACTACAAGACAAGCCCCTCAGGTTCGAAGACACTCAAAACACCACTGGGAAAGAATTGCCTCATCAGAGTAGAACCGACCTTAATGATGTAGATAAAGTAGAGCTTTTGGGGTCTCAATTTGCTGATGTGGCATGACTCAAAATGAAAAGAAACAGCTGAAAACATCCATTAATAATCAGAACATGGAATGTATGAAGTTTGAATCTAGGAAAATTGGAAGTTGTCAAAAATGAAATGGAGTGCATAAAGATTGATATCCTAGACATCAGTGAGCTGAAATAGACTGTTTTTGGCCATTTTGAATAAGACAACCATTCTACTATGCCAGGAATGACAAGTTGAAGATGAATGGTGTGGCGTTCTATCATCACAAAGGATGTTTTAATATCTATCCTGAAGTACAATGCTATCAGTGATAGTATAATACCCATATGCCTACAAGGAAGGCCAATTAAATTAACTACTATTATTCAAATTTACACACCAACCACCAAAGCCAAAGATGAGGAAAATGAATATTTTTACCAACTTCTGCAGTCTGAAATTGACTGAACATGCAATCAATATGTGTTGATCATCACTGGTGATTGGAATGTAAAAATTGGAAACAAAGAAGAATTTCCAGTAGTTGGAAAATTTGGCCTTGGTGATGGAAATAATGCTGGAGATCACATGCTAGTATTTTGCATGACCAATGACTTATTCATTACAATTATCTTTTTTCAACAACACAAACAGTGGCTATACACATGCACTTCATCAGATGGACTACAGAGGAATCAGGTTGACTACATCTGTGGCAAGAGGTAATGGAAAAGCTCAGTATCTTCAGCCAGAATAAGGTCAGGAGCTGATTGCGGAACAGACCACCAACTATTCATATGCAAGTTCAAGTTGAAGTAGAAGACAATTCAAACAAGTCCATGAGAGCTAAAATATGACCTTGCATATATCCCTCCTGAATTTAGAGACCATCTAAAGAATAGATTTGATGCATTTAACAGCAATGACTGAAAACCAGAAGAATTGTGGGATGACATCAAGAACATCATCCATGAAGAAAGTAAAATGTCATTAAAAAGACAGGAGAGGAAGAAAGGACCAAATGAATGTGAGAAGAGACTCTGAAACTTGCCCTTGAGTGGAGAGTAGCTAAAGCAAATGGAAGAAATGACAGGATAAAAGAGCTGAACAGATTTCAAAGAGCAGCTAAAAAAGAAAAAGTCAATTATTATAACAAAATGTGCAAAGACCTGGAGTTAGAAAACCACAAGGGAAGAACACACTCAGCATTTCTCAAGCTGAAGGAACTGAAGAAAAAACTTAAGCCTGATTGCAATATTGAAAGATTCTATGTGGAAAATATTGAATGATGCAGGAAACATCAAAAGAAGATGCAAGGAATGGTACCAAAAACATTTGGTTGATGTTCATCCATTTCAGGAGGTAGCATATGATCAAGAACAATGGTACTCAAGGAAGAAATCAAAACTGCACTGAAGGAAGTGGTTAAAAGTAAGGCTCTAGGAATTGTCAAAATACCCACAAGGATATCTCAACAAATGGATGCTGCACTGGAGACACTCACTTTGCTATGCCAAGAGATTTGGAAGAGAGCTACCTGGTCAACTGACTGGGAGAGATCCATATTTGTACCCATTCCAAACAAAAGTGATCCCACAGAATGTGGAAATTATCAAACAATATCATTAATATTGTATGCAAGTAAAATCTTATTGAAGATAATTCAAAAATGGTTGCAGCAGTATATTGACCGAGAACTTCCAGAAAAGCAAGGTGGATTCAAAAAGGATGTGGAATGAGGGATATCATTGCTGATGTCAGGTGGATCGTGGCTCAGAGCAAAGAATACCAGAAAGATGTTTCCTTGTGTTTTATTGACTATGCTAAAGCATTTGATTGTGTGGATCACAACAAATTATGGATAACATTGAGAAGAATGGGAATTCCAGAACACTTAATTGTACTCACAATGAGCCTGTATGTAGACCAGGAGACTGTTGTTCGAACAGAATAAGGGCATACTGCATGGTTTAATATCAAGAAGGGAGTGCTTCAGGTTTGTATCCTTTCACCATACTTATTCAATCTGTATGCTGAACAAATGATCTAAGAAGCTGGACTATATGAAGGAGAACATAGCATCAGGATTGCAGGAAGACTGTGATACGCTGATGACACAACTTTGCTGAAAGTGAGGATGACTTGAAGCACTTACTGGTGAGGATTGAAGACTACAGTCTGCAGAATGGATTACAGCTCAACATAAAGAAAACAAAAATCCTCACAACTGGACCAATAAGCAGCATCACAATAAATGGAGAAAAGATTGAAATTGTCAAAGACTTCATATTACTTGGTTCTATAATCAACACTAATGGAAGCAGTAGTGAAGATATCAGATGATGTATAGCACTGGGGAAATCAGCTGCAAAAGGCCTCTGTCAGGTGCTGAAGAGCAAAAATATCTCCTTGAAGACTAAGGTGCTCTTGGCACAAGCCATGATATTTTCAATCACCTCATATGCATGTGAAAGCTGGACAATGAATAAGAAAGTCCAAAGAAGAGTTGATGCTTTTGAGTTGTGTTGGAGAAGAATGCTGAAAGTACCATGGACTGCTAAAAGAACTAAGAAATCTGTCCTAGTAGAAGTGCAGCAGGAATGCTCCTTGGAAATGACAATGGCCAGATTTTGTCTCACCTACTTTGGTCATGTTGTCAGAAGGGTTAGGGTTCCCTGGAGAAGGATATCATGCTTGGTAAAGTGGAGAGTCAACGAAAAATGGGAAGGCCCTCAACAAAATGAATTGACACAGTGGCTACAACCATGGCCTCAGGTATAGCAAGGATTGTGGGGCTGGCACAGGACTGGGCATTGTTTAGTTCTGCTGTACATAGGGTTGCTATGAGGTGGAGACGACTCGACAGCACCTAACGACAGCAACAACAATAATGCAGTATTGTGTACGTAAATTTATTTGCCTTTGTTTTGTGTAGCTCTTGTGCACCTCTCTGTGTCTACCTTATGCTTAGTGTTATTGTGTTGCTCACTCACTTTTTCTATATCGCCTTTCCCTTCACCCAAATCAATACTTGTCACTTACCTGTCTAGCAATTATTCCTACCCTCTATCCCGTCACTCTTAACCAACAAAGATAGTTTCCTTCCATATGTAAACTTTCTTTGACTTTTTATGATTGTGGGCTCACAATATTTGTACTTCCAAGATTGACATATTTCATTCAGCATACTCTCCTCCAAGTTCATCCACATTGTGAGTCTTATCACGGATTCTTCATTTTTCTTTACTGTTGTGTAGTATTCTGTTGTGTATATGGACCATAGTTTGGTTATCCACTCATCTGCTGATGGGCATATACATTTTTCCACCTCTGCTATTGTGAATAGTGCAGCGAACAATGTGGCTGTGCATATGTTTGTTCATATCTTGTCTCTCACTTCTTTAAGACATATACCTAGTAGTGGTATTGCTTGATGAAGTGGTATTTCTATTTTCAAATTTTTAAGGGAGCACAATACCATCTTCCAGTGGTGGTATCATTTTGCAGTCCCACCAGCAGTGTATGAGATTTTCAACCACTCCACACTCTCCCCAACATTAGCTGTTTTTCTGTCATGTTGAACTTTGCTATTTTTGCTGGGGTGAGATGATATATCATTGTTGTTTTGATTTGCATCTCTCTAACGGCTAATGGTCGGAAGGAAGATTGGGCAATCTACTTCCGTAGTGATACTGCCTCGGCAACCCAAGGAGGGGTCGCTATGAGTCGGGTCCGACTCAACAGCACATAACAACAACAAC
>NW_006922006.1:2674385-2675302 GCF_000298275.1 Orycteropus afer afer
CCCGGGGAAGGACATCATGCTCGGTAAAGTGGAGGGTCAATGAAAAAGAGAAAGGCCCTCAAGGAGATGGATTGACACAGTGGCTGCAACAATGGATTCAGGTATAGCAAGGACCGTGAGTCTGGCACAGGATTGAGCAGTATTTTGTTCTGTTCTACATAGAGCCACTATGAGTTAGAGCTGAGTCAATGGCACGTAGCAAGAACAGGAATAACATGTTTTTTATTATCAATACAAATTTTGAATGAAAGTATTTTTAAGACATCCCCAGCCACTTTTAGGAAAAATTACTATATAAATATAAATCACTCTTTGGAAGAAGTCTGAGACCTGTATTTTTTGCATCCTGTCTACCAGGATAAGGTCACAGTTTATGTCATCCTTAGTAATTCTATCCAGAATTTTTAAACGCCTGCATTTTCTGCCTTTATTTTTATAAGACTTGTCTCTGCAAGCTATGGAAGAATAAGTTTTCAGAAGTTCCTGATTAAGAGGAAAGCTTTGTTCTTCAATCCATTCTGTGATGTGCAGCCAGAGTGGACTTTGATGATGTAAATCCAATCATATGACCTAATGGCATTGACTTCCATTTGTGTGTGTTTAACAGCCAACATCTTTCATTTGACTTCCCGTAAGCTTTGTGATTTGCTGAGACCTCTGGCACATCTGCTAGCAAATTTTCTTCATTCCCACATCATATTTAACCTTTCTCAGTTCCTTGAGCTCACCCGGCTTTCTCTCAAGGGAGAGCTCAGATACCTTCTTTTTCCTCATATGGAACTTCTCTCTCCTTACCCCTACAAAGGACTGCCATATGGCTCAATGTTTTTAGTTTCCCATGTGTGTGTGTGTGTGTGTGTGTGTGAGTGCCATTAAAATATCTCTTCTTAGGTAACTATGGGGAGGAAGTGGGAGGG
>NW_006922006.1:2675402-2681094 GCF_000298275.1 Orycteropus afer afer
GGGCTGTACTCATGAGTATATATATGGTTGGCTGAAGATATTCTACATATATATTTGTATGTTCTGCAAATATATCCATGTATATATTAAAGCTCACAAAAAGCATAGTTATGAAAACTTCCTAGCCACAACCAAACACCTTGAAGGAATGACTCATTCAGTTTGCAGGCTTAGGATCATATTCTTTGGGGAAATTTAAGTCAGTTGACATGGCTTAGACCACAAAGACAATGTTCTACATCCTATTTGGTGAGTAGCAACTGTGTTCTTAAAAGATAATAAGTGGCCATCTAAGATGCAACTATTGATTCCTCATTGTCCATAGCAATGACTCAAGAAAAGAATTAGTCTTCAGGATTAATTGATCACAGGAACCACAGCCTTCACTAGCTTGAGTCCAGAAGAACTAGATGGTGCCAGCTATCACTACCAAATGCTCTTATTGGGATCACAATAGAAGGTCTTGGACAGAGTGGGAGAAAAATGTAGAACAAAATTCCAAATCATAAAAAGACCAGACTTACTAGTCTGATAGGGACTGGTGGAACTCCAGAGACTATGTCCCTTATCAAAAACCAAACCAAACTCACTGCCATTGAGTCAAATCTGACTCATAGTGATCCCTCCTTGGGTTTCCAAGATGGTATCACTACGGAAGTAGATTGCCCAACCTTCCTTCTGAGGAGTGGCTGGTGGATTTGAACCTTCAGGCTTCTGGTTAGCAATCAAATGCCTTAGGCACTACACCATCAGAGCTTAAAACATAGAAATATACCCACCTTGGGGTATATCCTTTCAGCCAAATTATAGACAGACCTATAAAGTGAACTGTAACATCCGTGAGTGATGTACTTCTCTGAATAATGAACTTTAAGAGACAAAAAGGGCTGCATTTTCCAAAAAACAAAGTTCAGAAGCAAGGAAGAGGCAGAAAAGAAGAAAGAATGGCAATGGGCAACCCAAGGATGAAGTGGAACCAGTGCTGTTACATTGAGGGGCTCACAACTAATGTTACGAAACAAAATATATATAAATTGTTGAACGGAATATGAACCAACAAACAAATACACGCAAACACGTTACTAATGTATAATATAGCAAGACACACTGGTATCCTTATTCCATTCACAAGTTAGAAGGTTCCATGACATATACATTATAATTGGTATTTTAAAATGTTCTAACTTATATATTCAATTTTAGCATATTCTGACATACTGAAGTTTGAATGTGCCTTTTAAGCTGATTTAGAGCTCTGGTGGTGTAGTGGTTAAGGCATTTGGCCACTAACCAAAATGTCAGTGGTTCGATACCACCAGCTGTTCCTTGAAATAAATATGAAGCAGTCTGCTTCTATAAAGATTTACAGTCTTGGAAACACAGTGGGGGTTGCTTTGAGTCAAAATCAACTCGACAGCAGTGAGCTTGATATTTTTTTGGTTTTTGAGGGATTAGATTGTCTAGTTTTAGCTAACCTTCACAAAATGAATAAAAACTTTAATAGCTTCTTATAGAGAATTTGTGAATTTAAGGTAATGTTAATAATGTAAGCACAAAAACTACCAAATACATAAAATTTCTAAGGCTGAAAATCTTTAAGGATGTCTTCTTGAGGACTAAGGTGCACCTGACACAAGCCGTGATATTTTCAATTGCCTCATGTGCATGTGAGAGCTGGACAATGAAGAAGGAAGACCGCAGAAGAGTTGATGCTTTTGAGTTGTGGTGCTGGCAAAGAATGCTGAGAGTACCATGGACTGCTAAAAGAACTAACAGATCCGTCCTGGAGGAAGTGCAGCCGGAATGCTCCTTGGAGGAGAGAATGGCCAGACTTCATCTCACATACTTTGGTCATGTTGTCAGAAGGGACCATTCCCTGGAGAAGGACGTCATGCTTGGTAAGGTGGAAGGTCAACAAAAGAGAGGAAGGCCTTCAACGAGATGGATTGACACAGTGGCAGTGGAGACAGGTTCAAGTACAACAGGGTTCATGGAGCCGGCTCAGGATCGGGTGGTTTTCATTCTGCTGTGCATAAGGTTGCTATCAGTAGGAGACGACTTGACGGCACCTAACAATAACAACAGCAAATCTTTAAGGAAGCCGACTGTCTATTCTTTCTCCTTAGGAGCATCTGTTGAGTTCAAACCACCAACTTTTTCTTTAGCAGCTCAATGCTTTGATCACTATGCCACCCAAGCTCCTACGTAAGTACAAGGAACCAAGAAAAGATAGAACTGACACCTTCTTATTCCTTATGAATGCTTGTGTAAGCCACGTTACAAAGTAGAAACAATAACTATCTAATCAGATCTGGTAAAAATCACATAAAAATCTAAATTATCAAGCAAATGATTTGAAATATGGGAGTTGAATCTTTTAACAAAATCTCACTCTGAGTTGCGTATTATGTTTCAGATACCAGTTAATGATAATATACAACCATAACAACCAACATGCAATTTAAAAATAGAGCTTGTTTAATCATTTTCTTATTCTTTTCAAGTTTCCATTTGGGGGCATGATTTGTAAAGTACTTCCTTTGTTTTTGTAGACTATATATAAAATTTATAAATAAATAAGGATACATATATTGGACTGTATTCAAGAGTTTGTATACCACTGCTTGGAAGGGAGAAGAAAATGGACAAAAATGAGAGCTGATGGTTGAAAATATGAAATACGAAAGAAATATAAATGTGTAGTAAGAGCACCAATGACAGGGGAGACAAAAAAGGGAAGACAAAATTGTACTCAGAAAAGGAGAAGAACTGAATCAGGACCTAAAGAAAGTTATTGGAGATGACAATGATCAAGCAGGGAATGAAAAAGAAAAGGAGAAAGAAAAAGAAAGAAAGAAAAAATTAGTTTCTTCAAAAGAAAACTTGGAACTCTGGGAGTCATATTATAGGTATAGTTGGAAATTTTGGAATTTAAAAGAAGTGTATATGAGATGAGGAAATTATGAATTTATACAATGTAGTTCCTACTTTTTAAAATCTAGAGTCTAAAGTGCTTTCTCACATGTAATTCCATTTGAATCCATAAAGTCTCATTAAACTAAGAAACGTGGGAGAGAAAGTAGTTCTGTAGTGGATGACTGTTTTTTTAAACTTGTCAGCAGCCAACTAAGATCAGAACAAACGTCTCCTGATTCTGGTCCCTAAGATGCTTCCAGAGATATGAGTTGCTAAAAATGACCTCAGCACTGACAACCTTGAAACATGAATGGAACTTAAACATCCACCATTCCAACACTTTTTTGGTTGTTATGAAACTTCTACTTTAACAGTAATTGTGATATTAAAACTACAAACAACAACAACCACTCCTCAGGAGTGAAATGGTGTGTCATCAAATAGACGAAGTTACAAGAGAACATTCTTTATTTTTCCAGGTCAGTTTTAACTCCATGGCTGGGCATTATGGCCAAAGAAAGAATTTTTCTCTCCCATAGCATAAGAAATTTTCAAGTCAAGGAACTATTAGCAAAAATATGACATCATCTGCCAATCCCAGGGACCATTCCCTGGAGAAGGACGCCTGCCAATAGGGCTTGAGCTCGTCCTTGATTGTGGTGAGTTGTAGCAGAGGTCCTCTGGGTTGTAGCACAGAAGCAGAGATGGCACTGCCTTTGTGGACAATAGTCCAATCTCCAACCTCTAGGACTTTCAGCATCTACACTCCATAACTCCCCCAAACCAATAATTTATTCAGTTTTTTTTAAAACTCTTAATTCCATCAAGAATGTAAACAAGATAAAAACAATTTTCCATTAATTACTCTTCATTTCTCTTCACAGTATATTTGGGGGTCATAAAGGTAGCCATGGCTCAGATTTCAGTTATTTAAGCAAATCTAATCTTTTGTTCAACAATTAACCAATTTCTATTCTATGACAACTTTTGTGTTTGGCTTCAGGGATAAAAAGATGAATAAAATATATTTATTGCCTTCAAGAATATTATACGTTAGTTAACTTCCATAGATATTTAAAAGTTCAGTTAGAAAAAATATTAACCTTCTCTAGCTAATTATCTAGGAGCTCTGGTGGCATAGTGCTTAGGGCATTTGACTGTTAACCAGGAGGCTGGTGGTTGAAACCCATCAGTCACTCCTTGGAAGGAAGGTTGGGCAATCTACTTCTGTAGTTATACCACCTCAGAAACCCAAGGAGAGGTCACTATGAGTTGGATCCAACTTGATGGCAGTGAGTTTGTTTATTTTAGGTAATTATCTGGAAAAACACAAAGTACATAAGACTTATCAGAACATTTTTCAAACTTTTTTTCACGTTCTTCACATGATCGTCAATCATCCTAAGTGTAATAAGTCGAGGATGCTATTCAAATCACTCCCTTATGAAGGAAGAAAAGCTAGATTAAAAACATAAGGTAATACATACTTTGTTAGGTGCATACTAAGTGAGCTCTGAAGACCATAGCATAGAACTGGTTTCCCAAATATGCAGAAAACTGGAACACCCAGGTCAGCACAAAGACAACTCCAAGAGCAATGTATGGTATCAGTTGGTTTGTTCCATGATCTGAAATAGCAAATTATGTCAAGAGGGGTTGCTGACATCTTGATTCATGACCAACTTATTAATCTTTTACAGAATTCATGACTGAAGCCCAAAATTAATGGAAAAGAAAAATTTCACCAAAGTGAAGGAATGCATCCTTCTAGAGTTCACAGCCAATTTGAGGTTACAAAGATGACTCTTACATCTTCCTCATCATTTATGTCATCAGCCTCTTAGGAAACAGCTCCCGAATTTCTCTGACCAGAGCCCACACAAATTCAAAGGGTGGTAAAATAGATGACAGTTTTGAAATCAGGATTTGGGAAAAATTGTGGCTGCTATTCTTGCTGGGGAGCAATATACCACATAGATTATTGGTTTGTGGCTTGTTTTACCATTTTCTATTTTAAACATTAAATCTGTGATACAAATTAATGTGATGAATTGATACATAATTACATTGCACTCAAAAGTGACAATGCTGATTTATTATTGGCTCTTCTAATGGAATGTTCTAAAGCTTTTATCAAATTTATTTAAGTACCTTGTTGAAGACTTTGTAGTTACTTGAGTAAAAAATAGAAGTGCTGCAATTTGGAAGTTGTCAAAACTGAAATGGAACACATTAAGATCAATAACCTAAGCATTAGTGAGCTGAAATGGACTGGTTTTGGCCTTTTTGAATGAGACAACCATATGTTCTACTATGCTGAGAATGACAAATTGAAGAGGAATGGTGTCACAAAGAATGTTTCAAGATTTATCCTGAAGTAAAATGCTGTCAGTGATAGGATAATATCCATATCCCTAAAAGGAAGACAAGTTAATACTACTATTATTCAAATTTACCCACCAACCACCAAAACATGAAGATATTGAAGATTTTTACTAACTTCTGCAGTTTGAAATTGACCATACATCCAATCAAGATGTGTTGATTATCACTACTGATTGAAATGCAAATGTTGGAAGCAAAGAAGAATCACTGGTAGTTGGAAAATATGGCCTTGGTGATAGAAATAATGCTGGTGATTGCAAGGTAGAATTTTGCAAGACCAATGACTTATTCATTGCAAATACTTTTTTTTCAACAACACAAATGGTTGCTATACACATGCACTTCACCAGATGGAGTACACAGGAATCAGATGAACTACATCTGTGGAAAG
>NW_006922006.1:2684195-2688942 GCF_000298275.1 Orycteropus afer afer
TAGCAGTGAAAATTCAGAACCACCTTGAAATGGTGACTATAAATAAGATTTTATACATTAAAAATATATTAATCACATTCCAGCTAAGGAAACATGTACTCAAGCTCAAGCAGGTTCAGAAAAAAAAATTAGACTGCACAAATGGATGACAGCCTATCAGTATAGCTCCTAGCATGTCTGAGATTACTGTGGAATCATGGGAGTAAGCTAGTCTGCTTGAACTCTTGAGTGGATAAAGTAAGTCATGAGAGAGAAGATTGGAAGGCAGATTAAAGTCAGCCTTTGGAGATTCTCCAGGCTTGGGCTAAAGCATCTGCATGTGTTAATGAGTACAGATCCATTAAGGACTAATAGTTAGAAAAACTGAATTTTTCCAGGTCTCCAAGCTGCTATTTCCTCAGTTCCAAGGAAACAAGAGCAGTAGACATTGATCTAGAGGACTTGGGTTTGCCTTCCAGTTACAATGGTGATTTGGGTTTAGTCCGTAAGTAAATATCTTAAACATTGAAATAATCCATGATCTTCTCTTGGTTTCAGCTTTCACTCACTGCCATCAGAGCCGATGAGAAGCCAACTGGCTACTGGGACATCAGCTCTAATTTGGAAATGTCTTTATGGAGATACCTTAATTGACATCCTCATTTACTTCTTACACAAGAAGAATCACTAAGCAATTATTTTTTCTCATAATCTTAATCAGACTTTCACCTCTGTGGATATGGAAGTGGGAAATCGCACCATCCTGACTGAATTCATCTTGGTGGGAATAACAGCAGATCCCCGGTTGCAGCCAATTCTATTTGGAATATTTCTGATGATCTATTTGCTAACCTTGTCAGGGAATATGACTCTGGTTATCTTAATCTGGATTGATTCTCGTCTTCACACACCCATGTACTTTTTCATTGGCAATCTGTCTTTCCTAGATTTCTGGTACACCTCTGTGTATACTCCCAAAATCCTGGTTAATTGTGTGTCAGAAGATAAGCGTATTTCATTGGCTGGCTGTGGGGCCCAGTTCTTCTTTTCCTGTGTTGTAGCCTACACTGAATGCTATCTCCTAGCAGCCATGGCTTATGACCGCTATGTGGCAATTTGTAATCCCTTACTCTATTCAGGTATCATGTCCATTTCTCTCTGTACTGGGCTTGTTGCTGGTTCCTACATTGGAGGGCTCTTGAATGCCATAGCTCATACTGCCAACACTTTCCGCCTGACTTTCTGTGGCAATAATGTCATTGACCACTTCCTCTGTGATGCACTACCGTTGGTAAAAATGTCCTGTACAACCACACATGTCTATGAAAAAGTGCTCCTGGGTGTGGTGGGCTTCACAGTCCTCTCCAGCATTCTTGCCATCTTGATTTCCTACTCTAACATCCTCCTGGCTATCCTGAGGATCCGCTCAGCCTCAGGAAGGCACAAAGCCTTCTCCACCTGTGCTTCCCACATGATCTCCGTCATGCTCTTCTACGGCTCCTTGCTCTTTGCATATTCAAGACCTAGTACCACCTACTCCCTGGAGAGAGACAAAGTGGCTGCCCTGTTCTACACTGTGGTGAACCCATTGCTCAACCCTCTCATCTACAGCATGAGGAACAAAGATGTCAAAGAGGCTCTCAGGAAGGCAATGCATACAGTACGACCACAAGGATGAAGGTCATCGTTTATCTTTTTAATGAGTACATTTATGATGTTATCCAAATTATTGGCTTATAGACATGTTTGGAAATGTTGTTCTATTTCAATTAAATTCCACAAGTTAGACTTCTTGAAATACTAAGTCACGTACTCTTTGATTTTTATTGTTATGTTTCTGTGATGTAAATTGTTTTAAACCTGTAATATGTGTTGTTTGATGTTCTGAGAGATTTCAGTTTGTCTCTTTGCAGTACAAGACTTTTCATAAAATTTGTCCTTTTGCTGGTGCCTTGGAATGAGAAAAAAGGAATAGGGTTGATTTTGTGCATATTGTTTGACATTCACACTTGGCAAGCAAACTCTGCTGGGTGAGAAGATATGGAATGATTCTACTGGTGAAGTTTGTTCTAAATTTTGCAAACATCTGTTGTTAGTAAGGTGTTTTCTACAAATTTCTACATAAAGTATCAGTTGAGTGTGTATTAAATGTCTGTGCAAACCTATATCTTATACTTTAACAAAATATTAGCCAAAGTGCTTAAGAATTGTGAGATTATATTAAAAAATGATTCTAAATTCTTAGAGAAAGAAGTTCTTGAGAATTGCATGTCATCCTAAAATGATTGGAAGCTCTGGTAGCGTAGGGTCTAAGGCACTTGACTGCTAACCAGAAACCTGGAGGTTGAAACCCACCAGCCATTTGGAAGGAAGGTTGGGCAATCTACTTCTGTAGTGATACCACCTCAGAAACCCAAGTCGGGTACGACTCGACGGCACATAACAACAACAACTACTAAAATGATTGATTTCTCCAGCATTTAGTGAGTACTCTACAGTATTGTTTCTCATGTCACACCTCCCTGTCTGCCCCCACTAGGGGAAAATTACAGGTTCTGGTGGAACAAAATGTAACAGACAAGAAAAGTGAAAAACAAACAAACAAACAAACAAAAAAACCCCAAATCCCACTATATTCTACATGCATCTTTTGTTTTCTTTTACCAGAAACTTCAACTAAGAAGGAAGTTTACAGCTCCAATATCTGACACATAGCAGATTCGCAGTAAATATTTTATTTAAGTTTTTCTAGAACACTCTAAGAATTATTAGTTTTATTTTACCAGTGAGGAGCTTGAAGCTCAGAAGTTAGATCTTTGCTACTGAAATATTGTAAAAAATGAGCACCTTTACAAAATGTATCTAAATTACAATGTTAGGACAAATAATTATAGCCATTTCTCCCTTTACATTAGTTCTGGCATTTCTAGCTTTCCCTTCCCTTGTATTTATTTTCTAATGCATCACTGCCCACTCTCTTTTCCTCACAAAATCCTTAACACTCTGTATTCTTTTATCAAAGCCCTGGTAGTACTAGAAGGGTTCGTGGTGTATTCCACAGACTTCAACTACCCACATAACATTTTCTTCACTTCCCCATAATAACCATCACATACAGAAAAAAGAAAAGTCAGATGAATCTTAGGGGAGATAGTTGTATAAAACTTAATCATTTGGGATCGCAAAAGAAATACACACTCTTGTTTGTTTTGTATTAAGCATGTTAAAATATATATATTAATCTGATTCTTCTTTGTTTCACATTTAACCAAGACACAGCTTTTCTTATTTTTTTTATTATGATTTGAGTGAAAGTTTACAGAGTAAATTCACTTTCCAACAGCAGTGCACATACACTGTGTCTCATGACATTGATTACAATTTACCACAATGCAACAACTCTCCTCCCACTTAATCCTGATAGTTACTTCTTCCCTTTATCCATCCCTCCATGCACTCTGGCCCCCTGAGCTGTCTCCCTGTGCATAAACACCCCTTCTGTGTCCCATGATTGTTCTCTTCAAGGAGTTTCTCTACCTCAGGTAAATGTTCAACTCATATGCTTGTCTTTTGTTTGGCTGGAAGCCACAGGTGTGGGTTCAATTTCAGACTTGAAGGGCAGCTAGGGGCCATAGTCTTAGTGCTCCCACTAGACTCTATCAGACCAGCAAACTTGGTCCTCCCTTTTCTTTTTCCCCAAATGATTTTGAGTTTTGTTTCACATTGTTCTTCCTCTCTATCCAGGATCTCCTACATAGATCTCCCTCTGAGTGGTTGACAGTGGTAGCCAGGTACCATCTAGTTCTTCTGGTCTTAGAGTCGTATAGGCTGAGGATCGGATAGTGTACCAGTCACTAGAACTAATTGTTTCCATGAACTTTTGGTTTTCTTCATCCTTCTTTGCTCTGGACAAGGAGAGACCCCTTGTTGCATCTAGATGGCTGCTTGCAAGCTTTTAAGATCCCAGTCACTCACCAAAATAGGAGGTGGAACAATGTTTTAAAGACACTGCTTTTTAAAGAACAGGATTTATATTAAACTGGATCTATATTTATAGTGGTTCCTGCTTGGCAACAACTGTCAAGTGATCAGCAATGTAAATAAGGTTTGGACTCACTTCAAAGCTCCTGTGCTTCCAAAAGGTCATAGGCATTCCAAAAGATCACCATGAGTCAGATTAAATGTGACCTGATGGGAAGTGTTTTTGGTACATTCTGTAGTACAGATTATGCAATACAATGCAACCATTGCCGTAGAGTCGGGTCCGACCCATAGCGACTCCTCCTTAGGTTTCTGTGGCAGTATCACTATGGAAGTAGATTGCCCAACCTTCCTTCTGGGGAGAGGCTGGTGGGTTTGAACTGCCAGCCTTCTGGTTAGCAGTCAAATGTCTTAGGCACTATGCTACCAGAGCTCCCAGATTATAGTATAATCATTAAAACAGAGAATCTAAAACAAAGAAATAAATCTTTCTCAATGAATTTTTTTAATAGAAAAGAGATTTCTTCTTTTAAATGCTAGTTCCCAAGCTTTCCCTTCTGAAGCATCCCATTATCATTCAACACTGATTTGAAAAATTTATGTCAATTTAGACTTCTGGCTGTGTTAATTTGAGGAGTTTT
Source organism: Orycteropus afer afer (assembly GCF_000298275.1). Classification (NCBI taxonomy): domain Eukaryota; kingdom Metazoa; phylum Chordata; class Mammalia; order Tubulidentata; family Orycteropodidae; genus Orycteropus; species Orycteropus afer. The sequence goes on from NW_006922006.1 coordinate 2,688,797, forward strand.
TTCAGAGCATCTTTCACATCTTTATTCCTCAGACTGTAGATCATGGGATTCAACATGGGGAAGACCACAGTATAAAATGTAGAAACCATTTTGTCCCTGTCAAGGGAATAGCTGGAGCTTGGGCGAGAGTAGATGTAGAGAATGGA
>NW_006922006.1:2689227-2698998 GCF_000298275.1 Orycteropus afer afer
TCTCTTTCACATCACATGCCAACTTCACCAGAGGTGGGACATCACAGAAAAAGTCATCAATGACGTTGTCACCACAAAAATCCAATGTGAACGTGTTGCTGGTGAGTATTACTGCATTGACAAAACCTCCAATGTAGGAACATATAACCAAATAGGTGCACAGTCTTTTTGACATGACCTGAGCATAAAGCAAGGGGTTGGAGATGGCCACATAGCGGTCATAAGCCATGGTGGCCAACAAATAACACTCACTGTATGCCAACCCAGCAGAGAAGAAGAATTGAGCTACACAGGCAGCAAAGGAGATGCTTTTGTCCTCAGAGATACAGGTCACTAGGATCTTTGGGGTGTAGACAGAAGAATACCAGAGATCCAAGAAAGATAGATTCCCAATGAAGAAATACATGGGTATATGGAGCCTGGAGTCATTACAGATCAACACTATGAGTGTGGTATTTCCCATCACAGTCACAGAGTACACACCAAGGAACACCACAAATAGGATCAACTGCATCACAGGGTCTGTTGTGAAGCCCACCAAGATGAACTCAGTCACAGTGTGATTGCCCCTCTCCATGGGAAAGGACACTTCACCTATAATTGGAGTGGAGAAGGTTTTAATTCCCTCAACTTATACAAAATGAACACAATGTATGTTCTATGTACATGTGGTGTGGTCCAGACTCAGGGTATTAGAAGTAGGAGATCTGAGCAGGAATCCTGACTTGAAAAAGATAAGAGTTCTCTGAGTCTCAGTATATTCACTTCAATAAAATGTACTTGTAGCAGTAGAGCCATAATGCTGCTGAATGATATTCATTGTTTTTCAAAGCAATGTTTTGTTGTTTTGTCCCCCGGTGCTCTTCCAGGCCCAATACTGTTCTTACTCTTAAGAGTTTTGTTGCATAAGGAAGAGGCAAATAACAATTAGAAAAGAAACAGTTTTAGGTAATGTCAAATGTTCCTAAAAAATGAAAGTTTGTCATGGATTAAGAACATTCTGGGAGAGGAGCTATTTGTATTTGAACAACGAGGAAAACCCTGCTTCTCTCATTTGACAGGTAGCTATGGGCAAGTTGGTCAGATCCCATGAGAGATAGGAAGGTCCTCACAGTTTACAAAATGATGACATCCTCTTCTTCTGCAAATATAGAGGAAGCGTTCTTCTCAGCTACTCTGGAGGACCCTTATCATAATTTCCAAGAGTGAGGACCAGGTTGAGTTTGGGGTGAAATTTCAGAGTAGAGATAACCAACCGAATGCATCTGGTTATGCCCACTAATTGAAATTTGATGTCACTGTGGATCTTTCAGGGTCCTAAACTCAAGAATTTAGTATCATCCTAAACTATCAAGCATTAGTATTTGACATTTTTCAACAATAGTTTATTCTATAGTATCAAATATTATCATTTAATATTATTCTATATGAACAAACATTTTTAATGCCTCTTTTATACTTTTGAAATGAGATTTACAGATCATTTAATCTACTTACTATATATATGTGTGCGTGTGTGTGTATGGAAATATCTTAAGTCTAATACAAAGTTAGGTAAAAGAAAAGTGTTTTATTATATAATTATTACATTATGATAATAATATATGAATTCTATAAAACAATGCCAATTTAATTGTATAAATGATGGAAATACTTAATGAAACATACACATACACACATATTTAGAATCCCCATGGAAATATCTATGACTCAGATATCACAAGTGGCATTATTCACGTTGGTGGCATAATTTTTCTCACAAGTGGAACAATTCTTGATTAAGTCTGCAACAAAATGAGTGATAGCTTTCCTTCAATTTTGAATTCCAAGGTGAGTTAGATATTAAACCTTGCAAAATATACTTTTTGGATATGTAACATGTTTTCTCCTGGAATAACGAATACTTCTTTAAAAACATTTCAAAGAAAAGAGATTGCAATCTTCTCTTAATTTTCAGGGTCGTTGCAGTTCTCTAAAAAATTTGTATATATTAAAACTTTGCAAAATACACACTGTGTTTATTTATGAAGTGTAATAGATTTCAGATTTATCATTATAAAGAGCTTCACATGCATGAATATCTACCAAGACTGAATATAAAGAGTTGGACATGTTTCTTTGCATGGGATTGTCCTGTGGGTGCAGGACACCATTCATCTTTGTGTCTTATATGCTAAATGGCCAGGAGGGGTGCCAATCTTTGTGATCATCAAAAATATGACCACATATTTCAAAAATGTTCCTTAAGGTATTTTACTATTTTGTCAAGAAATTCTCCATAAGTCCAAAATTTGCAAATTGCTATTCATAAGATTCTTGTAGGAGTTATATGTAGGAATAGTAGACAACTGGAGAAAAATCAATGAAGGTCAAATTTTCTGCAGGGATAGAGTGCTCCATGCACCTTTTCATGGGCCCACTGTATCACTGGGTCAAGAAGAGGCAGAAGCTCAGTAGAGTGTAAACAGAGTCCCTGCGTGGCACCGTGAAGTGCTTGATTATTAGCTGAATGGCGGTCATCCAAACCTACCCAAGGGCATCTCAGAAGACAGGCCTGACCATCTCCTTCCAGAATATAACAGCTTTCATAATCTTATGGAGAAATTCTACTCAGCAACACATGGGGCATCATGAGTTGGAATAACCTCAATGGCAACTAACAATAACTACAAGGGTGCAAACTCTATGAAAGGAGAAATTTTCATCTATTTAGTTTTTTAGTGTAGTCATAAACCAAAGATCAAACCAAACTCACTGCTGTTGAGTTGGCTATGACTCATGATGACCTGTCCTCTCTATGGAAGATTGCCCAACCTTCCTTTCAAGGAGTGGCTGTTGGATATGAATCACCAGCTTTCTGGTTAGCAGTCAAAGGCTCTAGGCACTATACCACAAGAGCTCCTAGTATAGTCATAGTGTGTCTTATATAGTGTCTGCCATATAATAGATACATAATCAATATTTGTTTTAGGAATTAATAAATGAATGAATGAGTGGACCACCTTGATTCTAAAGAGAAGTAAGCCAGCAGAATCTCTTTTCTAAGTGGTCTCTTAATGATATCATTTTTCCCTAAAACCACCTGAGCAGGATTGTGTGGTAGCCCACATGTATTTCCTGGCACCTGTATTCTCTGGAGTCTGAGTTTTTTGCAGACACATAGGAAGAGCATAGAAATGTGCCCACAAAGTAATTAGCCTGAGCATATATCTGATAATTTATTTTCCCAAATGTGTGGGTTTGTGAGGAAGGCATTTTTCATGTAAACAATAGATTCTCTGTCATTATATATCATGAAGGGTGGGTTAAGCATGTCTCAGAAAACAGAGCTCACTTCTCAAACTAAAGATGGCTGAAATCCTAAAAAAAAGACTTGTCTTTTTAGTATGAACATGGATTGAATTTCTATGTCCATCACTTAAAGGCTGTGGGACTTGGAAGAAATCACTAATCAAAATAGTCAAGTCTTACTGTTTCTCATGGGTAAAGCAGAGATCATTTATCTCTTAGAGGATTGTTATTAACACATTGATCAACAGCAATAACAACAGGGTTATGGAGGAAATCAATGAACCAGCAACCGAAAACAACAACGTTGTTGTAAAGGTTAAAGCAGATGACCAGTATAAGGACAGAGCACACTGCCTGCCATGTGGTAAACACTCATGAAAACCAAAGATAACAACCAACTCACTGCCATTGAGTCGATTCTGACTCATACGTCCCCCATTGGCTTCCAAGGCTGTAAATATTTATGAAATCAGACTGCTTCAGCACTCCTGCCTACATTATAATGTTGTGAATCATGGAGGATCTAACAGATAATAAAGATATGCACAGTGTTATACAATTAACAAGATGAGCAATAAATAGATCTCAATGTGAATCCTGATGCCACTGATTTAAAGTTACATCGACCATAGATTGTACAAATGGTTGACGTGCTGCTAACTGAAAAGCTGGAGGTCTGAGTCTACACTGAGGTGCTTCAGAAGAAAGATCTGGTGATCTAATTCTGACAAATCAGCTTTTGAAACCCTTTGGAGCACAGTTCTACTCTGACCAAGATGGGGTCATCCCAAGAGTTGGACTCAAGAGGAAGGCAACTAGTAAAAATTTTGGAAAATTTATTTAATTTTCCCTGTTCTCATTTTCCTTATGGGAATAATGGAGGATAATAATAATTTTCTCATTATGATTGCAGGAAAACTGAAAGGAAATATTGCATATAAAGTGCTTAGTATTTGGTGTGACATGTAAAAAGTACCTTGCAAGCAATGATGTTATGCAGTTGTATAGCACCAATATAGTTTTTTTTTATGTAAAATATCATATGGGTAAAATTTGTGTCCAATACCTATCCTATGTATTCTGGCATACATTGTTTCTTCTAATCTTGCATCTTTCTATTCCCTATCCTCTCACAAGCGACTCTTGCCCAAAGTCCTCTCAATGCCTTTTGCCAGTTTTTCATAGTGTGGGGGCTTGAGTGTTACCAAGATGCTAGAAGCTGTGCTACTGGCAATTTAAACACCGACAGGGTCACCTATGGTGGATGGATTCCAGTGAAACTTCCAGACAAAGACAGAGTGGGGGGAAAGGCCTAGTGATCTGCTTCCAAAACTTTACAGATCTCAAAACATTGTTCAACTCAGTTGTGTTGGTCACTTCATCAGGAAGGATCAATCCTTGTTGTTGTTGTTGTTGTTATGTGCTGTCGAGTCAGACCCGACTCATAGCGACCCCTCCTTGGGTTTCTGAGGCGGTATCATTACAGAAGTAGATTGCCCAACCTTCCTTCCAAGGAGTGGCTGGTGGGTTTGAACCACCAGTGTTCTGGTTAGCAGTCAAGTGCTTTAGGCACTATGTTACCAGACCTCCTGTTCAATCCTAGAGGAGGACATCATGTTTGGTGAAGTAAGGGCCAGTGAGGGAAAGTGAGACCCTTACCGAGAGGGACTAGTACTATAGCTACTACAATAGATGCAAAGAAGTTGGTGATTTTGAGGAAGAAGCAGGTCTAGGCAACATTTTGTTCCATTGTAGATAATGCTACCATGACTTAGTGGTTGGCTTTCCAAGGTGGTATCTCTACGGAGTAGATTGCCCAATCTTCCTTCCAAGGAGTGGCTGGTAGGTTTGAACCACCAGCCTTCTGGTTAGCAGTCAAATACCTTAAGCACTAAGCCACCAGAGCTCCCATGATTTAGAGTCAAATCCATGACAATTAACAACATCAACAGCCTCTCAATGACCTCACCATCCATCATGGAGCTCATTGCTGTGCTCTGTCCTTTGCTCTCCTCATCCTTGTGTTCCAGTTCTCTGCTCAGAAATCCATCATTGTAGAGGTGATAATTCTCTTCTATTGCTTTCCATACCCTTTTGAGACCCTTAGGCAAATTATATAGTTGCCCTCACAAGGGAAAACAAAGCAAAACATCTCATAACTCACCCTGGCATACAAGAAGAATACAGAGCCCACATTTTCTTGGTTTTTCCTTGAAACCTATCTATGTATTCCGGTTGAGAGACTGGCTTGGAGAGTTGAGTAATCCAGTTATGACTAGATTATGCCTGCCTGATTGTGTGTGTTAACCAGCTAAGATGTTTATTCTACTACTCAGTTTATTTTTAATCATTTTAGAAGGTAAAATGGTATTTTCCAGTCAAAATTGTTAAATTACAAGTTTCCTCTTTTAGAAGTAAGCCTCTGTTGGCTGGAAGTCTTCATAAATCCAACATATTTAATGAGATCTCAAACTGAAAATAATTTAAAATTTCTTTGACCCTTAGATTCCTAGTCTCTACTACATCACTCTTCTGTCTGGTTACTCTTGTGATATTCACCAAGTCTATTGGCTAAGCTGGTCCTAATGTATTTTTTAGTTAATTTATTTTTTATTTCTTGTCCTTTTTTTTGTAATGCGGATTGCCTTTTTATGCCACTAACAGCAAGAAATCATATATCTCTTCTTGTATTTCCAGCATTTTCAGAGATGACAATAGGATGACTGTGATTTTTAAAGATGGGCCTTTCTTTCAACATTATCATGTCTTAGTACACAGATGGTTATTGGACTGATTGTGAGAATCAAATAAAGTCTTCCACCCACCTCTAACATCTGAGTTAAGCAACTCACCTAAAATTCTCAGCAACAACTTCATCCCAACAGAACTCAGATCTTCTGCTCCTATAATCTTTTATGTTGGTTTCTGGATCCCCAGGGTATAACCTCTCAGGATTTAATAAATTGGAAAATGACTTCCAAGGCAATTAAACAAGATAGTATGTTGATAAACTGCCTATTATTTAGGTAGATGGAGAGAATTGTTTTGGAGACTGTGATATCCTGGTGAACAACATATTCAGTTGTGATTTTCAGTCTTCTTCCATTTTGCACTATGAATAAGATAAACTAAACATATGTGGGCACGTACGAGGTACATTTAAGGATTCTTGGTACCGTAGTGATTAAGCACTTGGCTGCTAGCCAAAAGATAAACTGTTGAAACTCATCAGCTGCTCCGTGGAAAAAGGAGGCAGCCTGCTTTCGTAAGGATTACAGCCTTGGGAAACCTATGGGGCTCTTCTACTCTGTCCTAACACGTAGCTGTGAGTTGAAATTGACTGGATGCCAATGGGTTTGGTTATTTTGTTTGTTAGTTTTTTTCATGTATTTATACATAAATGTGCATATATGCATATTAAAATACACATGCTCATTGATAGCAGTATTTCTGCCATGCCTTCAATGCCTCCCTCCAAATCCATTCTCCACCTTAACCTCCTCTTTGCTTTAGGGATTTGTGCTGTTTCAGCTTAATTAATAGGCTCTTTTGCTCTCCATCTTCTTATGGGGTTAGTCAGTGGTGTCACTAGTGGTGAGGAAAGTATGATGAGAGTAACTTTCCCCAGACTACTTACCTACAGGGCTGCCAAAAGCTGGCTGCATCTCTAGGCAGAAACCATAGCTCCAACCAGTCATTCATGTTTCAAAGCTCTGCCTACTATGCCCTTAACCATTCACCTTTCTGGTCTTTTCAGGCCTAGGGGTAGCAAGAGTTCACAGAAGTCACCTGACCTAAGGTTAGTAACACTATTCCTAGGGATTTTCCCACACCATATACATATCTATGTCATAGTTCCTTTATTACACCCTGGGAAAACCATGCAATTTAAGTGGGACATCTCTTACCTATCTGCTAATTTCCTATCCGATGTGGGTCTGAGGTTGTTGTTGTTGTAGTTGCTCCTTTAGAGTCAGCTCTGACTCATAGTGAGACTATGGACAACAGAATGAAACACTGCCCAGTCCCATGCAAGCCCCACAGTCCCTGGTATACTGAACCCACTATTGCAGCCCCTGTGTCAATCCATCTTGTTGAGGGCCCTCCCCTTTTCCATTGACCCTCCACTTTACCCAGCATGATATCCTTCTCCAAGGAATGGTCCCTTCTGACAACATGACCAAAGCAGATGAAAAGAAGTCTGGCCATTATTGCTTCCAAGGAGCATTCTGGCTGCATTTCTTCCAGCACAGATTTGTTAGTTCTGGCAGTCCATGGTAAAGGAAACAAACATTTAAAGGGCATTTAGCTTGTTCAACTTGTTGAAGTATATGAAGAACAAATAGATAAACTAATTGCTTGTGTAAGTGGAACACTGGTACCAAAACAAAACAAAACAAAACAAAACAAAACAAAACTCTATGACATCTACTGGAATCAAACCTACTTAAATGATCAATGAGGAGTTCTGGTGGCATAATGTCTAAGGCATTTGGCTAACCAGGATGCTGGTGGTTCAAACTCACCAGCCACACCTCAGAAGGAAGTCTGAGGAATCTACTTCTGTTCAGATACCACCTGGAAACCCAAGGAGGGGTCACTATGATTCAGAATTGACTTGATGGCAGTGAGGTCTTTTTTTGTTTTTTCTTAATGGTCAGCGATGGTGGGTCATAATATGAGAGAGGTGGAGAGCAAGGTATTGAAAGGCAAATTGGCTGTGGCAAAGAAAATGGCATGGGTGTAGATATTATAAATATTTTATGGGCAGTTGACATTTGTTGAGTTGAAAGCCGTGATTATCCTACCAAAATGAAGAAATAGGTGGCCAGACTGACTAGATTGTATCTTTGAAAGAGTCTCTCATCTCTTATCCTCCTAGGGAAATTATTGTTAAGGACTGAAGACCCTTCCTGATTGTTAGGTTTACAAATCTTTCAATGCAGATATGTAGTTAACCTTGGAAGGCATTAAATTGAAAGATAAGGGAACTGACTGGAAGGAAGTGAGATCCTGAGATATAGGATGGGAACATTTGGACAGAGAAGGACAAGTCTTATTTGCTTACCTCCTTTACTAGGTGTTTGAAATGCTAACAACAGAGGCTGCTACTCTGCTTCTGACATACCTTTATTTTCTGGGAGAATTAATGAGTCACCTGGGTAGCAGTAATATTAGATGATTCCTACTAATCCAAAATGGCAGGGGATGATTTTTTTCTTAGGAATAGGCAGAGATTTTAGGATGAATTTACACATGCTCCTTTCCTTGCCAGCTTTTCACTGTGAGCATCTCTAGTACATCTTTATAGAATGCCTTATTCATGAACATGGTATCCCACTAAACATTGTCTAAAACCAAGAGACACATTAGATAGCAAAGGAATAGCAAAATTATCTCCTATCCACAGAAATTGTTGTTGTTAGGTGCCATTGAGTCAGTCCCAATTCATAGCAACCCTATGTGTATCAGAATGAAATGTTGTAAGGTCCTGTGCCATTCTCACAATAGTAGATATGTTAAAGCCCATTGTTGTAGCCACTATGTCAACTCATATCATTGAGGGTCTTCCCCTTGTTCACTGACCTGTGCTTTACCAATCATGATGTCCTTAGCCAGAGCTTGGTCCCTGCCTATCACATATCCAAAGTGAGACAAAGTCGTGCCTTCTTCACTTCTGGAGGTGTCCTGTCAGATATACTACATGCTTTAAACCAGCAGCCACTATATGATGTCATCTTTCTTTATCAAGAATGTACATCCCTAGAAAGTAAGGGAATATAGTGGCCATGGCCTTGTGCTGGCCTGGAGATAAATCCTGCAGTTCTTTAAGTACAGAGAATGTAATTGACCAAGGGCCTTAGTTGAGCTCTGAAATCCATTTCCTACATATGCACCAAGACTGCTCCCAAACAGTGACTTAGTATGGCAAGATTACTAAGGCAGGCCTGGCTTGTCAGAAACTAGGCTTCTCTGATTGGCTCAAGGACTTCTTACTGACCTTGCCAAGTGTCTAAGGCATAAGATCTAGGAGGCTTACATCCATCCTTTCTTTTCTTTCTTCTTCACTTGAAGTAAGACTTGTATCATGATCTGATGTTGTTGTTATGTGCCTTGAGTTGGCCCTGACTCATAGCGACCCCTCCTTGGGTTTCAGAGGCAGTATCACTACGGAAGTAGATTACTCAACCTTCCTTCCAAGGAGGGCCTGGTGGGTTTGAACTGCCAGCCTTCTGGTTAGCAGTCAAGTGCCTTAGGCACTATGCTACTCCTTGCCTTTTCTGGCTCTCTATTTTCTCTTATATAGGTGTTTCCCCTAATACAGTCCTAGTACATTTAGTTCCATTTTGGTGCTTTCTCCTCAGAGGACTCAGACTAACACAACCTGTTTTACTATTGCCCCAAATGGCCCAATAGACTTTTATTTCTTGTCATTAGGGTGCAGTGGATGTGTAAGTCCATGTGTCCAAGGGAGGAGTG
>NW_006922006.1:2700730-2701299 GCF_000298275.1 Orycteropus afer afer
TTTCTTCAGTCTTGGGTCCTGGTTCTGTGATATTACAAGGGTCAGTCTACTGCACAGGGTGACTGATCCCAACTTCCTGAGGGAAATTGTACATGCTATCAAGTGGATATCATTGCTGATGTCAGATGGATCTTGGCTCAAAGCAAAGAATACCAGAAAGATGTTTACTTGTATTTATTGACTATGCAAAAACATTTGATTGTGTGGATCATAACAAATTGTGGATAACATTGAGAAGAATGGGAACTCCAGAACACTTAATTGCACTTCTGAGGAACCTATACATAGACTAGGAGGCTATTGTTCAAACAGAAAAAGGGAAAACTACATGGTTTAAAGTCAAGGAGGGAGTGCATCAGGATTGTATCCTTTCACCATACTTTTTCAATCTGTATGATGAGCAAAGAATCCGAGAAGCTGCACTATATGAAGAAGAATGTAGCATTAGGATTGGAGGAAGAATCATTAACAACCTGCGATATGCTGACAACACAACTTTGCTTGTTGAAAGTGAGGATAACTTGAGGCAGACTGAAGAATACAGTCTGCAGTATGGATTACATCTCAAT
>NW_006922006.1:2702640-2704727 GCF_000298275.1 Orycteropus afer afer
GAGTGTTTCACCAGGCACTCTATTCAGGATCTCCAATTTTGATCCCCTTCTGAGTGGTTGGTAGTGGTAGCTGGGCACCATCTAGTTCTTTTCACCTCAGGATCATGTAGGTTGAGGTTCCCATGGCCCACCAGTCTCTTGGACTAATTGTTTCCATGTGTCTTTGATTTTCTTCGCTCTTCTTGGCTCCAAAAGAGGAGAGATGTCAATGCATCTTAGATGGCTGCTCACAAGCTTTTAAGACCCCAGTTCTACTCACCAAAGTGGGATATAGAACAAAGTTTTTGTGTAGTATGTTATGCCATTTGAGCTTGATGTTCCCTGCAACCAGGTTCCTGAACCCAGGGGTCCAGTAACTCACTCCCTGAAGGTATTTGGCTATGGCTAAGAAATTATCACTTAGTCCCATTAACAGTACTATATACATGGACATTTTTATAGCACCTACAAATACATAGATAGAAATATCATCTGCCAAGCCTATATATTCCCTTTTGCCTACCCATTCTTCATCATTTTGCTTGTCTATATATTCATCTGTAGATTAATATTTGTTATTACTTATAATGCAGTATGGTGTATATAAATTTATTTGACTTTGTTTTCTGTAGCTCTTGGGTACCTCTCTGTGTCTATGTTTTCCTTAGTGTTATTGTGTTATTTACTCATGTTTGGTGTATTGTCTTTCCATTCATCTAAATTAATTATTTTCTCTTACCTATCTAACAATTTTATCTCCCTTTCACCCTGTCCCTCTTAACCAACAAAGAAAATGTCCTTCTATATGTAAACTTTCCTTGACAGTTTACAATAGTGGACTCATGCTATATTTGTCCATCTCTGATTGACTTATTTCATTCAGCATAATATCCCTCCAAGATCATCTACATTATGAGGTGTTTCATGGATTCTTCATTTTTCTTTAGTGTTGTGAGGTATTCCATTGCGTACATGTACCATTGTTTAATTATCCATTCATCCATTGATGGGCACTTAGGTAGTTTCCTTCTCTGTTCTATTTTGTGACTAGTGCAGTGATGAATATGGATGTGTATATATTTGTTCATTTCCTGTCTCTCACTCCTTTAGGATCTATACCTAGTAGTGGTATTGCTTGATGAAGTGGTATTTCTATTTCTAACTTTAAGGAAGCCCCATATCTTTTCCTACAGTGGTTGTATCATTTTACATTCACACCAGCAGTGTATGAGAATCCAATCTCTCCACACTCTCCCCAGCATTTTTTATTTTTTCTCTTGCTGAAGTTTGCTATTCTTGCAGAGGAGAGATGATATCTCATTGTTGTTTTGATTTGTATCTCATGGTGCCTAAGGCATTTGACTGCTAACCAGAGGCTGGCAGTTCAAACCCACCAGCCACTCCTCAGGAGGAAGGTTGGGCAATCTATTTCCATAGTGATATTGCCTTGGAAATCCAAGGAGGGGTCTCTAGGTGTCTGATCTGACTGAATGGCAGTGGGTTTGTTTTTTTAATGGCTAATACATTTTATTAATCTTTTAAAATAACCAACTTCTAGTCTTATTGATTTTTTTCTAGTATTTTTCTCTTCTCTATTTTATTTATTTTTCCCTGAATATTTATCATTATTTTCTTTCTGTTGCCAGTAGGTCTTTTTTTGCTGCTTTTTTTCTAACTGTTGCCTATATTTGAGCTGACAGTGCAGGTGTGCTACTCTGTTTGTTAGTTTGACAGCACCTAGGCACTCACCAACTGTCTCTTGGTGGGTGTAATAGAGGATGAGAATGTGTGCACAGATCTCTGTGAGCTGTTCATGTAGAGCAGTTGAGGGTGACTTGGGTTAGTATTGATCACCTTCCATCATTGATCAGTGAATATAGAAGCAGATAATGGCCCTCATCCAGTATGTAGGCATCAGGAAGTGTGGGTGTGGTTGGGTTGTATTGGCATGGTTGCTGTCTCCTATCCAATGGGACTGGAAAACAAACAAAAACAAAACAAAACAAAACAAACAAACAAAAAAAACTACCATAAAAATAAAACAAGAGAAAAAAAAAAACACAAACAGCATAAACAAACAACAATATGTGCACAAAGTATAAATAAAT
>NW_006922006.1:2705990-2707091 GCF_000298275.1 Orycteropus afer afer
GGTAAAAGGCAAGAAGGGAATATTACACATTTCTTGTCATCAGCCATCACTGCAGTTGCCTGTCCAGTCCTTGGCAAGTGGAACCAATTATCAGGTTGTCGCCCAGTTCAGAACGCAGCTTGCAAATATTCAAAATGTCCATGCCATCAGGCCAGGTGTTAGTCCATAGCTCTATTTGTCTCCTTATTTGCTATTTTCATTTAGATTCTTCTACTAGTCAGTATTTAATCCACTTCTTTATCCTTCCCATCAAAACTCAGGGTTCCAAGATTATCTTCTGTATCTCTTTCTATTGGTTTCTTGTTTCTTTGTTGTAGAGGGTCCGTGTAGCTTGTCTGCCTATTCACCCATCTTGCCAGAAGTGTAGGACTTCCTTTCAGAGAAAAATTATGGCCACACAATAAAAAAAAAAAGGAACAAAAGTCTCAGATCTCACTAGGATGAATTTTGAGACACCTTGCAAGGAAATATTCCCATTCATTTGAGATCCTGGAAGAGCATAAATGGACAAGAATCATGTAAGAAGGCAGGTAGAGAAGTGTTTGTATTTGTAACAACAGTAATTGGTAGTTAGAGTAGTGATTATAGATTCAAGAATGTCAACTATATAGATCCTTGTTACTCTACTGCCTTTTACTAGACACAAAGTTGACTGTAAATATAGGAACTTAACAGTCTGATGTTGAGAACACCACGTCTGGTATTCTGCCTGCTGTCCAGAAACATCCCTGCTCAGATTTTGTCTGTGAAAAACACTAAGAGTTGTAAATTTTCTTTTTAAAATATTTAAGTTCAAGAGATTTTTTTTTGAATAAAGAACACCCATAAATAATTTGTGTAGAGGCAAATTAACATGTAGAGTGGTTATCCTTTGAAAAATCTGCTTATAAAATTGGTTTTTGACAGATGTCTGGGAACCTGGATTTTGAGAGAACTCCTACCATTTATAGAAGTAATAAAAAGGGCTCGATATGTCTAAGCTGTTCATGCATACAGGGTAGCTTGTGCTGAATATTTGCTTTCTTTCTGGAAGTCTGTGTGAGCAGTTCCCAATCAAGTTCCAATTTTCTAATGAACTTCCCTTGTCAACATTTCATACAC
>NW_006922006.1:2710935-2712260 GCF_000298275.1 Orycteropus afer afer
CTGGAGCCCAGAGCCCTCAGCCTTTGAGTGCTCTCCGGCCCAGCTTAAGGATCTGGGGACCTGCAGCGCCCAGATCCCTGACTGTGGCTCCCACTCCAGCCACCTGCCCGCCAACCCCCGCCTGCAGCGTCCCTCCTGCTGTCGTTCTGCCTTGGGTTCATATGCCCGACGGCCTCCGATGCTACATCCTAAACCTCAGTGTGGTCATCTGTAACATGATTGCTATTAATTTGTAAACGTACCATGACTTACGTTGTGTAGAATACATAATATAATGCATATGAAACACTAAGCACTGTGCTTGGCTCAGATTCAAGTATTCAAAAACTGTATATATTGTTTTCATAAATCTTCAGAGATCATTGTGAGAATCAGAACATACTAAATCAGATGGGATTTGTTGTTGTTGTTGTCAGACCCGACTCACAGCAACCTCTCCTTGGGTTTCCAAAGTGGTATCACTACGGAAGTAGATCGCCCAATCTTCCTTCCGAGGAGGGGCCGGTGGTTTTGAACCGCCAGCCTTCTGGTTCATTATCTAATATTACATGTATCTCACTTATTTAACTGATTTCCTTTCTCTTTCACTAAAATATGCTCTTTCCCATCTACTTGTTTTCACTCTTGTTTGTTATTGTTGTGAAAATATGGATAACACATTTGGTAATTCAACATTTTTCAGGTGTACCATTCAGTGATACAAATTACATCAATCATGCATAACCATCACCAGTATCCATTGTCAAATTGTCCACCACCGAGAGCAGAAACTCAATTCTTCCTAAGGCATAATTTCCTTTTTCCCCTTCCTTTCCCTGCTAAACACTCTTAAACAGTTGTCTATTCTAAGTACATATATCAATTCAGTGCTTATCTCAGGGTTTTGATTTGTAGGTTTATTATGAGATTATGAAAGCTGTTCATTTTAAATAGATCACCTAACACAAATTGTGAACAATTTTATGGTTGGACAAAATCTTTGAAAACATGGGATCCACGAGAACTAAAAGTGGGTTCCTCTGGAAAATAAAAAAATGCCTGGATTCAATCTCAATCTTCATCTCTTTTGATTTTATGTTATCTGATTCTCATATGGATTGCAGAATTTGATAATTTATGAAAATAATATATTCCATTTGTGAATACTTGAACCTAAGCCAAACACAGTGCTGAGTGTTTCATATGCACTATATTTTTTATTCTTCACAACATACATCATGGATGGGTTTAGAGATTAGTAGCAATCACATTACAGATGATCAAACTGAGGTTTAAGAATTAATGCCTATGGCACTTGACTGCTAACCAGAAGGCTGGCGGTTCAA
>NW_006922006.1:2712548-2713753 GCF_000298275.1 Orycteropus afer afer
CTTGACTGCTGTCCAGAAGGCTGGCAGTTCAAACCCACCAGCCACTCCTCGGAAGGAAGATGGGGCAATCTACTTCTGTAGTGATACTGCCTGGGAAACCCAAGGAGGGGTCGCTATGAGTTGGGTCCAACTCAACAGCACATAACAACAACAAGAAGAACAAGTACTAGTGGACCCATGAGTCTCTCTTTCTTTTTGCTTATAATAATTTAACTGAAAACCAACAGGAAATGCTATGAGATGCAGATATGATCACAGGTGGGTACCTCACGTAGAGTCAGAAGATGTTTCCAAGCACTGCCCTTGAGTCAGTTCTCAGCAAGCAGTGTTCCCACTGAAATGCCAATCATCTGCTGGCAGATTCTGAGTCCGTTCCATTTATAGCCAGCCCTGATTATGAGCCTAGAAATGTTCTAGTTCACCCCCTCCCAGGGCCGGATCACTTAGCTGCAACTCTCAACTCTCTTACCTGCAGTTACAACCAATGAAGGTCACAAAGTGGATGCAGGAAATTTATACCTTCTCAGGCTCCCCAGTACATTTGATTTTTTAAGCATGTAAGGGACTGGCAGCTTGGAAAGTGTCTGAAAATGTAATTAACCCAAGAATGCTTAGGCTTTATTCAAAATCTTACTCCATGCAAAAGAGTAAAATAATGGTGATAATTACTATGTATTGAGACACTGTTCTGTGCAAATACCTTTCAGGGACTTTATTGATTTGTCAAATAATTCTATGAAGTAAGCATTGCAGTTCCCATTACAGACAAGAGAATAGATGCAGAGCAGTTCCTTAACTTGCCTAGGGTAAACTCAGAAGTAAGTGAACCTTGTGGGAGGGCATAGTTGACCAAAAATTATATAATTTGCATGTTCTTTGTGTAAAAACACAGCAATCATAGATTATATTTTATATTCCTAGAATAATAATTGTAAAACAAATTATCTTTATTCTGCTCTGCTTTTAACTCTCTTCATGGTCTTGTGTGAGTCATGTCAGCTCTTGCAATTGTAGTAGGGCAATTGCATTCCTTGAACTACAAGTAGCTCCAGGGCAAGGATTGTGTTGCTTTGTTCATCTGGACTATGATTGCATCTAACCCTTCTTTGGGCCTGGAAGTAAAGAAGTATGTTCGGTTAGGGACTGAGAATATCCTGTCATCTCTTGCAAGTCAACTGCCTTAGATAATGTCATTGAAAGGTTTG
>NW_006922006.1:2714878-2721586 GCF_000298275.1 Orycteropus afer afer
ATATGAACAAAAGATAAAAAATATTAATGTGATGAAAAAGAATTATAATTATACATCATGAAACTGAATAAGGTTTTCTTTCCTGTAATAATTGATGAAGGAAGAGAAATTATCCCTAAAAGTCCTCTCTTCAGGCCTTACTTCCTCTCTTAGTGAACGGAGCAGGAAATTAGACGTGTACTTGCTGAGGACATGGAGATGCTCTCATTCTCATAAACCCTCTGCAGCTGTGGCTCCCTGTTGCCTCTGCTGTTCTCATTCAGGGACAGTATCAGTCCTTAGAGTGGGTCAATGTGCTGAAAACTTGAAATAGGTCAGTGTTTTCATAACTTCAAATTCCATACTAGGCAGTTTCTTGCATAGAAGTTCCTTGAGACAGGGAGTGCAATTATCTATAGGTTTGGAATGTAACACTGTAATTCATCATTAATATATGATTCCAGAAGTGTCTGATTAAGATACTGAACAGGTGCATTAAGCCTTGAGAGAGACTGCAAGAGCACTAAGAGGCCAGGTCCTTTCTGTGTGGTCAGTTCCAGAAGCAGCTACTTTTTTTTTTCATTTTAACTTTGTATTGTGATTTGGTGAGAATTTACAGCACAGATTGGTTCTCTGTCAACAGTACAAACTCATTTTGTTTGTGACGCTTTTTGGAACCCCCACAACATAGTGGCACTCTTCCCATTTCCTCCCTAGGTTTACCATCTCCGTTTGCCCTTCTCTCCCATCTCGGCCTGACTTCTGGACTTTGTCTCTGGGTGAATACTGCCCTTTGATCTTGCAGTGGTTGATCTAAGGGGTGAATACCTCCTTGGTGTTATTCCTCACCTTGTAGATCTGTTTATTGTTTGACTGAAAGGTGAGCCACAGGGGTGAGCTCAGTTCCAGGCCTGATGGAGGTCTAATGACCATGTCTCAGGAGTTCTATCAGTCCCTATCAGGCCAGCAATTCTGTTATTTTTAAATTATTTTGAGTTTTCTTCCATATTTTTCTTCTATTCTTGTTTTGGTTACCTAGTGCTGCTCTAACAGAAGATACCACAAATGGGATGACTTTAACAAACAAGAGTTTATTTTCTTACACTTTGGAGGCTTTAAGTTCGAGTTCAAAGTGCCACATTCTAGGGGCTGGGAGAAAGCCTCTAAACCTTGGACTTCAGCTGTGCCTCTTAATTCCAGCCCACTGAAGCTAGAGGCTTTTCTTCACTCAGACAGTCACTGGCTGCTGAGACTGACAAGTTCAAGGATGACAAGTAAAAAGGCACAGTCCCGACGCTACCAAACCACACGGCAGGCCATTAATTCAAGTCCATTGAAAGTCCCAAGGTTGGCAGAGCATGGCAGGCTACTGATTAATGACATGGCCATGTGCGGAGTTCAAGAATGCCATAAGCTAGAGACCATTCCCCAAGGCTTCTTATATACAGGATGCAGACTACATCCCTAAGGCAGCTACTCAGCGGCTCACAATAGATTCCACCATGGAGTTGATTACCAGTCTCATCATAGGGAAATCTACATCCAGCTGCCCAGCTACTCAACCAAGCTCAGCCAAGTTGACATAGAAACTTAACTACCACAACTCTGGTCAGGACCATCCTATCAAGATTTTTTTCAAATTGGTCAGCAGTGGTAAACAGGCACCATCTAGGTCTTCTGGCCTCAGGGTCATGGGGGCTGCTTTTGAATGAGACGTGGTAAAGGAAGATGCCTGATGGATGGAGAGGAGATATTTTTTGTGAAGAAACCTGCCAGCATCCTTTGGACCCATTAAGGATTGCCGCTAGCTTTAAATCTATGAAGAAATGGCAAATAAACATAGCTCAGAAAAATATTACTTGTATCTGCATACATGAGAATGTTTTTAAGTATATTGTGTATTAGGAGCTCTGGTGACATAGTGCCTTAGACGCTTGACTGCTAATCAGAAGGCTGGCAGTTCAAACCCACCAGCCACTCCTTGAAAGGCAATCTACTTCTGTAGTGATACTACGTAGGAAACCCAAAGAGAGGTTGCTACGGGTCAGATAGGATTCCATGGCAGTGAGGTTTTTTTTGGTATATCATGTATTATCTTTCACTCATTCTCTTTATAAGGATACTCTGAACAAACAATTTTTCTTTCTTTATTCAACAAAACAAATTAGGCAAGTTAGATGAGCAGGGCCACACAGCACAGGGACAGTGTAGTCCATAGTAAATATTTTAGAATACAGTTAAATTAAATTGAAGAGTTTTAATAAGATGAATAATATGTTCAAACAGAGTTTTAAGAATGGTGACCTGTAGCCTGGCCTTTTGGCTGTGGTCAAAAGGTCTTTTTGGTCTTATGGCTACTGTTAATTGTATATATAGGCTGTGGAAATTTTATCTCCAATTTGTGGTCCAACCAGAACAGTGAATAGTATTTAGTGTGTGATTTTGTGTAGGTTTTATCTCTGCTTCTATATCACATACTGTTTGTACTTTTGTTTTTCACATCTTCTCAATGTACAGTGTTTACTTGTATCCTATATCTCAGAGAAAACCACTTTAAACTTATTTAATTTATAAAAGCTTTGATATACATAGCTGTGAATGTATGTATTCACATGATTATTTAATACTATAAAAACTGTAGAGGAAAACAGTAGAGGCTAAAGGAGAATTGTCCCTTGTTGTTTTACTTCCCTAATTGAGTCTTTGCAAAAAGACTCAGAAAATGCCCAGCTTGTATAAAACCTCCATGTTAAGAAAGGTATACAAGAGTTAAAGGCAAAAAGAGACAAAAATATTATTACAAACACAATTCCACAATAACAGTAATAAAAATACATATACAATAATGTATGAGAGGATGCATAGATAGACATGCAAGCTGAACAAGTATGGGAAGGCAAATGGGCATACAGTCATGAGTATATATAGGGTTGGCTGAGGATATTCTAAACACGTATTTGTATGTGCTGCAAGTATAAGGGCTAACTGACCACAGGAGTCATCGCCCCCACTAGCTTGAGACCAGAAGAACTAGATGGTACCCAGATACTACTGACTGCTCTAACTGGGATCACAATAGAGGGTCTTGTGCACAGAGGGAGAAAAATGTACAAAAAAATTCCAGATCATTAAAAAAGGTGGTCTGATAGAGACTCGTGGGACCCCAGACACTATGACCCTTCCAAACTAATAACCAAACTCATTGCCACAGAGTCGATTCTGACTCATACCGAATCCCTTTAGGTTTCTAGGGCGGTGAATCTTTATGGAAGTTGAGTGCCCAGTCTTCCTTCCACAGAGTGGCTAGTGGGATTGAACTGCCATTAGACACCCTTACAACCTGGAAATGAATCCACCCATGGGATAACCTTTCAGCCAAACTGTAGACAGGCCTATAAAATGAACTATAACAACTGTGACTGATATACTGCACTGAACAATGAACCCTAGGAGACCAAATTGACAACATTTGCTAACAAATAAAGTTCAACAGGCAGGAAGGAACAGAAAAGAAGGAAAAATGGAAATGGGGAACCCAAGGATGAAATGGGACAAGTGCTGTTACATTGAGGGGCTTGCAACTAATGTCACAAAACAAAATGTATATAAATTGTTGAGTGCAATTTGCTCTGTAATCTTCCACCTAAACCACAAAACAAACAAATCAACAAGCAAACACACAAACACACTCTACCCACACATGCACTCCCATCAAGTTGGATCCTACTTAAAGTGACCCCTCCTTGGGTTTCTGAGGAGGTATCATTAAGGAAGTAGATTGCCCAACCTTCCTTCTGAGGAGTAGCTGGTGGATTTGAACTGCCAGCCTTCTGGTTAGCAGTCAAATGCCTTTGGCACTATGCCACCAGAGCTCCCAAACACACTTTACTAGTGTGTAATATAACAAGAAACTCTGGTGTCCTTATTCAGTTTACAAGTCAGAAGATTCCACAACATATACAATATAATAGGTATCTTATCATATTCGAACATGTTGAAGTTTGAATGTACCTAATTAAATTGATTTAGAGCTCAGGTGGTGCAATGGTTAAGGCATTTGGCTGCAAACCCGAAGGTCAGTGGTTCCAACTCACCAGCAACTCTGTGGAAGAACGATGAGGCAGTCTGCTTCCTTAAAGATTTACAGCCATAGAAACACAGTGGAGGTCCTATGAGCCAGAATCGACTCAATGGCAGTGAGTTTGGTATTGTTTTTTGGTTTTTGAGCGATTAGATTGTCTAGTTTTAGCTAACCTTCACAATCTATGAACTATGAGTTTCCTGCAGAGAATTTGTGAATTTAAGGTACTGTTAAAATAATATAAACACAAAAACAACCAAACCCATATGATTTCCAAGGCTGTAAATCTTTAAGGAAGTAGAATGCCTATTCTTTCTCCCCAGGAGTGTCTATTGGGTTCAAATGGCCAACTTTTTAGTTAGCAGCCCAATGCCTAATCACTGTGCTACCCAAGCTTCCGTGTAAGCACAAGGAACCAAGAAAAGATAGAACTGACACCTTCTTATTCCTAATGAATTCTTGGGTCAGCCACATTACAAAGTAAAAACAATAACAATCTAATCAGATCTGACAAAAAGTCTCCTGAAAATCTAAATTACCAAATAAACTATTTGAAACATGCCAGATGTATCTTTTAACAAAACTTCAGTCTGAAATGTGTATTATGCTTCAGATACTAGCTAATGATGATATATAACCATAACAATTAGCATGAAATTTGAAAATAAAATGTTTTGTCATTTTAAAGTTTATCTTTTTCTCATTCTTTTAAAGTTTCCACTTGGGGACATGCTTCATAAAATACTTCTGTTCATTTTATAGGCTATATGTAATTTATAAATAAATAAGAATTCATGTTTTGGCATGTGTTTAAGGGTTTGTATACCACCGGCTTAGAAAGGAGAAGAAAACACCCAAAAATGAGAGCTGGTGGATGAAAATGTGAAATAGAAAAGGAATATACATGTGAAGTTATAGCGCCAATGATAGGGAAGCCAAAAAGATAAGACAAAGTTATTCTACTCAAAAAAGGAGAACGAAACTAAAACCTTGAGAGGGTTGTTGGAGAAGACAATAACCAAGCAGAGAATGAAAAGAGAGAGAGAGAGAGAGAGAGAAAAAGAGAGAGAGAGAGAGAGAAAGAGGGAAAGAGAGGACTAGTTTCTGCAAGAGAGAACTTGAAACTCTAGGTGGGTACAGTTGAAAATTTTGGGATTTAAAACAAGTATATTTGAGATGAGGAAGTTATGAAATTTATACAGTACAGTTCCTAGTTTTTAATGTCTGATCCCATTTGAATTCATAAAGTCTCACTGAACAAAGTAAGTAGAGTTCTGAGGAGATGATTTTATTAAACTTGTTAGTGGCCAACGGATTCTGGGTCTTAAGGTGCTTCTGGACATATGAACTGTTAAAAATGACCTTAGCAGTGACAAACTGGAAACACAAATGGAACTTACATGTCCATCATTCCAACACTGTTTTGGTTGTTATGAACAATTTCCACTTTAACAATGATTATGATATTAAAATTTGTTTTAAAAATGGAACATTATAGAGTTTTACCACTGTAGTGAATTGACTTGATGGCAACTTGCTAGAGTGCTAGTGGAAAGAAATAGTCTGTCATCAAATAGATGAAATCACAAGAGAACATTCTTTATTTTTCTAGGTCAATTTTAAGTCTATGGCTGGGCATTAAGGTCAACGTGAGAAATTATTTTCCTCTATAGCATAAGAGATTTTTCAGTCAGGGAACTATTAGCAACAATATCACATGGGCTGCCAATCCAGAATCCGGGCAATTGGGTTTGAGCTCGTCCTTGCCTGTGGTGTGTCATAGCAGAGGTCCTCTGGGTTGTAGCTCAGAAGCAGAGATGGTACTGCCTTTGTGGGCAATAGTCCTAACTCCCACTGCTACCCCCAGGACTTTCAGTGGCTACGTTTCATAACTACGTTCCATAATTTATTCAGTTTTTAAAAATTCTTAATTCCATAGAAAATGTAAACAATATGAATAATTATCCACTAATTAGTCTTCACTTCTCTTCAGAGTATATTTGGGGATAATAGTTTCCATGGCTCAAATTTCATTTACCTGAGTAAATCTAATCTTTTGTTCAACAATTACCTAATTCTATTCTATGATAATTTTTTATTTGGTTTGTTGTTGTTATGTGCCATCGAGTCAGACCCGACTCATAGTGACCCTTCCTTGGGTTTCCGAGGCAGTATCACTACGGAAGTAGATTGCCTCATCTTCCTTCTGAGGAGTGGCTGGTGGGTTTGAACCGCCAGCCTTCTGGATAGCAGTCAAGTGCCTTAGGCACTATGCTATGAATAAAATATATTTATTGCCTTTAAGAGTATTACAGCTTAGGTTAACTTCCACAGATATTTAAAAGTTCTGTTAGAAAAATATTAACCTTCTCTAGGTAATTATCTGGAAAAACACAAAGACTTCAAAGAGTTATCAGAGCTTTCTTTCTGTCTTTTTTATAAAGCCTGATACAAGTTTTAGTCATGCTCCGTTATGACTATTCTATACTTGGTTAATATACTGCTTATTTAGTTCCTGATGTATCAAGTCTGATGGAGTATATGGAGAGATACACTTTAAAGATGTCTTTTGCAGTACATTTGCAATACATCATTTAATTTCTTGACTGCTGTTTTCATGGGCGTTAATTGTGATGGGCGTTAATTGT
>NW_006922006.1:2722783-2723679 GCF_000298275.1 Orycteropus afer afer
GAAATTTTATATCAGTCATTTATATGTTTTCCAAGTTTTTATTGTGATTTGGGTAAAAGTGGACAGAGCAAAGTCATTTTCCATACAGCAGTTCAGACACATTTTGTTTTATGACAGTGGCTGCAATTCCCCACAACGTTGCAGCTCTGTTCCCACTTCCTCTCCGTACTTCCCTCCCCCCGTGCCCTTCCCTCCCATGCACTCCCACCCCCTGAGCTCTCTCCCTGTGCAAACACTGCTCTTCTCTTCTTCCCTGATTGATCACTCCAAGGAGTGTATCCACCTGCTGTAAATGTTCACACTATGTACCTTCTATTGTTTGACTGGAAGCCACAGAAATGAGTACAGTTCCAGACCTGAACAGGGCCATAGAATCAGGTGTCTCCCCAGGCTCCATCAGATCAGGAAATTTGGTCTTATTAATTTACTTTATTTTTATGATTTTGAGTTTTGTCCCACGTTGTTATCAGAGCACACTTTCAAACTTTCTTTTTTTATGTCCTATACGTGGTCCTTAAACAGCCTACATGTAATAAAGAGAGAAAGCTATTCAAATTAATCTCTTCTATAAAGGAAGAAAAGCTAGATTAAAAATATAAGGTGATAGATATTTTGTTAGGTGCATAAGTGGTCTGTGAGACCATAGCATAGAACTGATTTCCCAACCATGCAGAATATAGGAACACCAAGGTCAGCATGAACTCATCTCACCAAGAGCCATGTATGGTATCAGTTGGTATGTTTCATTATCTGAATAGCAAACTATGACATGAGGGGTTGCTGACATCTTAATTCATGACATATTTATTAATCCTTTCACAGAAAGGCACCACTGAAGCCCAAAATCAATGGAAGAGAAAAATTTCACCGAAGTGAAGGAATTCATCCTTTTAGGG
>NW_006922006.1:2724465-2739130 GCF_000298275.1 Orycteropus afer afer
GGATAAAGTGGTGTCAGTATTCTATACTGTGGTGATTCCAATGTTAAACCCCTTGATCTATAGCTTAAGAAATAAAGATGTCAAAGATGCCCTGAGGAAGTTGTTGGACAGAACAAAGGCTTCTTAAGGGAAAATAACATGGTAATCAGTGGCCGTTTTTGAACAGGTTATCTCCATTTCATTGTTCTCAATCTGTACTCTGAGAAATAAATTAAAGAAGGAAAGAGATAAACACAAAAAATTGTGTAATGTAGAAACATCATTTTACATTTGTCTTTTTAAGTCATGTGTTAATGTATTTCAATGTTTTTAGAATCAATGAGGTCTTGGCTTTTGGAAAAACTGCATCTCCTAGTGTAGAACAGAGTTTATTAAACTGCTATGATTTTGAGAAGGTTAAAATAAACTTGTTTTTTTTTTTCCACTTGAATGTTCATAAGTTGTTTGGGTATAATATTTTAATCTGTAAATGGCAATAAGGCAGCTGGTTATGGAAT
Source organism: Orycteropus afer afer (assembly GCF_000298275.1). NCBI lineage: Eukaryota > Metazoa > Chordata > Mammalia > Tubulidentata > Orycteropodidae > Orycteropus > Orycteropus afer. The sequence continues at coordinate 2,724,963 of NW_006922006.1, forward strand.
TATTGTTCAGATTAGATGGACTGAATGTTTTCCTTCAAATCTTGAAGTCCATGAATGAGAAAGGAGGAATGTAAACCCAGAAGTTCCAACTCCAAAGCAAATGACCTTATCCTACTTGTCGGCAGAGAGTGAGTCAGGAAGTAGTGAGAAGAATATCTGTATAAAGTGGCCCTTGAAATGATTTTTTGTTTGTTTTCTCATTGTGATTCTTGAGTTGCTGTAATGTAATGATAACAGATTTCTTTGGCAATAGGCACATGGGAGAACGATCACGTTTAGTTAGAGTCACAGTGAGCTTTCTGCAAAACATTTCTTTTCCTTCAGCAATTAAAGAATCTAGAGCAAAGGTACAGAAGCTGTAAGAGAGAGGCAGAAATGGAGATGGGACACTGACAGAAAAGGAGACACATACATTGAGAGGGAAATGAAAGAAACCATTACATCTCAAGGAATAATCAGACGGGAAATCTTTACTGGGGCTAGTGATTGACAGCCATTAACTTGACATGAACCAAGCCCATTGCTGTTGAGTAAATTCCAACTTACAGTCACCCCGTAGGACCGAGTAGAACTATCCTTAGCTTTCCCAAGGCTGTAAATCTTTACAGCAGCATATTGGTATATCTTTTTTTTTTTTTTTTCCTGTTGAGTGGCTGGTGGGTTCCAACTGCTGATCTTCTAGTTAGGAGCCAATCACTTTTACCACTTCACCAGTGAAGTGTAATAAATTACATAGTATGGCTTTTTTTGCCATAAGTCTCTGTAAACTCCATGGGGGAATTTGCCGTGAGCAACTGAATAGCTCTTGCTTGCTAAAGTTATCCACCTGGGGTATACCTGTTGAACCAGCATGAAGCAATCTTCTGGGAAGTTCACTCTCTGTCATGTGGATAGAATTCTGATGTTGGGATTGGTCAGTGGTCACTCTACCAGGCTCAAAAAGAGCCATTCTAGAGGCAGAAGAAGTCTCTCTGACTGCTGGCTGAGAAGGTTGTGCTGCTGAGAGAAACATGCTCCTGAGAGACATGCACCACTGAGAAAGAGACACCAAGAGACACTGAGAGACATGCACTCCTGAGAGACAGACACTGAGAGACATGTGCTGCTGGGAGAGAGACTGAGGGAGAGTGTTGGCTGAGAGATGGCAGGCTGAGAGAGACTGAGCATTGTTCCTGAACTTGAATTGTAGCCTGGTGCTTCCCTAATAAACCCCATAATCTGTGAGTTCTGTGTGGCCACTGCAGTGAATTATTGAACCCAGCATAGAGTTAGTGAGTGCTGCAGGAACAATGGTTGGTGTCAGGGTTGATGAAAGGGATGGAGGGAGGCAGCATGTCTGGCCTCACAGGAATAGGCCTTGGGCTATTGATGGTGATTCTGTCTTTCTCTTGTGAGATTGGAGGATGTCAGAAAATGGGGCCTCCCTGCCCATTTGTTAACCACCAAGGCTTCTAATAACCAATAAGACTATATAAATATTTGTATTTGTTTGCTTGTTCAGTTTTATTTATAGTGACTTTATAATTAAACAATAGAGAATATTTCCTTGTGATGCATACATTTTTAAATTGTAGTAGTAGTGATGACACATATACAACATGAGATTCTAACAGCATAAAAAGGTCCTATCATTGGTTTTCAAGAATATGTAGTAGTTTGCTGAGGGACAATACATGAGAGGATAGCCTGGGCTAAGGGAACAAGAGACAAAATTGTGGACCATATGATATATTCTAAAAAATCTACTTATTATAATTTGGAGAACTTCTATAATCAGACATATTTAGTGTTTATGTCTGGCTTAGATCATCAAGATATTTCATCATACCTTAATTAGTATATCATCTCTAAATTCCAAATGAGATCTAACTGAGTCTTTGGAGACTGAAGTAAATATTTCTGAGCTGCTGTGTGGAAGAAGTCCCAAAAGACTGTTGAGGAAATGCATATAGCATGCCTAACTAAGACAAGTGAAAGTACCAGAGAAGGGAAAGAGTGTCATTGCCAGGAACTGACTTTGCCATCAAAGGGTAAGCACCTGGGGTCAAGGGCAGCTAAGTGGTTTGGCCTCTCAGTGATCTCAGCTGCAATTGGAATGGGCTGCAGAGTCTGGGCTGGTCTTCAAAGGATCATTATGCCAAACACGTAAGTGCACACACACATACACATGCATTCCCTTCTAAGTAGCATTCCATCCAATGATGTATGTTCCCTGATCTAGGATTGTAAGTTCAGTCTGATAGTTACACTGTGGAGAACAATGCGTGGTCCAACGATTAGCATGCTCCACTACTAATCAAAAGGTTGGTGATTTACGTCCTTCCAGAGGCTCCTAGGAAGAAAGGACTGGTGATCTATTTGTGGAAAATCAGTCATTGAAATCCTAGGGAACACAGTTCTACACTGCACACATGGGTGACCATGAATCAGATACACTCTATGACAACTACATTATTATTATTTTTTTTAAATTTGTTATTAGGAAATGCCCTTTGTTCTGGGGATACAGTAGGAAACAAAACAGACCCATCTGCCCTTGTGGAAGTTATATTATGGGTGGAGAGAAACAGATAGTAAATTTTTAATAAATAGGATTTGAAAGAAGGGAATAAGTATGAGGGAGAGTAGGAAGGCTGGAGAGTGGTGGTATAGCAGTGGGAATGGAATTTTAGATAATGTGACTAGGATGGCCCTTAACATGCAAATGACATCTGAAAGAGACTTAATGACATGAAGATGTGAGCCATTAAAAATATGGGATATAGTGTTCCAAGCAGAGGGGATAGGCAGTTTAAAATTTCTCATGCTGAGGAATACCTGGCATGCATGATTGAGAAACAGTGAGAGCCTGCAAATTCAGTCGAGTGAACCTGGGGATGTGAGTTAGGAGATGATGACACATAGGAAATGAAGAGTCAGTTCATGGAGGACATTTAGACTGTTGCATGAATTTGACTTTAAAGTAAAATGGGAATCTTAAAGGGTACAAAGCCAGGAGTGACATGATTTGACTTTTTATTTTTTAAAAGACCATACTGACTGAGAATAAGTTGTAGGGTACAAGCATATAGACTAGTCAGGAGACCTTTTGATAGTCTTGGGAAAAGATGATTGTTGTTTGGATTAACATGGTAGCAGTGGAGGTGGTGAGAAGTGGTCAGATTCAGAATATGTTTTGAAAGCAGCTACATTAGAATGGCTTGGAAAGTTGAAGAGGAGGTGAGAGAAAGAGAGGGAGAGAGACAGAGAGAAGGATAACTCTGAATTTTTTTTCCTTAGGAACTGAAAGTGTAAACTTTCTTTAACTGATATGCAGAATGAATGAACTGATAGATCAGTTGTTGGTGGTGTAGATTAGGAATTCAGTTTTCAACTTGCTAAATTTGATATATACATCATTTAAAGAATTGTTTTACAATTATAGAATGTTTACACTGGCAATAAATGTAGACATCTTCTAGCTGTAAAATTTTTGAGTGTTATAACAAGGAAATCCAGGCATAGATTTATGGGGATTTCTGAACCCTCTAAAATTTTGTGTGATTATACATATATTCTTTTGTGTTTTTTCTTGGTGCAAGAAGAAACACTGCTTTTTGTCAAGTTCCCAAAGAGATTCATGATTTTAAAAAACTAAGAACCATTGCTTGCTTGCAGATTAAAAAAATTTAGGAATATAGGAGTGAAAGAACATATGCAAGCACAAAATTTTGAGTCTTAGTAAAACAAGAAGGAGAATGCAAAACTTGAGTGAAAAGAATGATGTTGTCTTTAGTCCATTCTGTCTCTTACTTCAACTATATGGGATAGTATCCTTGTACTCAAAGATAAAACAAACAAACAAACCCACTGCCATAAATAGATTCCAACTCATTGTGACCCTATAGGGCAGAGTAGAAAGGTCCCATTGGTTTCCAAGGCTGTAAATCGTTATGGAAGCAGAGTGCCTCATCTTTCCCTTGCAGAGTGGCTAGTAAGTTTGAACCCCTGGCCTTTTGGTTAGCAGCTCAATGCTTCAATCATAGCACCACCAGAGCTCCTAGTATTCCAAGACACACACACACACACACACACACATAAACAACAAACCAAACCCACTACCATCAAGTTAATTTTGACTCTGACTCATAGTGACTCCCATTGGGTCCAAGGCAGTAAATCTTTACAAAAGTAGACTGGCCAGTCCTTATTCCTGGAAGTGGCTGGTGGGTTCAAGCTGCCAACCCTTGTTTCAGTGTCTGTGGTCAGCTATTAGCTCAGCTGGGCTGGATGATCTGGAATGATCCTCTCACATGTCTATGTGCCAGGCTGGTGTCTGAAAGCAACACTGCTCTGACAAATGTCACCCTGGGATGACAGAGCCCATCTAGATGTCTCATCCAGCAAGTAACCCAGTCCTGTTTACATGGTGGTGGCAGGATTCCAGAACTGATAAGAGAAGCATCAACGCCTCTTGAGACCCAGGCTTGGAATTTATAAGGCACTTCCTAGGCTGCATCCTATTGGCCAAAGTAAGCCACAGGCCACCCAAATGCACAGGATGGAAAAATATTCTCCATTCTTTAATCAGGACCTGGGAAGAATTGTGGAGACGTTTTTCAATTTTTTTTTTTTTTTTTTTTATGGTTTGGGGCAATATATCACATAGATTATTGATTTATGACTTGGCTTATCTTTTTCCATTTTAAACACTATATCTTTGATAGTGATTAGTGTGATGAATTGTGATATACTGCACACAAAAATGAGAATGTTGATATACCATTTGAGCCTTCTAATGGAATGCTATGAAGCTTTCATCAAATTAACTTCTCTGCCTTTTCCAAGACTTTGTAGTTACATGTGTAAAAATAGAGGTGATATGTTTTCATTACCAATACATATTTTTAAAGAATCTTGTCTGTATGCCTTCCCCACAGTTTGAAGATAAATGACTGAGTAAGTATAAATTCCTGTTTGGAAGGAGTTGGAGACTGACAGTCTTGAGCCCTGTCGACCAGGATAAGGTCTCAGTTTGTATAATCTCTGTGATTCTATACAGAAATTTTAATGCCTCTCATTTTGCCTTTGTCTTTCCAAGACTTGTCTCTGCAGGTGATAGAGGAATAAATGTTTGAGAAGTTCCTAGTGAAGAGGAAATCTTTACTCCCCTTCAATTCATTCTGTGATGTGCATCCCGAGTGTAAATCTGATGTAAATCTGATCATATTACACAATGGCATTGGCTTCCATTCATGCAGGATTAAAGTCCAAGATCCTTCATATGGGGTGACGGTTAAGGTTGTGTGTCAACGTGGCTGGGCCTGGTTGAGTGGCTGGGCAGCCGGTTGCAGTTAGTCACTATGATGAGACTGGCAATCAACTCCATGGCAGAATCTGCTGTGAGCAGCTGAGTAGATGCTTTAGGGATGGGGTCTGCTTCCAGTGCAAAAGGAGAAGTTCTGGGAGTGGTCTGCAGCTTTTTGGTATGCTTGGACCCTGGATAGAGCCGAGTCTAATTGAGCAGCCTGCCATGTTTCTTGCCGATCTTGGGACTGTCTCTGGCCTTGAATTAGTGGACTGTCATGTTTTTGGTAATATTGGGACCGTGTTGTTTGTTTTTTTTGGGTCCACCTTGGGCTTGTTAGCCTCAGCCGCCAGCAGCTGCCTGAGTGAAGGGACTCCTCCAGCTCCAGTGAGCTGGGAGCACGAGGCAGAGCTGAAGCCCAAAGTTGAGGTGCTTTCAGGGAGCCCTTAGAGCCTGCCATTTTGAACTTGGTCTCCTAGTCTGCAGAACTGTAAGAGTTTATTCTGTTTGTTAAAGCCATCCACGTGTGGTGTTTCTGCCAGAGCACCATGAAGTGACCCAAACATGTAGCTTCCCTTAAGCTTTGTGATTTGCTGAGACCTCTGGCTCACCTGCTAGCACCTAGCTCTGCCCCATCTCATTTAAGCTTCCTCAGTTCCTTGAACCTGCCAGGCTCCCTCCCATGTGAAGGCTCAGAGACTGGCTCTGTTTTCTTATGGACCTGCTTTCTCTCTCTCTTCTTCCCCCTGCAAAGGACTGCCATCTGGTTTAATGCATTTCAACTTTTTTTTGGGGGGGGGGATGCAGGGGGGTGTCTCATTGAGATATCTCTTCTGGGAAGACTTTTTGAGTAGGAGCTCTGGTAGTGCAGTGCTTAAGGCATTTGACTGCTAACCAGAAGGCTGATGGTTCAAATCCACCAGCCACTCCTCAGAAGGAAGGTTGGGCAAACTACTTCTGTAGAGATTCTGCCTTGGAAACCCAAGGAGGGGTTGCTGTGGGTCGGATCTGACTTGACAGCTATGAGTTTGTTTTTTTTTGGTTTTTATTTACATAGGTATTTTTCTTACCTTTTTTTAAGATATGATGAAATTTAGGTGGAGGGGTTGTTAGGAGACTTTCCCAAGAACACAAAGCTATTAAATTGTAGAATGAAAATTTGAACTCAGGTGTTACTTTGATTATGCAGTTGTGTCTGTGACAGACCTGTCTGCTCCCAGCCACCCTTGTTTCAGTGTCTGTGGTCAGCTATTAGCTCAGCTGGGGCTGGATGATCTAGAATGACCTGCCCACCTGTCTGGTGGCCAGGTTGCTGTCAGAGAGCAATCCTTCTCTAACAAATGTCACCCTGGAGTGATACTGCCTTGGAGACCCAAGAAGGGGTCTTTTAGGAGACAAAATGGGTAGCATTATAATGGGCTTTATCTAGATTTTTCCATTTTAATCCAAATTGTATAATATTAAAATGTATTTTATAAGTCCCAGATATATTTCCTTGTATAAAGAAGTGATGATACTGTGGAGAAAATTCAGAATAACCTTGAAATGGTGAGTATAACATACCATATTACACATTAAAAATATATGAATTACATTCCACCAAGATAACATGTACTCAAGCTTAAGCAGATTTGGAAAAATTATGTTAGAACGTACAAATAGATGACAACGAAACTCTTGGCGTGTTTGAGATCATTGTGGGGACCTAGATCATGGGAGTAAACTAGTTTTGTTGAACTTTGAGTGGATAAAGACAAGAAGTGAGGGAGAAGGTTAGGAAGGCAGATTAAAGTCAGCCTGTGGAGATGCTGCAGTGTCAGGCTGAAGCATCTGTTATGATAATCATTGTTCACTAATGGTAGGGAAATGAAATGTTTTTCAGGTATCCAAGCTGAGTTTTTTCCACAGAGTCATCCATCAAGTCATGTTCATTCTGAACATCACCGCCCATATTTGAAATATTAGCACACATGTGCCTCACTCCCTAACAAGCAAGGGCAGTAGAACTTGAGCTACAGGACTTGGGTGTGCATTCCAGCTACAGAGCTGAGCTGGGCTTAGTCCAAAGGTGAATGTTTTAAACATTGAAATATGTTACAGTTTTCTCTTGGTGTAGCTTTCTTCCACTGCCATTAGAGCTAGGGAGAAGCGAACTGGCTACTAGGATATCAGTTCTAATTTGGTAATGTTTTTATTGAATGCCTTAGTTGATATCCTCATTTACTTTTTACAATAGAAGATTCACTAAGCAATTATTTTTTCTCATAATCTTAACCAGACTTTCACCTCTGTGGATATGAAAGTGGGAAATCGCACCATCCTGACTGAATTCATCTTGGTGGGGATCTCAGCAGATCCCCGGTTGCAGCCGATTCTATTTGGAATATTTCTGATGATCTATTTGGTAACCCTATCAGGGAACATGACCCTGGTTATCTTAATCCGGTTTGATTCCCATCTTCACACACCTATGTACTTTTTCATTGGCAATCTATCTTTCCTAGATTTCTGGTACACCTCTGTGTATACTCCCAAAATTCTGGTTAACTGTGTGTCAGAAGATAAGAGAATTTCCTTAGCTGGATGTGGAGCCCAACTGTTCTTTTCCTGTGTTGTAGCCTACACTGAATGCTATCTCCTAGCAGCCATGGCTTATGATCGCCATGTGGCAGTTTGTAATCCTTTACTCTACTCTGGTCTCATGTCCAGTTCTCTGTGTATTGGGCTTGTTGCTGGCTCTTATATTGGAGGGTTCTTGAATGCCATAGCCCATACTGCCAACACTTTCCGTCTAAAGTTCTGTGGTAAGAATATCATTGACCATTTCTTCTGTGATGCACCACCATTGGTAAAAATGTCCTGTACTGACACACAGGTCTATGAAAAAGTGCTCCTGGGTGTGGTGGGCTTCACGGTCCTCTCCAGCATTCTTGCCATCTTGATTTCCTACTCTAACATCCTCCTGGCTCTCCTGAGGATCCGCTCAGCCTCAGGAAGGCGCAAAGCCTTCTCCACCTGTGCTTCCCACATGGTCTCCGTCATGCTCTTCTACGGCTCCTTGCTCTTTATGTATTCAAGGCCTAGCTCCACCTACTCTCTGGAGAAAGACAAAGTGGCTGCCTTGTTCTACACTGTGGTGAACCCATTGCTCAACCCTCTCATCTATAGTGTGAGGAACAAAGATGTCAAAGAGGCTTTCAGGAAGGCAATACATACAGTACGACCACAAAGATGAAGGTCATCATTTATGTTTTTTAAAGGATGCTCTTAATTATTTTCAAAACTGTTAGTTTATAGACATGTTTATAACATTGCTGTATTTCAATTAAATTCCAAAAATTAGATTTCATGAAATACTAAGTAACTACTCCTTGTGTTTTACCATTATGTTGTTGTGATATGAAATATTATAAAGCTATATATAATATTGCATTGTATGATGTTCTGAAAGATTTCAGTTTGCCTCTTTGCAGTCCTGAGCTGTTTATAAAATTTGTCCTTTTCATGATGTCTTAGAATAAGAAGAAAGGAACTGGGTTGATTTTGTGTATATGATGTGAATTGGAAGCTAGGCTCGCAAACTCTATTGGGTGAAGTGGACAAAAGAATGGTTCTACTGCTGGAAATTGACTCAAAATTTTGGAACCATTTGTTGCCAGCAAGATATTTTCTACAAATACCTTCATAAAATACTAATTGGGTATGTAGGAAATGTCTGTGTAAACTGGTGTCTTATGCATTAACAGAATATTAGGCAAAATGTTTGTTTAGATTACAACAAACAAACAAACAAACATGATTCTAAATCTCTGGAGAAAGAAGTCTCTTGAGAATTGTATGTCACCCCAAATGAATGATTTCTCCTGCATATGGTGAGTATTCCACAGTACTGTCCCTCATGCCACACCACCCTGTTAGGGGAAAATAATTCCCCATTGGAGGAAAATAACAGCCTAAAGTGGAAGACAATTAAAGAAACAGACTGAAGAAAAGAAAAAACTCCCACTATATTCAAGACTATTGGACTGCTAACAAGAAGGCTGGTGGTTCAAACCCACCAGCCACTCCTCGGAAGGAAGATTGGGCAATTGACTTCCGTAGTGATAGTGCCTCTGAAACCCAAGGAGGAGTGGCTATGATCCGGATCTGACTCGATGGCAGTGAGTTTGGTTTTGGTTTTTATATACAAGACTCATTGTTTGTTTTCTTCTACAAGAAAACTTTAACTACAAAAGAAATTATAGCTCAATATCTGACACACAGGAGAATTTTAGTAGATAGTTTATTCAATTCTTTCTAGAACATGGCAAGTTAAAAATTATTAGTTACATTTTACAAATGAGGAGCTCGAAGTTAGATGTTTACAACTGAAAAATTGCAGCTATTGCTGGAATAAGGACCTTTACAAGATAAATCTAAATGAAAATTTTGAGAAATTAGTTATAGCCACTTCACCCTTTGTATTAGTTCTGGCCTCTGTAGTCTCTCCTTTCTCCTATATTTATTTTCTAATGCATCACGGCCCACTCTCTTTTCATCACAAAATTCTTAGAATGTATTCTTCTCTCAAAGTCCTGGGGTTGGTTGACTGGAAGGATTTGCTGTGCAGTCCACAAATTTCAACAATCCACACAACATTTTCTTCACATTCCCATAATAACCATCACATATGGGAAACAGAAAAGTTGGGTCAATTTTATGGGATATAACCATGTAAAACTTAATCCTTGTTTTCTCAGAAGTAATATATGCTCCTATTTATTTTTGTTTTGGTTTAATACCAACATATTGCCTTTTTTTTTTAAAAAAATTAATATTAAACTGACTCTTCCTTGTGTCACATTAAACTAACATACTGCTTTTATAAAAACTACATTAACATTAAACTCGATCTATATTCTATAGTGGTCTCTAGTTGACACAACTGGTCAAGTGGTTGGCAGCTATAAATCTTGACAATTTAGATTGAGCCATAGGAGCCTCTGTCCTTGAAAAGACACAGCCCTTGAATGCCATGTGGAGCACACACACACAGACACAGTTTTATTCTGCCACACTTGGTGGGGTCCCATAACTCAGATTCAGTTTGACTGGATGGTAACGTGTGTGTGTGTGTGTGTGTGTGTGTGTACATTCTGTAGTACAGAATAGAGTATGACTACTATCCTATATCCCAAGCCTTCCTCTGAAACAATCCATTATCACCTAGCACTGATTTAAGTAATTTATGGCAATTTAGACTTCTGGTGGAGTTAACTTGAGGAGTTTTTTCAGAGCACCTTTCACATCTTTATTCCTCAGACTGTAGATCATGGGATTCAACATGGGGAAGACCACAGTATAAAACGTGGATACCATTTTGTCCCTGTCAAGGGAATAGCTGGAGCTTGGACGAGAGTAGATGTAGAGAATGGAGCCATAGTACAAGGTGACAGAGATCAAGTGGGAGGAGCAGGTAGAAAAGGCTTTGAGACGGCCCTGGGTGGAACGGATCCTCAAAATGGCGGCAATGATGAAGAGGTAGGAGGCCACTATGAGCACAATGGGGGTGATGACGTTGGAGGTCAGGAGGAAGTACAGCACAGCCTGATAGCTCTCTTTCACATCACATGCCAACTTCACCAGAGGTGGGACATCACAGAAAAAGTCATCAATGACATTGTCACCACAGAAATCCAATGTGAATGTGTTGCTGGTGAGTATGATTGCATTGATGAAACCTCCTGTGTAGGAACATATAAGCAAATAGATGCACAGTCTATTTGACATGACCTGAGCATAAAGCAGGGGGTTGGAGATGGCCACGTAGCGGTCATAAGCCATGGTGGCCAACAAATAACATTCACTATATCCTAGCCCAGCGGAAAAGAAGAACTGAGCTACACAGCCAGCAAGTGAGATGCTTTTGTTCTCAGAGATGCAGGTCACTAGGATCTTCGGGGTGTAGACAGAGGAATACCAGAAATCCAGGAATGCCAAGTTCCCAATGAAGAAATACATGGGTGTGTGGAGCTGGGAGTCTTTACAGATCAACACTATGAGTATGATGTTTCCCATCACGGTCACAGAGTACACACCAAGGAACACCACAAATAGGATCAACTGCATCAGAGGGTCTGTTGTGAAGCCCACCAGGATGAACTCAGTCACAGTGTGATTGCTCCTATCCATGACCAAAGGACACCTCACCTACAAAGGGAGTGCAAGGGTTTAATTCCCTCAACTCATGCCAAATGAATGCATTGTATGTACCAGACACACAAGATGTGGTCAACGCTAATAGAAGTAGATGCAGGAGATCTGAGCAGGAATCCTGACTTGAGAAAGTGATGGGATTTCTCTGAGTCTCAATATATTCATTTCAGTAGAACACATTTGTAAGAGTGAAGACTTAATTCTGCTGAGGATCTATTCACTATTTTTTTAAAATTGTTATTTATCTCCAGATGCCATTCTAGCCACGTTGTTGTTGTTATGTGCCGTGGAGTTGGTCCCGACTCATAGCGACCCCTCCTTGGGTTTCCAAGGCAGTATCACTACAAAAGTAGATTCCCCAACCTTCCTTCCAAGGAGTGGCTGGTGGATTTGAACTACCAGCCTTCTGGTTAGCGGTCAAGTGCCTTAGGCACCACGCTACCAGAGCTCCCATTTGATTGAGAATCAGGGTGAAATTTCAGAGTGGAGATGACCTACTTAATCCATCTGATCATGTCAAGTAAATAAAATGTTATGTCACTTAGGGCATTTCAGGATTTAAGACCCTGGAAATTATCATTATTCCAAACTATCGAGCATTACCCTAAACCCACTGCCATCCAGTTGATTCGACTCATTATGACCTCTAGGGAAGAGTAGAACTGTCCCATTGGGTTGACAAGGCTGTAAACTGCATAGAAGCAGACTGCCTTATCCTTCTCCTGTGGAGCAGCTGGGGGTTGGAACTACTGTAGCCCAATGCTTTAGCACATTACCACTAGAACATTTGACATTCTTCAATGTTAGCATTTAGTATTATTCTAGAGGATCAAACATTAGCCTTTAGCATCATTCTACAGTAACAAACTTGTTAAAATGCCTCCTTCATACTCCTGAAATAAAATTTATAAGTCATTTAGCATACTTACCAACATACAATGTGTATGTAAGGAGTTCTGGTGGCATAGTGCCTGAGGCACTTGACTGCTAACCAGAAGGCTGATGGTTCTAACTCACAAGCCACTCCTCAGAAGGAAGGTTGAGCAGTCGACTTCAGTAGTGATACTGCCTTGGAAACCCAGGGAGGGGTCACTATGAGTTGGGTCTGACTTGAAGGTACATAACAACAACAACAACACAATGTATATGTATGGAAATATCTTAAGTCTAATATAAAGTTATGTTAAATAAAACTGGTTATTATATAATTATTACATAATCAATATAATATAATGATATAATTATTACCAAGTAATAATTATAAAGGAGCTCTGATGGTGCAGTGCCTAAGGCATTTGACTGCTAGCCAGAAGGTTGGTGGCTCAAACCCACCAGTCAATCACAGAAAGAAGACAGGGCAATCTACTTCCATAAAGATTTAAAACAATGTTAATTTACATATGTAAATGCTGGAATACTGAATGAAACAGTTACACACTTATATATAATCCTCATGAACATAACTATTACTCAAAAATCAGAAGTAGCATTTACATTGGTGACATGATTTTTCTTACAGGTAGAACAATTCTTGATAAAATCTCAAACAAAACAAATGACAATATTTGCCAAGGAAGTGATGACTGAATGAATGGGTGGACCACCCTGATTCTGAAAAGAAGCAAGTCAGCAGAATGTTTTTTTCTAAGTGGTCTCTTAATGAGGTCATTTTACCCTAAAACCTCTGGCAGGATTGTGTGGTAGCCCACATGTATTTCTTGGCACCAATAACACCAGCATCCAAGTTCTTTGCAGACACACATAGGAAGAAACATAGAAATCTGCCACAAAATAACTAGACTTTCCAAATATTTGATCATTTGTTTTCCCAAATGACTGGGATTGTGAAGAAGGTGTTTTTCATATAACCAATAGATTGTTTCTCATTACATGTCATGATGGGGGTGGGTGAAGCATGTCTCAAAAATCAGAGCTGACTGCTCAAACTGGAGATGGCAGGGTTGTCCCAGAAAAAAAAAAAAAAAAAAATTTGGCTTTTAAGCAAAAACAAGGATTCAAGTTCTGTCTCCATTGCTTAAAGGCTGTGGGACCTGGAAGAAATCACTAATCAGTATAGTTAAGCCTCTATTTTTCTCATGTGGTAAGAAGAGATGATTTATCTCTCAGAGGGTTGTTGTTATCACACAACAGCAACAGCAATGACAGCAACAGGGTTGTGGGGGAGTAAACTGGACAGAAAGCAACAACAACAGAGTTGTTGTACAGTTTAAAGGGGATGTCCGCTGTAAGGGCTCAGCATAGTGCCTGACAGGTGGTAAACACTCAAGAAAATAATGGTTCTCAAATTCAGTGCACATAAGAATTACCTGGAATCACCAGACATTTCAATTTAGCAAGTGAGAGGGGACCCAGGAGCCTAGTTTCTTTCATGCAGCCCAAGTGTTTCTGAGGCAGGTTTTTTGTAGATCTGAGAAATGGTAAAATGAATATCAGTTATATGATTATCATATATTATTTCATATATTATTATGTTGAGTTGGGAGTTCTGGTGTACCTAAGGCACTTGACTGCTAACCAGAAGGCTGGTGGTTCAAACTTACCAGCCACTCTTCATAAGAAAGTTGGGCAATCAACTTCCTTAGTGATACTGCCTCAGAAACCCAAGGAGGGGTTGCTATGATTCGAATCTGACTCGACAGCAGTGTTTTTTTTTTTTTTTTTTTTT
>NW_006922006.1:2739650-2740317 GCF_000298275.1 Orycteropus afer afer
TTTACATAAAATATTGCATAGGTAATATTTGCATCCAATACCTCTCCTATGTACCCTGGCATATATGCTCTCTTTTAATCTTCCATCTTTCCATTCTCTACTCTCTCACAACCACCTTTAGCCCAAATTCCTATTTGTCAGTTTTCCATAGTGTGGTGGCTTGAGTGTCCTTTTGTCAGTTTTCCATAGTGTGGTGGCTTGAGTGTTACCATGATGCTGGGAGCTATCTCATGTTAATTTAAATACCCCAGGTCACCCATGATGGACAGGTTCCAGTAGAGCTTCCAGACTAAGGCAGGCCAGGAGGAAAGGCCTGGTGATCAGCTTCCAGGAATTAGCCCATGAAAACTTGATGGGTCTCTTCAGGTCGTTGTCCAACTCACTTGCTTCTGTCACTTCATCAGGGAGGAGGACATCATGTTTGTGAAGTAGGGGCCAGTGAGGAAAAGGGACACCCTTAGTGAGATGGATTGGTATTATAGCTACTACAATGGATTCAAACACGTTGGTGATTTTGAGGAAGCTGCAGGACCAGGCAACATTTTGTTCTACTGCACATTATGTCACCATGAGTTGAAGTCAATTCCATGGCAATCAGCAACAGTAACAGCCTCTCAATGACCTAACAATCTGTTCTGGTTCCCTAGTGCCGCTCTGACAAGAAATA
>NW_006922006.1:2740737-2744104 GCF_000298275.1 Orycteropus afer afer
AAGGCAGCTACTCAGCTGCTCCCAGTAGATTCCACCATGGAGTTGATTACCAGTCTCATCATGGGGAATACTACATGCAGCTGCCCATCCACTCGACCAGGCCCAGCCAAGTTGACACACAAACATAACCATCACATAGTCCATCCAGGAGCCCATAGGGGTGCTCTGTCCCTTGATTTCCTCATTCAAGTTCTCTACTCTGAACTCCATTCCTTTAGATATGATGATACTCCTCTTTTGCTCCTTTGACCCCCACTGGGTTTCTGAGGTGGTACATCTTTAAGGAAGTAGATGGCCTAGTCTTCCTTCCATAGAATGGCTGGTGGGTTTGAACCACCAACCTTCTAGTTAGCAGTCAAATGCCTTAGGCACTACAGTACCAGAGCTCCTTTTTGAGACTTTTAGGAAAGCTGTATAACTTTTCTCACAAGGGAAAACAAGAAAACAAAGCAAACCCTCTCCTAACTTACCCTGGCATATTCGTGGTGTTTTCCCTGAAACTTACTAGGTATACCAGTTGAGAGACTGGCTTGAAGAGCTGAGTAACCTCTTGTAAGAACCAGAAAATTACGTCTACCTGACAGTGTGTGCTAACGAGCTAACATGTTTATTCTGCTAATCAGTATATATTTATATTATAAGCTAAAATGGCATATTCCACCAAAAATTACTGCAATGGAAATGTCTTCCCCCTAGAAGGTAGCCTCTGCTGCCTGGAAGTCTTCTTCAAATATTTTAAGAAATATCAAACTGAAAGAAATTTAAACTTTTCTTTTGACCCTTAGACTCCTGCTCTCTGCTACATCACTCTGCCACTCCAGTCAATCTCCAAATACTCACCAGGGCTATTGTCTAAGCTGGTCCTAACGATTTTCTGTTTGTTAAAACAAAAATTGCTTTAATCTTCCTTGTCCTTTGCTATAATGTTAGTTTCTGTTTTCATGCCACTAACGGCAAGATATAATACATGTCTTGTACTTCTGGAAGCTTCAGACATGACAATAGGATTATTGTGAGTTTTAAAGGTGGGCCATTCCTTAGCCATTATCTTCTCTTAGTATACCATTAGGAGCTCTGGTGGCATAGTGCTTAAGGCACTTGACTGCTAACCAGATGGCTGGCAGTTCAAACCCACCAGCCACTCCTCAGAAGGAAGGTTGTGCAATCTACAACAACACTATGCAAATAGCCCTGGTTGTGAGAGTCAAATAAAATCTTCTATCAAACTTTACCATATAAAATAGGCAATTTACCTCAGATTCTCTGCAACACCATCATTCAAACAGAATTCAAATCTGCTGCTCCCAGAATCTTTTGTATCAGTTTATGGATTCCCAGGGTTGTAGATTTGCATGGCCTCTTGGGATTTATTAATTGGGAAATAACTACCGTGGCAATTAAACAAAATAGTATGCTGACAAATTGGCAATTTTTCAATGAGATGTAGAGAAATTATTTTGGAGATTGTGATATCCTTGTGAGAAAGTAATCAGTCATAATTTTCATTCTTATTCCACTTTGTGTTATGAAGAAATAAACAATATGTGTATAGACAGACACACCTGCTTTGTTTATATGAGGAGCCCTGGTGATGCAATGGGGAAGCACTTGGCTGCTAACCAAAAGGTTAGCTTTTGGAACTCACTAGCTGCTCTCAGGAGCAAGATGGGGTGGTCTACTTCTGTCAAGAGTGTTGTTTTTAGGGGTCATCAAGTTGGTTTCAACTCATAATGTACTTGCATACAACAGAATCCAAACTGCCAGTTCTTGCATGGCCCTCACACTCCTTGGTACCCTTGAGCCCACTGCTGTGTCCACTGTGCCAATTCTTCTTGCTGTGTGTCTCTTCTTTATTGCTGACCATCTACTTTTCCAAACATATGTCCTACTCCAGGGACTTGTCCCTCCTGATAATATGTCCACAGTATGAACGTCTCACTATCCTCGCTTCTGAATAGCATCTGGCTGTACTTCCTCCCAGACAGATTTGTTTGTTCTTCTAGCAGTCCACGGTATGTTCAATGTTCTTCATCAACACCTCAATTCAAATGCATCAATTCTTTTTCCATCTTCGTTATTCATTGTACAGCTTCCATGTGCGTATGAGGGTACTGAAAAGACCATGGCTTGGGTCAGGTACACCTTCGTTTTCCAAGTGATATCACTGCTTTTTAGCACTTACGGAGGTCTTTTACATCGGATTTGCCCAGTGCGACACATCCTTTGGTTTCTTGACTGCTGCTCCTGTGGGTATTGCTTGTGGATCGAATTAAAATGAAACCCTTGACAACTCCAATCTTTTCTCCATTTATCATGATATTCTAAAGATGCCACTCTGCTGGTGTAGTGGTTAAGGCATTTGGCTGCTAACCAAAAAGTCAGTGTTTCAAACCCAGAAGCCACTCTACAGAAGAAAGAAGGGGTAATCTGCTTTCGTAAAGATTTACAGTCTTGGGTACTCAGTGGTCAGAATCACCTCAGGGCTGTGTTTGGTTTGGTTTGAGTCCATCGATAGCAGTATTTCTGGCATATCTTCAGTGCATCCCTCCAAATCCATTCTCCACCCCAACCTCCTCTTTGCTCTAGGAGGCTGTGCTATATCGACTGCATCAACGGGTTCCTGTGATCTCCATCTTATGCGTTTAGTCAGCAGTGCCACTAACAGTGAGGAAAACGAGGTCACAGTACTTTCCCCAGGCTCCTTATCTGCAGGGTTGCCATAAACTGGCTGCATTTCTGGATGGAGAATATAGGTTTAGCCAGACATTCTTGTTTCAAAGTTCTGCCTCTAGTGTCCTTAACCACTCACTTTTCTGGTCTCTTCAGGGCTACAGGTGGTAACAGTTCATAGAAGTTACCTGGCCTACAGTTATTACACTATTAGTAAGAATTTTCCCACTCCATACACATTCCTTTGTTATAGTTCCTTTATTATAGTCTACTCAAATTACACAATTTATGTGGCCATCTGTTATCAGCTAGTTTCCTGATACTGGTCTTTAGGTTACTCAAGTTGCTGAAATATTTGATGATCAGACTGATAAACCTCCTTGTTGAGGTAAATGGAACACTGGTAATCTACGACATTTACTGGAATCAAACCTACTTAAATGATGAATAATAGTGTCATGTTATGAAGGATAGGTCAAAATCAATGAATTGAAGGACAAACTGGCTGTAGCAAAGAGGCATGGAAATAAAGATTATAAAAATTGTGTGAGGTGTTGGCATCTGCTATAGTTGAAAGCTATGATTATTCAACTGAAGTGAAAGAACAGGTAGCCAGAATGCCCAAATTTTATCTTTCAAACAGTCTCTCATTTCTTATGGTCCTAGGGAAAATATTACTGAGGGCTGAAGCCACTCT
>NW_006922006.1:2744784-2747402 GCF_000298275.1 Orycteropus afer afer
AGTGGATTTCCCAGTGCAATATGAACTAGTTGTGTTCATGAGGAAACTGTACATCAGCTAGGAGGTTGTTGTTGGAGTAGAACAAGGGGATACTGCATGGTTTAAAAGCAGGAAAGGTGTGCATCAAGATTGTATGCTTTCACCATACTTATTTAATCTATATGCTGAGCAAATAATCTGAGAACATGGACTATAAGAAGAACAACATGCCATCAGGATTGGAGGAAGACTCGTTAACAACTTGGGACATGTAGATGACACAATCTTGCTTGCTGAAAGTGATGATGACTAGAACCACTTACTGAAGAAGATTAAAGACTTCAGTCTGCAGTATGGATTACACTTCAATATAAAGGAAGCAAAAATCCTCACATCTGGACTGAATAACAGTATCACAATAAAGGAGAAAAGACTGAAGTTGTCAAATATTTCATTTTTCTTGGATCCACAATCAACACTCATGGAAGCAGCAGTCAAGAAATCAAGCAAGGTGCAAACAATAGAGGTTACTACTGTGCCTCTAACATATCATCATTTTCTAACCTGGTGGCAGGTTAATATTAAATTAACCCTGTTAATCCACAATGGCAGGGAGACGATTTTCTTGTTTACAGTAGTCACAGATTTATGACAAATTTGCTTTATACACTCATTTCCTTCAGCTTTTCACTATTAGCATCTTTATAGAATGGCCTGTTTGTGAACATGAACATTGTCTATAGCCAATAGATGACTTAGAAGGAAAGGAATAGCAACAATTGTCACTTACCCACAGAAGTTGTTGTTATTGCTAGGTTTCGTTGAGTAGGTTCTGACTCATAGCAACCCTGTGTGTAGCAGAAAGAAATGTTGCTCAGTCTTGTGCCATCCTCACAATAGCAGGTATGTTGGAGGCCATTGTTGTAGCCATTTTGTCAACCCACCTCATGCAGGAGCTTCCTCTTTAACACTGACCCTCTACTTTACCAAGAATGATGATTGGGATCATCATTGGTCCTTCCTGATCACATGTGCAAAGTAAGTGAGAGAAAATATCACCATCCTTACCTCTAAGGAAATATCTTCTAAAATATGTCACATGCTTTACACCAGCAGCCACTATATGATGTCATCTTTCTTTTATCAAGAATGTACATCCTCAGAAACTAAGTGAATATAGTGACCACAACTCCTGTGGTGACCAGAAAATAGTGTAATTGACCAAACAACTATCTGTTGAGTTCTGAAATCTATTTCCTACATATGCACCAAAGCCACCCCAAAACAATGACATCATGGCAAGGTAAATAAGGCAAACCTGGCCCTGTGAGATGCTGGACTGCTCTGGTTCCCTCAAGGACTTCCCACTGACCTTTCTGAATGTCTATTAGACTGCACGTGGTCTAGGATGCTTACACCCAACCTTCCGTTCCTCTCCTCTTTACTTGAAATAAGACTCGTATCATGATCTGATGTCAATCCTTGACTTTTATGATTTCCTGTTTTCTCCTGTACAGGTATTTCCATTAATAAAATCCTGGCTCAGTTAACTCCATCTTGGTATTTTCTCCCAAGAGAACTCAGAATAGCATAGTTTGTTTTACTATTGTCCCAAATAGCCTGCTAGACTTTTATTTCTTGTCCTTAGGTTGCAGTGGATTTGTAAGTCTGTGTGTTCAAGGGAGGAGTGCTTCCCAACCAAAGGGACATTCTCATTGTTGTGATCAATTGAAATATGAGTCTTTATCCTGGTTGTCTTGGGCTTCTCATTCAGTGATATAACAAGGGTCACTCTACTGGGCAGGGTGATTTGTCCTAATCACTAGAGAAAAATTATCTGTGGTAGAAAATAGAGTCAGAAGAGTGATGTTTGAAGCCAAGTCATTTAGCTGTTTAAGTCTTAGTGCCCCTTTAGGACTTCCTTTTGAAGAAAAACGATGGCCACCCAATAAAAACAGAGATGGAGGTCTCAGATCTCACTGGAATAAAAATCTTAGATGTGTTATGACTAAATATCCCATTCACCTGAGATTCTGGGAGACAGCGAATGGCCAGGATCATGGAAGAAGGCAGGTGGAGAGTGGTTTATATTTGTAATCACAGCAATACACAGTTATAGTAGTGGTTATAGTTTCAAGAATGTCAACTATATAGGTCTTTGTTATTTTACTGTCTTTTGCTAGACACAAAGTTGACTGTTAAGATAGGAAACTATACAATGTGATTTTGGTAATACTACACGACCTCCTATCCAGAAATGCCTCTGGTCAAGTTCTATTCTGTGAAAGACTCTGTTGTTGTTGTTGTTATGTGCTGTGGAGTTGGACCTGACTCATACCGACCCCTTATTGGGTTTCTGTGGAGGTATCACTACGGAAGTAGATTGCTCAACCTTCCTTCTGAAGAGTGGCTGGTGGGTTTGAACAGCTTTCTGGTTAGCAGTTAAGTGCCTTAGGCACTATGCCACCAGACCACCTGTGACAGACTCTAAGAGTTGTTAATTTTCTTTACAGAATATTTATGCTAAAGAGTTTTTTTTTTTTTTAATAAATGAGAACATATAAGCATAGTTTGGGTAGGGGCAGAATTAGCATACTAGATTGGTTATGTTTTGAAAATCTGCATACAAAACTGGCTTT
>NW_006922006.1:2748607-2751030 GCF_000298275.1 Orycteropus afer afer
AGACATATTGCACTGGGCAAATCTGCTGCGAAAGACATCTTGAAAGTGCTGAAGAGCAAAGATATCTCTGAAGACTAAGGTGTGCCTGATCCAAGTCATGGTGTTTTCAGTTGCTTCATATACATGTGAAATCTGGACCAAAGAAGAGTTGATGCTTTTGAGTTGTGGTGTTGCTGAAGAATACTGAAAGTACCATGGACTGCCAGAAGAATTAACAAACCTTTTCTGGAAGAAGTGCAGCTGGAATGCTCCTTGGAAGTGAGAATGGCCAGACTTCATCATGACCTAGTTTGGTCATGCTGTCAGAAGGGAGCATTCCCTGGAGAAAGATGTCATGCTTGGTAAAGTGGAGGGTCACTGAAAAAGGGGAAGGCCCTCAATGAGATGGATTGACACAGTAGCTGCAATGATGGGTTCAAGTACAGCAAGGATTGTGAGGCTGGCCCAGAACCGGGCAGTATTTTGTTCTGCTGTGCATAGGGTTGCTATGAGTTGGTGATGACTCAACTGCATGAGCAACAGGTGAAATATAGCCAACACAGTGATTACAATGTATTGCTGGGATCATACTGAAAATGTATTGTAATGTTAAAGACTTGTGTTTAATTAAAATTTTAGGTTAGATTCATTTCTTTTTCTTTCTAAGATTATTGCTATCCTTACTTTATTTTCTTTCTAGGATTTTAGTAATACTATTTAAACATTATTTTAAGCCTTTCCAAATATGTAATAATATGAATATGCTTAGTATTTGTGGTGTTTCCTTCTGGAAAGATGTATTTTCTATTATCATTTTGTGACATTAAATCACCAATTATCTTCAGTGTAATATAACAATTTGAGAACTGTTAATGCTATTTTAAAATAATGTATATTTTTTAGTAATTTTATTATCATTAATGGGAAATACATTTCAACACTTAGGTAATATGAAGCTGAGTTAGCAGAAACGGCTATCCATTATAGAAAATTTTCTATTTCAAGTAACTTGGAATTGCAATGATGAACTCTGTTTCAGGTGGGTTATTATGTGTGACAACTGGTACTAATTATATCATTTATATTTACATTCTAGTTTAATGTGTATGATTCTCAGTGTTGATAGGTGTCTCCCATTCTGTATGGAATTTTTTGGAAGTTTTTGGTTATTTGGTATTTGTATTTTCTTCTTTACTGCTTACTCCAATAGAAATAAGGATATATTTATACTTTGTAAACATATCTTAACATTGCCTTATGTAAAAAAAAAATTAGAATTAAATGTACTGTCTGATATTTACCTTTTCTTGTATCACGCTTTTATGTATTCTTCATACAGAGTTTTTGCTTTTGAGTAATGTGCACTCATTGACTTGACTTTGATTTATCAGGTTGTTTTACTTCATTATTGTTATTTTTTAAAATTATAATAATTGTATTTTTATGCTAATAATGTCACAATTTGATTGGTAGAAGGCTTTGTAAGAGTGTCTCTGGGAGTTATAGTGATTCACATAAATCATATCAATGGGTTTGACTGATTTTTCCTTATGCAAGAGACAAGTTGATTGGGGAGATCATGCCTGTGGAGCCCAGTTTACCAGTGATTCATGCCTGCTGCTGGGCCTTTGTGCTAACACTTCTGGGGGCAAAATTGGTGTAAAGATATTTAAGTAATATGTTAAGTCAACAGAAAGTGATGAGTGTCCTTTAATTATGTGATAGGAAAATATTACAAATTAATCCAACAGTTTTGTTTCTACATCTAGGAAATACCTATGTAGATATTGTACTGTGCACATCGGTCTGCCAAAAACCTTCCTGTGCTAAATGGTATAGGATAGTGCAGTGCAGCGGATTGTTTAATATGGCCCTTGTAGCCATAGATGTCCATTTTGTGGTTTATTGTTAATCCTAGCCTCTATGCCTGCTTAAGGTAGGATGTATCTTGAGTCCCACCTTGATGCTGAGTATGACTCAAGCCACTACTGTTAGTTTTCCTTGAGGGTATATATGTGAATGTTCTGGCAAAGTTCACTCTCTTGCTCTGGATTCTACATCTTGTTTGTCATCATCTCATCCTTGGTTCTCGGGAGTGGAGATAGCAGCCAGTCGTCTGACCTGCCAACCGAGGTTCCTCAGCCCCTGCACCCAAGTGAGTGATGAGAATGCTCCAGCCTGATACCTGACCCATGGATTCAGGACTTGGCAGACTCCACCACTGTTTGAACCATTTCCTTGGCAGTTTGTGAGTTCTTTGAGACTTTACAGGGAAGGTATTTGACTGGTAACCAGAAGGTTTCTGGTTTAAACCCACCAGTCACTCCACAGAAGCAAGACTGGGCAATCTACTTCCGTAAAGATTTACCACTTCATAAACCCAAAGAGAGTTGGTATGCATCAGAATTACCTCGATGGCTGTGAGTTTGTGTTTTTTTTTTTTT
>NW_006922006.1:2753989-2755443 GCF_000298275.1 Orycteropus afer afer
TGCCCTTGCGGGGTTCTTGTCTGCCGCTCTGCTCAGGACGCGCATCTCTGTGCCAGGGCCCCCGATGGATGGCGGCACCGGCCACGAAGGCCATGATCACACAGAGCGCGAGGACCCAAGGCAGGGCCCCCATGGCAGGGCAGGGGCTGGGGCGTCCTCAGGGGCCCGCGCGGGCGCGCTTCCCCCAGGGTTTGGCCTGAGCACAGCGGGAGGAGAAGCTACTCTGGATTGGCACAAGAATTGTGCGGACAGTCATTTTGCTCTCACCCTCTCCAACGGTGTCACCTGGTGCAGTCCACGCCGCCTTCCCCCCAGTGACACCAGTGTGTATCTCCTGACCAATTCTCTTTCCTGAACTCCAGACTCATGGACCCAAATGTCTACTGAATATCCCTTACTGGATGTCCACTGGGCATCTCAAGAAATCGCGAGTTCTGGACAAACATTCCCAAACCCATTTCTTCACAGAAAGAGTCATCAATGACATTGTCACCACAGAAGTTCAGGGCAATAGTTCTTTGGATGACGACCGAAGAATCAATAAATCCACCAAGATAGGAGGCTACTACCAAAAATGTGCATAGCTTTCCGAACATTGCCTGAGAATAAAGCAATGGTTTGGCGATGGCCATACAGCGATCATAAACCATGGCGGTAACACTATGTCCCAGCCCGGCAGAGAAGAGGAACTGAGCTACTCAGCCAGCGAAGGAGACGCTCTGTGCTCGTGTCCTCAGAGCCGCAGTGCTCCCCTCTGCAGTAGGTGACATGAGTCCAAGTTAGGGAAAATCAGTTCATAGCGTTTGTGACTTCTGTCTTTCACAACATATCTGAATAATCAGCAAAAAACTTCTTAGCTATATTTTCTAAATCTGTCTATATGTATGTATATTCAGAACCTGACCAGTTTTCCTCAGCTCCATTTTTTTCCCCCCACCCTAGACTAAGTCATTTCCTACTTGCGTTATTGGAAGCTGCCTAATGCTCTTCCTGTGTTCATTACGATCCCACTTGATTCTCTTCTCAGTGGACAGCCAGAATGTTTCTATTAAAATTCCAGTTACATCATTTTGTCCCTCTGCTCCAAACTCTCCAACGACTTCTCACTTGGGATAAAACTCAAAGTCCTTGCAAAAGTGGACACGTTCTGTGCGATCTGGCCCTAATTAGTTTTCTGCTCCTGACTCCTACTAATTGTTCTTCCACTCTTTCTCCATTCCAGCCAGCTCATTTGGAAGAAATGAGACATGTTCTGGGTCTTTGTGGTTGTTCTTTTCCATGGCTGGAAATCTTTTTCCCCAGATATCTTCAGAGCTTCCTCATGTTTTCCCTCTGATGTTACTTCTTTTAAGGTGTCCCCAGAAGAGTATTCTGCAGTCTACTTCCCTGGCATCTCTATACCCCTTTCCGACTGTATGGGAGCTCTGGTGGCGGTTCAAACCCACCAACCAGTC
>NW_006922006.1:2756118-2757728 GCF_000298275.1 Orycteropus afer afer
GTGTAACCATCACCAACACCCATTGTCAAACTGTCTACCACCTTGAGCAGACACCTGAGTGTGTCCTAAGCCATCACTTCCCCCTTGTCTTTCCCCAGCTAATGAATACTGAACTCTGACCTCTATACAGTGGTCTATTCTAAGTACGTATATCCATTCAATGCTTATCTCAAGTTGATTTGTAGGCTTATTATGAGATTATGTGAGCTGTTCATTTTAAATAAATCACAGCACAAAATGAGAACAATTTTATGGTTGGACAAAATCTGTGAAAACATGAGATCCATGAGAACTAAAAGTGGGTTCCTGTGAGAAAAAGTAAAAAATTCCTGGATTCAGTCTCAATCTTCATCCCTTCTGATTTTATATTAACTGATTCTCATGATGATCTTGGAATTTGATAATTTATCAAAACAATATATACCATTTTGAATACTTGAATCTAAGCCAAACACAGTGCTGAGTGTTTCATACATATTATATTATTTATTCCTCACAGCATACGTCATGGGTGGGTTTACAGATTAATAGCAATCACATTACAGGTGATCAAATTGAGTTTAAGGCCATTATTAGTCCAATTACTGCTGTCTTACTCCAGAGACTTGGTACTTTTTACCACTCAGTCCCCTCCTCTCATGTTTGATGTTAGGTTAGTAGGTGCCAGTGGGCTCCATGGGTGCCTCTCTTTTTGGTTCTACTAGTTTAACTCAAAACTGAAAGGATATGCTAAGAGATGCAGATGTCACAGCTGCATGCCTCATCCATGTAGAATCAGAAAATGTTTCTAAGCACTGCCCTTGAGTCAGTTCTCAACAACCAAAAGTGTTCCTACTGAAATGCCAATTGTCTGCTGGCAGATTCCAATCTCTTACATTTATAGCCAACCCTGATTATGAGCCTAGAAACCTTCTACTTCACCGCCTCCCAGAGTCAGGTCACTTACCTGAAACTCTCACAGTCACAACCAGTGAAGGCTACAGTGTGGATATAGGAAACTTGTACCTTCTCAGGATCCCCAGTGTATTCAATTCTTTGAGCACCTAAGGGATTCACAGCTTTGAAAGTGTCTGAAAATGCAATCAACTAAAGAATATGTTGGCTTTATTTAGAAGAATATTGCTCCTTGCAAAATAAAAGAGTGACTAAAAATGATGGTGATAATTACTATATATTGAGAATTCACTCTGTGTAAATAACTTTCAGGGATTTTATTTACTTGTCATATAATTCTATGAACTATACATTGCATTTTCCATTATAGATGAGAGATTAGATGGTGAACAATTCTTTTCATAAATACCTTTAGTTTTGCTTTGTATAAAGAACCAGACTTACTTCAGAACTATTAGAAATAACTGTTTATTTTTACCCAGTAACTATGTTTGGATTTTAAGTAATATTTGTATTCTGTACTGTTTAATACTCTCAGTTTATATGGAAAAATTGAGCTGCAATGAGACTGCGGCAATTAAGGTTGAGTGCCTGGGCAGCTGGTGGTAGTTATTGATGATGCCATGATGAGAGGGCAATCCACTCCATGGTGGGATCTACCACAAGCGGCTGAGTAGCTGTTTTAGGGATGTGATCTGCTTCTTGTACATAAGAAA
>NW_006922006.1:2758078-2763288 GCF_000298275.1 Orycteropus afer afer
TCCTGTTTGTTCAAGCCATTCCATTTTATTGGAAACCAAGATAAAGACCCCCTACACTACCAGAGCTCCTAGTAAACATTTATCATTTTATACTCCTTATTCCTGAGGAGACTTCTGTGCTTGTTTTAATGACCACCTGTTGTCCTTGAGCATGTAGAGGAGTAAAACTTTAACTTTGTAGAGAATAAGCTGATTGTATGGATTCCAAGACTGATGATGTAATTATGTGTAAACATGTAAATAAAGTAGAACAAAGACATCAGGTGTTGCTCTCACAGAATATGCAGGGCGTCTGCCTGACCTCCCGTTCCTTTTAAAAAACCATTAATCCTTTCACATCGCTTCATTTCGTGACCTGTGTGGTTTTGCCGGATGTGGCACCATTTGTGGTATATTCTTGTCAGAATGGCACTAGGTAACCAAAACAGAGACATAAAAACTACTTTTTTCAATTGTGTCTTGGGTCAGGAAAGGAGATTAGGACAACAGAACCCTAAGATGTCATCTGTGTGATTAACTTTAAATTTGTTCTTGTATGTAAACAGGATAATATTTATCCTATAGGGCTATTTACAAAAATGTAATTGTTTTTTGGTTGATGGGAAAGTATTTCAGAGTAAGATGCATTAAAACATCCTTTCAAAGCAAAGAACAAAACATACAACCATAATGAAGCACATTTGGGTGAGACACCCTGAAATAATAATGTCTATGGACTAAGATAATTCATTGTTTAGTACTTTACACACCCTCTGGCACCTAAGAAGCATTTGGTAAACCAAAAACAAAGTAGCTGATTCCAATCCGTGGCAACCCATGCGTTGCAGAGTAGAGCCGTGCTCAGTGGGATTTTCAAGGCTGTGGTTTCCAGAAGCAGATCACCAGGCCTTCCTTCTGAGGTGCTGTGGGTGCTCTTGAATCACCAACTCTTTGGTTAATAGTCGAGAATTAACTGCTTGTGCCACACACATATTTCAAACACTTGATACACAGCTCTGTATTAGTGTCACCATTGGCTCTACTTGATATTGCCATGTTAGTCTATGTTATCATCATAGCCTCATGCTGCTCTCATATCTGTATCATCTATGTCTCTAACATCTACCTACCTACCAATTTATCTATCATCTATCATATTTCTATCTTTCTCTACCTGTATGTCCAGTGTTCACTTTTTCATATATATGAATGGGCTCCTGTGACACTTTCACACATTCCACCCAATTTTAATGGAATTTAGTTAGCTAAAGTGAGATGATCACACTCTACTTAACCATTATGGGGAACACTTTGTTTTTTTTTAATTTTAAATGAATAAATAATTGCCCCCAAATTTTGGGTCCACTGATGCTGTTACTTCTTACTTGTGAGTCAAAAGCTTTCCACATGAAAACCATTATCTTTCATTTAGAAGAGCCCTTTCTCTCTCTTCTTTTTTTTCGACGACAATGTCTGCATTAAAATATCAGTATAGTCTTATTTATGCCTTTCCTTTGACAACATTTCATACTATTTAAATCTAGTTTGCCTCCTCTTTTAGTTATTTTAGAACAATAAAATCAGAAATAATTGTAATGCTTGACTGACAATTATTTTCAGCAGCCAAGTCTAGAAAATCAAAGTTCTTGGGAAATATAAAGGAAATTTCATGTAGTTTGCCTTCTACATCTCAAATTCCTTTGCTCAAATCCATTTTATCAAGGGTCAGCACCATTCTAGAAGACCTTTGTTTGAAGGAATACAAATCTGAAGACTGCAGCACAAAGTTTCTGAGCCTTGGACCCAACTGAGACCCTGATAAAGCTATGAACTCTCTTGAACACATACACGTATTGACAAAATTCTCATGCCACATTTCAGAGGGTATTTTGGACCTCTTCAAGCCTATCTATATAATCGCTAGTGATCAAAGGATCCCAAAGGAGTAACCTCTGCTCTAGTAAAGGTAGAGAAATCCATTCAACTGAATAAGAGGATAGAGGACTAAGTGCTAAAGAACATAAGACATACAAGACCCCTTGCAAAGAGAGCTGATAATACTAGCTCTAATATTAACTCTCCTATGGTAGTGATACTGCCTCGGAAACCCAAGGAGGGGTTGCTATGAGTTGGGGCCGACTCGCTGGCACATAACAACAACAACAACCTGGTCTTGGGTGAGTCTTGTCAGATCTCAGGATCTCACTAAGGTGATTGCTTCCTTCGAACTACAAGTAGCACAAGGGTGAGGATTGTGTTCACTTTGTTAATTTGGGCTGTGATTGGATCTAGATCTCCTTTGGACCTGGAAGCAAAGAAGCATGTTGGGTGAGGGACTGAACACACTGTCATCTCTTGTAAGCCAACTGTGTTAGACAAAGTCATTGAAAGGCTTGTTCTTTTTTATTTTACTTTTTTTCCTGGGTAAAACTATTTCCCTGAGATAGAGAAGGGGCTGATTTCATAGGCAAGAAAATTTCAGGAGTATGTGGGGATGTGAAGTTCTCCTCACCAACTCCTACATGTATTACTTTCCAAATGTCTTCGATTCAACTATTTCTCACCAGATCCATCCTATTAACCCAGTGCAAGTGCCATCACCTCTGCCTTGGGTTCCTGCAGTAGCTATCTGACTGAACTGCTCTCTCTATTTGCACACTTCTGGTTTTCACCTTACAAGGAGAGTTCTTTTTTCCCTTTCTAATGTCATTTGAACATATCATGTTTTTGATTAAAACTCTTCAATGTTTCTCATTGAATTTAAACTGTTTCTAAAATATTTAACATGGACTACACAGTTCCTGTATTGTCTGGCCCTGCTCAACCCAAACACCTAATTTGTTTTGATGAACAAATATGCTCGTGGTATGAAGTATAGACAAAATTTACACTAACCATATGACTCGGGGCTAATCATTATGTTTTCTGTCATTCAATTTCATTGTAAAGTGAGTCAATTTCATTAAGTGGTTATCAACATATTACTCTGATTGGGATCATAATAGAAAGTCGTAGACAGAGTGTGAGAAAAATGTAGAACAAAATTAAAAATTATAAAAATACATGACTTATTGGTCTGATAGAGACTGGTAACCTCTAACACTATGACCATTAGACACTCTTCAAACCTGGGACTGAATTCACCCCTGGGATCATTTTTCAGCCAACAATAGATAAGCACAATAATACCTGTAAGGAATGTACTCCTTAGTACAATCAACTCTACGAGACCAAAAGGCAGGACTTGCCCCAAAACAAAGTTCCTTTGGGAGAGGGAGAAGGAGGTAGGAAAGAAGTATGAACAGAAACAGGAACCCAGGGAAGAAGTAGATTGAGTGCTGTTACATTGAGGGGATTATAAATCATATCAAGAAACAAAATATGTATGCATTGTTGAATGAAAAATGAATGTGCTCTGTAATCTTTCATCCAAGCCACAAAACAAACAAACTTTACTAAAGTACTACATAACTGGACAAATTGGTATCCTAATTCCATAAACAAGTCAGAAGGTTCCATGACATGTACTATATAATATACATCCTGAGATATCCTTACTTATCCATTCAATTTTAGCATACGATGACATATTGAAGTTTGAATGGGCCTATTAAGTTGATTTTGGGATTCGATTATCTAGTTTTAATTAACTGTCACAAATTGACCAATAGCTTAAATAGCTTGCTATAGATAAATTACGAAATGTAATGTTAATAATGTAAGCACTAAACCAAACCAAATCTCATAGGGTTGCCAAGGCTGTAAGTCTTTACTGAAGCAGACTGTGTCTTCTTTCTCCCATGGAACTGGTGGTAGATTTGAACCATCACCCTTTTGGTTAGGAGCTAAATGCTTTAACCACAGTGCTACCAGAGGTCCTATGTAAGCACAAGCAATTTTCTGGAAAAACACAAAGGACCCAAATACTTGAAGAGTTATCAGAACATTCTTTCAGACTTTATTTTTTGTGTTCTTTGCATGATCTCCAATCACCCTAAGTGTGATCAGAAGAGAAACCTATTCAGATCACTCTCTCCTCAAAAGGAAGAAAATTTAGATTAAAAATAGAAGGTGACACACACTATCTTAGGTGCATAATAACCATGGCTATTATAATAATATGGCTCTTAGAACCATAGCATACAACTGGATTCCAGCTATGCAGAAAGGAGGAACGTCCAGGTGAGCACAAACACATCTCACTGATAGCAATGTGTGGTATTAGTTGGTTTGTTTCATTATCTCAGATAACAAATTATGACAAGAGGGGGTCATAGGATATCTTAATTTATGATCTATTCATTCATCCTTTCACAGAAAGACACTCTTGGAGCCTGAAATCAATGGAAGAGAAAAATTTCACCAATGTGAAGGAGTTCATCATTTTAGGGTTCACAGCAATTTTGAGGTTACAGAGAGAGCTCTGTTTGCCTAAGGCATTTGGCTGATAACCGGAAGGCTGGTGGTTCAAACCTACCAGCCACTCCTCGGAAGGAAGATTGTGCAATCCACGTTCGTAGAGATACCACCTCAGAAACCCAAGGAGTGGTCGCTATGAATTGGGATTGACTCGACAGCAGTGAGTTCCTCGTTTATATCATCATTATTTTAGGGAACATTACCCAGAGTTTCTGATCTGTGGTGACTTACAGCTCCATACACCCAAGTATTTTTTTCATTGGGAACCTCTCATTCCTGAGTCTCTAGTATTCTTCTGTCTATGACCCCAAGATCCTAGTTTCCTGCATCTCTGAGGACAATAGCATCTCCTTTGCTGGCTGCTGGCTGATTTCTTCTCTTCTGGATTGGTGTGTAGTGAGTGTTACCTGTTAGCCACCATGGCTTATGAATGCTATGTGGATATTTCCAACCTCCTGCTGTATCCACAAGATTAGGCACCATTCTTGTTTCAGCTTTATACCAAGGTGGCTTAATGAACTCAACTATTATCACCAGTGAAATATTTATCTCCAACTTTTGTGGCAACAATATTGTTGAAGATTTCTCCAATGATATTCCCCTGTTTGTGAAGTTGGCATGTGATGTGAAGAAGAGTTATCAGGCTATACTATAGTTCATACTTACCTCCGACGTAATTTCTGCCCCATACTCATTCTTGCCTCCTACCTCTTCATCATTGCTGCCATTCTGAAGATTCACTCTACTCAAGGCCACCTCAAGGCCTTCTCCACTTGTGGCTGTCACCTGACAGTGGTCACCTTGTACTGTGT
>NW_006922006.1:2773819-2774906 GCF_000298275.1 Orycteropus afer afer
GAGGAGGCTGTCATTCAAACAGAACAAGGGGACACTGCATGGTTTAAAAACAAGAAGGGAGTGCATCAGGGTTGTATCCTTTCACAATACTCATTCAATCTGTATGCTGAGCAAATAATCCGAACCGTACTATATGAAGAAGAACATGGCTTTAGGATTGAAGGAAGGCTCATTAACATCCTGAGATATACATATGACACAACTTTGCTTGCTGAAAGTGAGGATGACTTGAAGCACTTACGATGAAGATTAAAGACTACAGTCTGCAGTATAGATTACACCTCAATATAGAGAAAAGACAAATCCTCACAACTAGACCAATAACCAGCATCATGATAAATGGCGAAAAGATTGAAGTTGTCAAAGACTTCATATTACTTGGTTCTACAATCAACACCAATGGCTACAGCAGTCAAGACATCAAAAGACATATTGCATTGGGCAAATCTGTTGCAAAAGATCTCTTTCAAGTGCCGAAGAGCAAAGATATCTCCTTGAAGACTAAGGTGCACCAAATCCAAGCCATGGTATTTTCAATTGCCTCATATGCATGTGAGAAGCTGGACAATGAATAAGGAAGACCGAAGAAGAATTGATACTTTTGATTGTGATTTGTTGAAGATGGTGAAAGTACCATGGACTGCTGAAAGAACTAACAAATATGTCCCGGAAGAAGTGCAGCTGGAATGCTCCTTGGAAGCGAAAATGGCCAGACTTTTCCTCATCTACTTGGGTCACGTTGTCGGAAGGAACCATTCGCTGGAGAAGGATGTCATTGGTAAAATGGAGGGTCAGAGAAAGATGCGAAGATCCTCTGCAAGGTGGATTGACACAGTGGCTGCAACAATGGGCTCAGGTACAGTAGGGATCATGAGGCTGGCACAGGCCTGGGTAGTGTTTCATTCCGTTGTACATAAGGTCACTATGAGTCAGAGATGACGCGGTGGCACATCACAACAACAACAACAACAACATGATGAACTAGATCATGGGAGTATTCTAGCATTGTTGAACACTTGAATAAAGACAAGTCATGAGAGAGAGGTTTGGGAAGGCTGATTAAAGTCAGTCTTTGGAGATCCTCCAG
>NW_006922006.1:2775656-2777929 GCF_000298275.1 Orycteropus afer afer
CCCGTCTTCACACACCTATGTACTTTTTCATTGGCAATCTGGCTTTCTTAGATTTCTGGTACACCTCTGTGTATACTCCCAAAATCCTGGTTAGTTGTGTGTCAGAAGATAAGCGTATTTCATTGGCTGGCTGTGGGACCCAGTTCTTCTTTTCCTGTGTTGTAGCCTACACTGAATGCTATCTCCTATCAGCCATGGCTTACGACCGCTACGTGGCAGTTTGTAACCCTTTACTCTATTCAGGTATCATGTCCAACTCTCTGTGTACTGGGCTTGTTGCTGGTTCCTACATAGGAGGGCTCTTGAATGCCATCGCCCATACTGCCAACACTTTTCGTCTAAATTTCTGTGGTGATAATATCATTGACCACTTCTTCTGTGATGTGCTACCATTGGTAAAAATGTCCTGTACTGACACACAGGTCTATGAAAAAGTGCTCCTGGGTATGGTGATCTTCACAGTCCTTTCTACTATTCTTGCCATCTTGATTTCTTATCTTAACATCTTCATGGCTATCTTGAGGATCCACTCAGCCTCAGGAAGGCGTAAGGTCTTCTCCACCTGTGCTTCGCATATGATTTCAGTCACACTCTTCTACGGGTCAATTTTCTTCATATATTCAAGACCTAGTTCCAGCTATTCCCTGAAGAAAGACAAAGTGGCTGCCCTGTTCTACACTGTGGTGAACCCGTTGCTCAACCCTCTCATCTACAGCGTGAGGAACAAAGATGTCAAAGAGGCTTTCAGGAAGGCAATACAGACTGTACGACCACAAGGATGAAGGTCATCATTTATCTTTTTAATGAGCACTTGTATTGTATTTTCCAAATTATTGGCTTAAGATATATTTGTAAATGTTGCTCTGTTTCAATTAAATTCCAGAAGTTAGATTTCATGAAATACTACTAAAATACTCTTTAGTTTTGATTATTATGTAAAATATTTTAAACCTATAATATTGGGTTGTTTGATGTTCTAAATGATTCCAATTTTCTTCTTTGCAGTACTAGGTATTTTATAAAATCTGTCCTTTTCTTGGTGTCTTGGAATGAGAAAGAAGGAATTGGTTCAATTTTGTGTGTGTGGTATGACTTTGAAGCTAGGTGAATAAACTCTGTTGGGTGAAGAGAAGATATGATATGGTTTGACTGTGAAAAATATCATTGAAATTTTGCAAACATCTACTGTTAGTATTTTCTGGAAAGTCCTTCATAAAGTACTAGTTGAGTGTATAGAAAATATCCATGGAAATCTACTGCCACCAGCCACTCCTCAGAAGGAAGTTTGGGCAATTCTACTTCTGTAGTGATACTGCCTCGGAAACCCAAGGAGGGGTCGCTATGAGTCGGGGCCGACTCGATGGCACATAACAACAACAACAACAGGCAGTTAGGCAAAGTGTTTAGGGTTTGATACACACACACTTACACACATATGTATATACATATATATAGCTAATTCCTTGGAGAATGAAGTCTGTTCAGAATTTTCTGTCACCCTTTAAAGAGATTTCTTGCTCATATAGTGAGTACACTATAGTATTGTTCCTCATGCCACACCACCATAGATGCCCCCTCTAGTGGAGAATAACAGCCTCAAGTGGAACAAAATGAAAGAAAAAGAAAAAGAGAAAAGAAACCCAAAAAACAAGAAATTCCCACCTTGTTCTAGACTCATTGCTTTCTTCTACCAGAAATGTATAACTCTGAAGAAAATTTACAGCTCATTTTACAACACATAGCAAAGTTTTAGTAAATATTTTATTCAATACTTTCTAGGTAATAGCAAGTTAAGAATTTTTAGTTACATTTTATAAACCAGAAGTTTGAAGCCCAGAAGTTAGACTTTGTTACTGAAAGATTGTTAATTATTACTAGAATGAGCACCTTTACAAAATGCATCTAAATTAAAATTTTAGTACAAATAATTATAGCCTCTTTACCCTTTTTATTAATTCTGGCCTTTTGAATCTTTCCTTTCACCTGTATTTATTTTCTCATGCATAACTTCCCACCTTCTTCTTATCACAAAATTCTTAGCATTCTATGTTCTTCTATCAAAGCCCTGGGAGTATTTGACAAGAGGATTTGCAGTATCTACCACAAATTTCAACAATCCATAAAACATTTTCTTCATGTTCCCATAATAATCATCACATGGGGGAAGAAAAGTTGGGACAATCTTAGTTGTGATAGCCATGTAGAAATTAGGTATTTAGTATCTCAGAAGTAACACATACCCTGATTTATTTTGTTTTAATCAATATATTGTT
>NW_006922006.1:2778289-2779430 GCF_000298275.1 Orycteropus afer afer
ATTTTATTTGGGTACATTCTTTAGTGCAGATCAGAGTATGATCACTAATATAGAACAAGGAACAGGTGTCTTGCACATCTTTGTTCCTCAGACTACAGATGATGCAGAAGACCACAATATACAACAGAAACAATTATGTCCTTCTGAGAAGAATAGCTGGAGCTTGGGCAAGAGTAGATTTAATGAATAGAGCCATAATGTAAGGTGACAGAGATCAATTGGGAAGAGTAGGTAGAGAAAGCTTTGAGGCAATTGTGAGTGGAGTGGATCCCCAAGACGGTGACAATGGTGAAGAGGTGGGAGGTTAGTATGAGCACAGTTGGGTGATGACATTGGAGGCCAGGAGGAAGTGCAGAACAGCCTGATAGCTCTATTTCACATCACATGCCAACTTCACCAAGGGTGGGACATCACAGAAAAAGTCATCAATGACATTGTCACCACAAAAATCCAGTGTGAATGTGTAGCTGGTGAGTATTATTGCATTGACAAGACCTCTGGTACAGGAGTATGTAACCAAATATGTGCACAATCTTTTTGACATAATCTGAGAATAAAGAAAGGTGTTGGAGATGGGCACATAGTGGTCATAAGTCATGGTAGCCAACAAGCACCAGTGAAGAAGAACTGAGCTACACAGCCAGCAAAGGAGATGCTTTTATCCTCACAGATGAAGGTCACTAGGATCTTCTGGGTGTAGAGAAAGGAATTCCAGAGATCCAGGAATGACAGGTGCCCAGTGAAGAAATACATGGGTGTGTGGAGCCTGCAGTTGTTATAGTCAACACTGTTAGTGTGGTATTTCCCATCACTGGCACAGAGTACACACCAAGAAGCACTACAAATAGAATCATCCTCATCACAGGATCTGTTGTGAACTCACAAAGATGAACTCAGTCATGGTATTATTGCCCCTATCCATGGCTAAAGGACACCTCACTTACAAAGGGAGTAGAGAACAGTTGATTTCCTTCAACTCATATCAAATGAATACATTCTAGCTACCAGAGACATGCGATGTGGTGAAAGCTAAAGCTATTACAAGTAGGATCTCTGAGCAGGAATTCTGGTTTGAACAAGTGATGGGAGTTCTCTAAGTCTCAATATATTCATCTCATTAACTCTGTGCACCTCCCAGTGA
>NW_006922006.1:2779795-2781259 GCF_000298275.1 Orycteropus afer afer
GCTATAGTTTATTAATTCAAGCATTATTAGGCACTTGGGTTGTTTTGATCATTTTGCTACTATGAATAATGCTGCAATGAAAATGAGTGTGCATATATCTGTTCATATCCTGGCTCTTATTTCCCTAGAACATATAACTAGTCATAGGGTTGCTGGATCATATAGTTTTTCTAATTCCAATTTTAAGGAAGTGCCATACTATTTTCCATAGTGGTTGTCCTGTTTTATGATCCCAGCAGAAGTTTAAAAGAGTTCCAACTTCTCTATACATTCCCCAGCATTTGATGTTTTCTGTTTTTTTTTTTTTTTTTTTTTAACTTTGCTTTTATTGCTGAGGTGAGATGATATCTCATTGTTTTGATTTGTATCTCTCTAATGGCTAAGGAGGAGCTCTGGCAGTGTAGTGCATAAACCACTTGACTGCTAACCAGAAGGCTGGTGATTCAAATCCACCAGCCTCTCCTCAGAAGGAAGGTTAGGCAATCTACTTCCATAGTGATACTGCCTCGGAGACCCAAGGAGGGGTTGCTATGAGTCGGGTCTGACTCCATGGCACATAACAGCAACAGCAACAGCAACAACAACATAATAATTGGTGAAAACCAACAACCCAAACTCACTGTCATTGAATTGATTCCAACACTTAGCACTTCCCTTTGGGTTTCCGAGGCCATAAATCTTTATGGAAGTAAATTGCCCCATCTTCCTTCCTCAGAGATGCTGATGGGTTTAAACTGCCAATCTTGTGGTTAGCAGTCAAATCTTTTAGGCACTGTGCCATGAGAGCTCCTTAATAATTGATGAAAAAAACTAAATTATCTCCAAAAGTCCTCTCTTTCAGGCCTTACTTCCTCTTTTAGTGAATGAAGCAGGGAATTAGAGTGTAGTTGCCCAGTACTTGTAGATTCTCTCATTCTCATAAACCCCCTGCAGCTGTGACACCCTGTTGTCTTTGTTGTTCTCATTCAGGGACAGTATCAGTCCTTAGAGTGGGTCAATGTGTAGAAGACTTAAAATGTCAGTATTTTCATAATTTCAAAATATCTCATTTTTATATTAGTCAGTTCCTGGCATAGAAGCTCCTTGAGAGAGGAAGTACGATTTTATATAGTGTTGAGATAAGACCGTACATTAATCATTAACATATGATTCAAGAAGTATTTGATTAAAATACCATACTCATCTGAACAGAGAACAGATGTATTAAGCCTTGAGAGGGACTGAGAGACCATTAAGAGTTCAGCTTCTTTCTGGGTGACCACTTTCAGAGACAGCTACTATTTTTTGTTTTTACAACTTTTCTATTGTGATTTGGGTGAAAATTTATAGTGTAAATTGTTTTCTATTCAATAATCCATACATATTTTGTGACATTGATCACAATCCCCACAATGTAATAACACTCTTCCTATTTCCTTAATATGTTTGACTTTTCAATTCCTCTTTCTTTCCTATCCCTTCCTG
>NW_006922006.1:2782119-2798619 GCF_000298275.1 Orycteropus afer afer
GTATGGCTTTTCTAGCCATAAGTCTTTGTAAACTCCATGGTGGAATTTGCTGTGAGCAACTGAGGAGCTCCTGATTGTTAAAGTTATCCACCTGGGTTTTTCTGTTGAGAGTGGCACAAAGCAATGTTCTGGGAAGTTCGCTCTTTCTTAGATGCTTAGAATTCTGATGGTATGATTGGTTAGTTTGGCTACACTGCCAGGCTCAAAAGGAGGCCTCCTAGAAGCAGGAGAAGTCTCTCTGATGGCTGGCTGAGAAAGATGTGCTGCTGAGAGAAACACGCTCCTGAGAGACACATGCTGCTGAGAAAGAGACACCAAGAGACATGCACTGCTGGGAGAGAGACTGAGAGAGATGGTTGGCTGAGAGATGGTGGGGTGAGAGAGACTGAGTATTGTTCTTGAACTTGAACTGTAGTCTGGTGCTTCCCTAATAAACCCCACAATCTGTGAGTACTGTGTGGCCACTGCAGGGAATTATTTAACTCAGCAGAGAGGTGGTGGGTGCTACAGGAGGAACATTTGGTGTCAGGATTGGTGGAAAGGCTGGAGGGAGGCAGCATGTCTGGCCTCACGGGAATAGGCCTTGGGCTGCTGAAGGTGATGCTGTCTTCCTCTTGTGGGGTTAGAGGAGGTCAGAAGATGTGGTCTCCCTCCCCCTTTGGCAGTAGGTTTATCTCTGCTTCCATTTTATATAGTGCTTTTCTTTTTGCTTTTCACATCTTCTTAACATATGATGTTTACCTGTATCCTATGTCTCAGAGTAAAGCTTTGATATACAAATTCATGTATATGTATATTCACATATGTTTATTTCATACTTTAAGAACTGTAGAGAAAAACAAGAGAAGCTAAAGGAGAATTGTCTCTTGTAATTTTAATTCCCAAATTGGGTTCTTTGTTAACAAACTCAGCAATTGCCCAGCTTGTAAAAAAAAGATCTATAGTAAGGAAGGTACACAAGAGTTAATGGAAATATTAGTAAATACTATTACATACTCAATCCTGCAATAATAGCAGTAACAGTAGTTTACAAGTGGATACACAGGTAGACATGCAAGCTCAAGAAATATGGGAAGGTAAATGGGACTACACTCACAACTACATATAGGATAGCAAATGATATTTATAAATATATATTTGTGTGAGCTGCAAATATATCCATATATTACCTAAGGCACTTGACTGCTAACCAGAAGGCTGGTGGTTCAAACCCACCAACCACTCCTTGTAAGGAAGATGGGGCAATCTACTTCCATAGTGATACTGCCTCAGAAACCCAAGGAAGGGTCACTATGAGTTGGGTCTGACTCAATGACACATAACAACAACAACTACAACAATAGTGAGCATATAGGAGGCAAAGTTATGAAAAGTTCTTAGCCATAACCAAATACTTTGAGAGAATGAGTCAGTGTCCTTAGGGGCTTAGAATCATACTGTTTAGGGACATTTAGGTCAACTGGCATAACATACTCCACAAAGAAAAGTTCTACATCCTACTTTGGTCTTAAAAAGATCTAAAGTGGCCCTCTAAGATGCAACTATTTGTCCCTTCTGGTCCATCACAAAGAAGAGTGGAGAAAATCAAAGACTCAAGGAAACAAACAATGCAAAGGGATAAGTGACCGCGTGAACCGCAGCCTCTGCAAGCTGGAGGCAGAAGACTTAGGATCTGTCTGGCCACCACTACAGGTCACTCTGATTGGGACACACAATAGGTCTTGGAAAGAGTGGGAGAAAAATTCAGAACAAAATTCAAAATCATAAAAAAAGAGCATATTTCCTGGTCTGATAGGGACTGGTGGAACTCCTGATACCATGACCCTTAGACACCCTTCAGACCTGGCACTGAACCCTCCCCTAGGGATCAGCTTTCAGCTAAACAATAGGCAGGCTTATAAAGTGAAGAACAACACTTGTGAGGAACATAGTCTTCAGAATAATCAACCTAAGAGAACAAAAAGGCAGCATTTTCCAGAAAACAAATCTCAGAAGGCAGGAAGGGGCAGGAAAGAATGAGGAATGGAAATAGGGAACCCAGGGAGGAAGTAAGATGAGTACTGTACATTGAGGGGATTGCAACTAATGTCATGAAACAAAATGTGTATGCATTATTGAACAGACAACTAATGTGCTCTGTAATCTTTCAACAAACCATAAAATAAATAAACAAAGAAAGTTTACTAATGTATAATATAGGACATACTGGTTCCCTAATTCAGCACACGAGTCAGAAGATTCTATGACATATACAAAATTAAAGATATTCTGAGGTGTCCTTACTTAGCCATTCAACTTTAGTATATTGTGACATGGTGAAGTTTGAATTGGTCTGTTGGAGTTGGTTTGGGGATTAGATTATTTTGTATTAGCTGGCCTTCACAAGGGAGCTCTGGTGGCATATTACCTAAGGCATTTGAGTGCTAACCAGAAGGTTGGTGGTTCAAACCCACCAGCCACTACTAGGAAGGAAGATTGGGAATCTACTTCTATAGTGATACCGCCTCAAAAACTCAAGGTTGCTATGAGTCAGATCCAACTCGAGGGCAATGAGTTTGGCTTTTTGGAACCTTCACAAAATGAAAGGCATCACTGAAGTGAAAAATAAATATTGAGAGAAAAATTTTACCAAAGTGAAGGAGTTCATCCTTTTAGGGTTCACAGCTAACTGAACTTACAGAGAGGGCTCTTTTTCATCTTCCTCATCATTTATGTCATCAACCTTTTTGGGAACATTACCCTGATTTCTCTGATCTGCTGTGATTCACGACTCCACACACCCATGTATTTCTTCATTGGGAACCTGTCATTCCTGGATCTCTGGTATTCCTCTGTCTACACCCCGAAGATCCTAGTGACCTGCATCTCTGAGGACAAGAGCATCTCCTTTACTGACTGCCTGGCTCAGCTCTTCTCTGCTGGACTGGCATACAGTGAGTGTTATCATGGCTCCATTCTCTTCATCTGCTCCCTGCCAAGCACTAGCTATGCCCTGTAATGGGGTAAAGTGGTGTCAGTGTTCTACACTGTGGTGATTCCAATGTTAACTCCCTAGATCTACAGCTTAAGAAATAAAGATGTCAAAGATGGTCCTGAAGAAATTGTTAGACAGAGCAAAGTTTTCTTAAGTGAAAATACTTGGTAAGCAATGCCTATTTTTAACAGATTATCTCCGTATCATTATTATCAGCCTGTACTCTTAGAAATAAATTAAAGAAGGACAAACGACAAACACACATTGGGTAATGTAGAAATACGATTTTGCATTTGTATTTTAAGTCATGTAATAATTCCAATGTATTTTTTCAATAAATGAGGTTAGAGCTTTGTTCTAGTTACCTAGTGCCACTCTGACAATAATATACCTCAAATGGGATGGCCTTAACAAAAAGGAGTTTATTCTCTTACAGTTTGGAGGCTTTAAGTCCAATTTCAAAGTGCCAGGCTCTAGGGGCTGGGTGAAAGCCCCTCAACCTTGGGGTCCAGCTCTGCCTCCTGCTTCTGGCCCACTGGAGCTAGAGGTGTTTCTCCACTCAGACAAATGCTGGCTGCTGAGGCTGAGAAGCCCCAAGATTGACAAGTAGAGGGGCACAGTCCGATGTTACCAAACCACACGGCAGCCATTAACTTAAGTCCATTGTAAGTCCCAAGGTCGACAGAGCATGGCAGACTGCTGAACAATGACATGGCTACATGCAGGGTCCAAGCGTGCCATAGGCTAGAGACCATTCCCAAAGCTTCTCCTTATATATAGGAAGCAGACCACATCCCAAAGGCAGCTCCTCAGCTGCTTGTGGTAGATCCCACCATGGAGTTGATTGCCAGTCTCAACCTGGGGGAAAACTATCACCAGTTGCCCAGCCACTCAACCAGGCCCAGCCAAGCTGACACACAAATGTAACTAATACAAGCTTTTAGATAAACTGCTGTATGTCAGCTCAGAACAGAATCTATTAAAGTGTTGGGATTCTGAGAAAGTTAAAAAAAAAAAAGTTGATTTTTATTTCCACTTAAAAGCTCATAATTTGTCTGTGTATAGTTTTAATCTGTACATGGGAATAATGCGCCTGATTATGGAATCATTATCCAGATTAAATTCGCTCACTGCCATTGAGTCAAATCTGACTCATAGTGATCCCCATTGTTTTTCCAAAGTTGTAAATCTTTCCAGAAGCAGACTGTCTCATCTTTCTTTTTGGAGCAGCTGGTAGATTCAGAACAGCTGGTGAGTGTGAACCACCAACCTTTTGGTTCGCAGTCAAATGCTTTAACTACTATGCCACCAGAGCTCCTTTTATTCAC
Organism: Orycteropus afer afer; assembly: GCF_000298275.1. NCBI lineage: Eukaryota > Metazoa > Chordata > Mammalia > Tubulidentata > Orycteropodidae > Orycteropus > Orycteropus afer. The sequence continues at coordinate 2,786,422 of NW_006922006.1, forward strand.
ATTAGGTGGATTTAATGTCTTCCTTCAAATCATGTTGTCCATGAGTGAGAAAGGCAGGGTGGAAACCCGTAAGTTGCAACTCCAGAGGTCCTAATCCTACTTGTTTGGAGAAAGTGAGTTAGGAAATAGTAAGAAAAACACCAGCTGGAAAACAGCTCTAGGAGTAACTTTTCTTCTTTTTTTTACTTTTCTCATTGTAATTCTTGACTTGTCTTGATATAAAGATAACAGATTTTATTGGTTATAGGCACACATGAGAACAAGCACTTTAGTTAGAGTCACTGTGATCTTTCCACCAAATAAGATTTTTTTCAAACAAGAATTTAAGAATCAACAACAAAGATATAGTAACTATATGAGAGAGGCAGAAACAGAGATGAAGGGAGAGACAGAAAGAGAGAGCAAGAAAGAGAGAGAGGAAGGAAGAGCACAAAAAGTGTTAAATCTAAAGGAATAATTAGAGTGGAAATCTTTATTGGGAGTAGTGATTAATAACCATTAAGCCAAAATCGAACCAAACCTGTCACCATCAACTTGATTCCAATTCACAGGGACCCATAGAACAGACTAGAACTGCCCTATAGGTTTCCCATGGTTGTCAAGCGTTATGGGAGCACACTGCCACGTATTTCTCCCCTGGAGCAGCTGGTGGGTTCTTCAAACTACTGGCCTTCCAGTTAAGGACCAAGTGCTTTACCCACTGTACCACCAGGGCTCTTAATAATCATTGTTGTTGTTGTTGTTATGTGCTGTCGAGTCAGACCCGACTCATAGTCACCCCTCCTTGGGTTTCAAGGCAGTATCACTATGGAAGTAGATTGCTCCATCTTCCTTCTGAGGAATGGCTGGTGGGTTTGAACCACCAGCCTTCTGGTTAGTAGCCAAGTGCCTTAGCCACTATGCTACCAGAGCTCCCTAATAACCATTAAGTTTATATAAATGTTTGTAATTGTTTTCTTGATCAATTTTATGTATGGTGAATTTATAATTAATAATAGAGAATATTTCCTTGTGATGCATGCATTTCTTAATTGTAATGGTATTATTACATATAAGACATGAGGTTGTAGCAGCATAAAAAGGCTGTATTTGTTTTCAAGAATGTGTTGTATTTCGCTGGAGAAAGACGTGGAAGGGTTGCCAGGGCAAAAGAAACAAGAAACAAAATGATGGACAATATGATATATTCTAGAAAATCTAATTAGTATAACTTGGATAACTTTGATTATTAAACATTTTTGGTGTTTATATTCTGGCTTAGATCATATAGAAAATAGTTAACTTTTAATTTCACTGAAATGCTCATTTCATCATATCCTAATGAAAATATTGTCTCTAAGTTGCAAATGAGATCTAATTGAATCTTTAGGGACTGAAGTAAATATTTCTGAGCTGCTGTGTAGAAGAAGTCCCAAAGGACTGTTGAGGAAATGCATTTATTGTGTGTAACTAAGGCAAGTGAAAGCACCAGAGAGGAGAAAGTGTCATTTCCAGGAATCAACTTTGTCAACAAGGGTAAGACCTGGGTCAGAGGCGGCTAAATGGTTTGATCAGCCTGTGACCTCAGCTGCTATTGGAATAAGCTGGAGAGTCCGGGTTGATCTTCAAAGAACCTGTGCACCGAACACCTATGTGCACACACCCACCCACACCCACACGTACCCACACACACATTCCCTTCTAAATAGATTCCATCCAGTGATATATCTGCCTTCATCTAGAACTGGAAGTTCAGTCTGGTTGTTGTCGTGGATAGTCACTGGGTGGCGCAAAGTTTAACACGCTCAGCTGCTGATTGAAAGGTGGATGATTTAAGCCCATCTAGAGACACCTTGGAATAAAGCCCTGTTGATCAACTTGGGAAAAATCTGATTCTGGGGCATGCTTGGCATGAAACAGTGAGAAACAATGAGAGAGCCCACTCTGAGAACAGGAGCCAGGTGGTGAGAGTTAGGAGATGATGAGACATAGGTAATGAAGGGTCAGTTTCTGGGGAACTTTTAGGTTATTTTATGGATTTGACTTTAATTTAGAATAAAGTGGGAACCTTAAAGTACAGGAGTGACTTGACTTGCCTTTTTTTTTTTTTTCAAGGTCCACACTGGCTGCTGTATTGAGAATAGGCTGTAGGGTACAAGAGTGTAGATCAGTCAGGAAGGTATTGTGATACTCTTGGCAAAAGATAGTAGTGGTTTAGACTAGGGTGGTAGTCGTGGAGGCAGTCAGAAATGGTCAGATTCGGAAAATGTTTTGAAGGTAGGTACACCACAATTTCCCAGAAGATTGAAGAGGAGGTAAGAGAGAATGACAGTAGGATAACTCTGAATTTCTGTCTTGAGGAACTGGAAAAGAAGAATTTTATTAACTGATATGGAGAATGAATGACCTTTAGGAGTTTAGTTTCAAACATGCTAAATTTGGAAGATGGGGTAATCTACTTCCATAGTGATACTGCCTCGGAAACCCAAGAAGGGTTCACTATGAGTTGTGTCTGACTCAACGGCACATAACAACAACAACAACAACAAAATTTGATATATGAACTCTGATGGTATTGTGATTAGAGAAAGCATTGTGCTGCTAACCAAAAGGTTGGCAATTTGAATCCACCAGGCACTTCACCAGAGACAAATGGGGCAGTCTGCTTCCATAAAGATTTACAGCCCTGAAAACCATTTTGGGCAGTTCTACTCTGTCCCATAAGGTGACTATGAGTAGGAGTTGCTTTGATGGCATGTTTTTTTGTTTTGTTTTGTTTTTAAGTTTGAGCTATCCTTTATTAAAAGGATCATGTGCGATTATAAAATGTTAATGATGACAAGAAATGTAAACATCTTCTAGTTGTGAAATTTTTAATTGAGAATTATGAGCAGGAACTCCATGGCTAGAATTTTGGGGGTATCTGAATCCTTTAAAATGTGGTGTGATTACACATATATACTTTTTTTGGTTTTGTTTTTTGGTGGTAGGGTGGGGAAGAAACACAGTTTTTTGTTAGGTTCTCAAACAGATCCAGGATTTCAGAAAATTAAGAGCCACTAATTATTTGCAGATTAGTAATTTAGGAATACAGGCATTAGAGAACACATACAAGAATACAATTCTGAGTTTTAGTGAAAGAAGAAAAAATGAAAATTTTGAAGTGAAAACGGGAGTGATGTTGTCCACTCTATCCCTCTTTTCAACCAAATGTGATACTGTCCTATGCACACAAAGAAAGATGTGTACAAAGACTCTTAATCTGCCCTAGTATATTGTGTTGCTGCATCTGTGATGTGGTTCTGTGATGTGGTTGTGTGTTCTTATCTTTATGATGCATTCTGCTCTAGTATACTGTGTTGCTGCATCTGTGATGTGGTTCCGTGATGTGATTGTGTATTCTTATCTTTATGATGCATTCTACAAGAAAGGCTAACAAATTGGAATCAGAAAGTTGACAATGAAAAAAGGATCAACCAATTTTTCATATGGGTGAATAGTGTTCCAAAGAAGAGAGGTAACATTCTTAAAATAATGTAGGTAATAGTGCCTGGGCTGGGTCCAATCACAACTCTTCAATCCTATGGACTTTGTACTTCTAAGCCTGCCACTCCTTTGTCAAATTACATAAGAATAGGTGACAACATATTAAACTTCATGAGTTTTAGAAGACTATGAATGACACTACCCTTTTGGCTTATAATGATTGTTTGTAGAATGTTTTCCTTATTTTTATTTCTCCAGCTGAGCTTTTATTAATGTCAGGAGTTATGCCACTCACTCAGAATAAAAGTATCTGCTGTTTGTTAAACATGTTCGATGTCAGATACTGGGCTACGCATTTTACTGGTTGTTGTTGTTGTTATTTGCCATCGAGTCAGCCCCGACTCATAGCGACCCCTCCGTAGGTTTCCGAGGCAGTATCACTATGGAAGTAGATTGCTCGATATATCACTAATATATGTTATTACATAAGTTTCTTTTTTACCTTTTTTAGATGTGAAGAAACAGAGGGGTTGTTAGGAGAGATACCCAAGATTACAGTTACTAAGTGCTGAAATGAAAATTTGAACTCAGGTGCCATTTAAACTATGCAGTTGTGTCTATACCAGACCTGTCTGCTCTCAACTACTCTTGTTTCAGTAGTTAGCTCTTGGTCAGCTGTTAGCTCATTTGGTGCTTGGTGATCTAGAATGACCCTGCCCATATGTCTGGTGGCTAGGTTGCTATTAGAGAACAGCCCTTCCCTGACAGATGTCAACATCACTCACTCACTCATTTACTCACTGCTGCAGAATCGGATCCGACTCATAGCAACCCTTGATAGTGCAGTGCCTAAGGCACTTGACTGCTAATCAGAAGGCTGGAGGTTCAAACCCACCAGCCACTCCTCAGAAGGAAGATGGGGCAATCTACTTCCATAGGAGGGGTTGCTATGAGTCGGTCCGACTAGATGGCACATAACAACAACAACAACAATCACTAAGGAAGTAGATTGCCCAATCTCAGAGCAATAACCCTTGTGGATGTCTCATTATCCAGCAAGCTAATCTAGGATTATTTACATGGTGATGGCAGGATTCCAAAGAGAAGTATCAAAGCCTCTTGACACCCAGGCTTGGAATGCATAGGGCACTGCATATGCTGCATCCTATTGGCCAAAGTTAGCCACAGGCCACTCACATTATAGAGACGCAGAAATATTCTCCACTCTTAACATCAGTGTGTAGAAAGAATTGTGGCCACTTTTTTTTTTTTTACAGGGGAGAAGGGGTAAATATATAATATAGATTATTGGTTTGTTGCTTAGTTTACCAAGTTTGTTACTTGGTGCTAGTTAATGTGATGATTGTTGCCAAGGGGGCAAGGAGGCCGCATCTTCTGACCTCGTTTAACCCCACAAGAGGAAGACAGAATCACCATCAGTAGCCCCAGGCCTATTCCTGCGAGACCAGACATGCTGCCTCCTCCAGCCCTTTCACCAGCCCTGACACCAACCATTCCTCCCACAGCACCCACCACCTCTTTGCTGGGTTTCGATAATTTGCTTCAGTGGCCACACAGAATTTACAGATTATGGGATTTATTAGGGAAGCAAAAGGCTACAATTCAAGTTCAGAAATGCACCCAGTCTCTCCCAGCCAGCTGTCTCACTTAACAGCCAGTAGTCTCTCTCTCAGCAGCATGTGTCTCTCGCATCTCTCTCTCAGCAATGCATGTCTCTCATGTCTCTCAACTGGCAGTGAAGAGATTTTTTCGGCCTCTAGGAGGGCTCCTTTTGAACCTGGCAGAGTGGCCAAACTAACCAATCCCAACATGAGAATTCTATATACTTGAGAGAGAACGAATTTCCAAAAAAATTACTTTGTGCTGCTCCCAACAGAAATACCTCAGGTGGATAACTTTAACAATCAGGAGCTACTCAGTTACTCATGGCAAATTCCACCATGGAGTTTACAAAGACTTATGGCTAGAAAAGCCACACTGTGTAATTTGCTATGCTGTGATTATGATATAATTATATTGTACACAAAAATGAGAATGTTGATATACCATTGAGTCTTCTAATGGAATGCTCTAAACTTTTTATCAAATTTATTTATCTATTTTTTCCAAGACTTTGTATTTACTTGTGTAAAAATAGAGGTGGTGTGTTTTTATTATCAGTACATATTTTGAGTGAATCTTGTCTTTAAGACTTCCCCAGAACTTTTAGGATAAATTACTATGTAAATATAAAGTCCTGTTTGGAAGGAGTCTGAGATTGTTAGTCAGTCCTGTCTACAAGAATAAGGTCAGTTTATATAATCCCTAGGAATTCTATCCAGGACTTTTTAATGTCTCCCTTTTCTGCCTTTAGCTTCATAAGACCTATCTTCAGGTGATAGAATAAATATTTCAGAAGTTTCCAGTTAACAGGAAATCTTTATTCCCCTTCAATCTATTCTGTGTTGTGCAACCAGAGTGGACTTTGTGGATATAAATCTGATCATATTACTTAATGTCATTGGCTTCCATCTGTGCTGGTTTGAAGTCCAAAATCCTTCATATGACTTCCCATAAGCTTTGTGATTTGATGAGTCTTATATGTCATTTACTAGCACCTTTTTCCACCCCATTTTATTTAACCTTTTTCCATTTCTTGACCTTCCAGACTCTCTTCCATGTGAGGGCTCAGATATATGCTCTTTCTTCTTATGGACCAGCTCTCTCTCTTTCTCTCTTTACTCCTGCAAAGGATAGCCATCTAGCTCAATGCTTTTCAATTTCAGAGGGTCTCATTAAAATATTCTTATTTCTGGAAGATTTTTTGAGCAGTAGACCAGAAAATACATTTTATCAGTTATTTCCCTCTTAAGAGACAAAACATGGAGTATAGTGATGGCTACACCTAGATTTTTTTATTTTTATCTAAATATATTGTATTAACATGTGTTTAATAAGTCCTAGATATGATTCTTTGTATAAACAAGTGATGATGTAGCAGAGGAAATTTAGAACATCCTTGAAATTGTGACCATAATACACCATTTGATACATCAAAAATATATTAATCACATTCCAGACAAGATAAGTTTAAGCAGATACAGAAAAAAAAATTTGGATTTACAAATGGGTGATAACAGTGTATATATTTACCAGTGAGGATTGTAGTAGGAATGAGATTACTATGGGGAATTAGATGGTGGGAGTATTCTAGTTCTGTTGAACACCTGAATGAATAAAGAAAAATAGTGAGAGAGAATTTTTGGAAGACAGGTTAAGTCAGCTTTTGGAGATCCCCAAGCGTAGGACTAAAGTATCTGTATGGGATAATGAGTATAGATCCATTATGTACTAATCATTAGAGAAATGGAATATTTTTCAGGTCTCAAAGATTTTTTTTTTTTTTTTTTCCACAGTGTCATGAATCAAGCCATGTCTTCTCTGGACATCATTGGCCGCATTTAAAAATCAGCACACTCACGCCTCACCCCCTAACAAACAAGAGCAGTAGAACTTAGTCCAGCGTGCCTGAGTTTACATTCTAGTTACAATACTGAGTAGGGATTAATCCAAAGGTAAATGTTTAGACATTGAAATAATCCACAATCTTCTCTTAGTTTCAGGTTGCTCTCACAGCTATTGGAGCCAGAGGGAAACCAACTGGCTACTGGGATATTAACCCTAATTCAATAATGTTTTTACTGAAATGCCTTAAATTTTACTTCTTACATCAGAAGAATACCTAAGTGACTATTTTTTCTCATAATCTTAACCAGACTTTCACCTCTGTGGATATGGAAGTGGGAAATCGCACCATCCTGACTGAATTCATCTTGATGGGGTTCTCAGCAGATCCCCAGTTGCAGATGATTCTATTTGGAGTATTTCTGATGATCTATTTGATAACCCTGTCAGGGAACATGGCCCTGATTATCTTAATTCGGATTGATTCCCGTCTGCACACACCAATGTACTTTTTCATTGGCAATCTGGCTTTCTTAGATTTCTGGTACACCTCTGTGTATACTCCCAAAATCCTGGTTAATTGTGTGTCAGCAGATAAACATATTTCATTGGCTGGCTGTGGGGCCCAGTTCTTCTTTTCCTGTGTTGTAGCCTACACTGAATGCTATCTCCTAGCAGCCATGTCTTATGACCGATACGTGGCAGTTTGTAAGCCTTTACTCTATTCAGGTCTCATGTCCAACTCTCTGTGTACTGGGCTTGTTGCTGGTTCCTACATTGGAGGGCTCTTGAATGCCATAGCCCATACTGCCAACACTTTCCGCCTGAATTTCTGTGGTGACAATATCATTGACCACTTCTTCTGTGATGTGCTACCATTGGTAAAAATGTCCTGTACTGACACACAGGCCTATGAAAAAGTGCTCCTGGGTCTGGTGAGCTTCACGGTCCTCTCCAGCATTCTTGCCATCCTGCTTTCCTATTCTCACATCCTCCTGGCTATCCTGAGGATCCGCTCAGCCTCAGGAAGGCGCAAAGCCTTCTCTACCTGTGCTTCCCACATGATCTCCGTCATGCTCTTCTATGGATCCTTGCTCTTCATATATTCAAGACCTAGTTCCACGTACTCTCTGGAGAGAGACAAAGTGGCTGCCATGTTCTACACCATAGTGAACCCATTGCTCAACCCTCTCATCTACAGCGTGAGGAACAAAGATGTCAAAGAGGCTTTCAGGAAGGCAATGCAGACTGTACGACCACAAGGATGAAGGTCATCATTTGTCTTTTTAATGAGCACTCTTATTGTGTTTTCCAAATAATTGGCTTACAAATATGTTTGTAAACAGTGCTTTATTTCAATTAAATTCCACAAGTTGGACTTTTGGAAAGGCTAAGTATTATTTAATTTTCATTATTATGTTGCTGTTATGGAAAATATTTTAACTATAATATTGGGTTGTTTGATGTTCTGAAAGATTTACCATTGCCTCTTGCCATTGCTAAGCTTTTTATAAAATTCTTCCTTTTGATGATGTCTTGGAATGAGAAAAAATGAATTGAGTAAATTTTGTATATATTGTGTGACTTTGAAGCTTGGCTAACAAACTATTGGGTGAAGAGAAGGTGTGAAATTGCTCAACTACTGGACGTTTGCTCAAAATTTTGCAAACATTGTTAGTGAAGTCTTTTCTCCAAATTCCTTCATAAAGTAATGACTATATAGGAAATACCTCTGTAAACTTGAGCCTTATACGTTAAAAAAACAGGAGGCAAAGTGCTTAGGAGTTGTTACATTACATTAAAAACAAAAACAAAAACAAAAACAAAAAAAAACAGAAAAGGATTCTAAGTCCTTGGAGAAAGAAGTCCCTTTAGAATTCTCTGTCACCTTAAACAGAATGATTTCTCCATCATATAGTGTGTACTCCCAGTATGTCCATCATGTCACACCACCCTTTAAACCCATATGCCCTTACTAAGAGAAAATAACAGCCTGGAGTAGAACAAAATGAACACAAGCAGCAAAAAAAGAAAAAAAAAAAAAAGGGACCAAGGAACTTCCACTATATTCTAGACTCCTTGTTTTCTTCTAGGAGAAAACTTCTACTAGGAGGGAAATTTATAGCTCAATATCAGACATTTAGTATGTATTTTATTCAATCCTTTCTAGGCCACTGCAAAGTAAAAATGATTAGTTACATTTTACAAATGACAAGCTTGAAGCTCAGAAGTTAGACCTTTGCTGCTGAAAGATTTTAACTATTGCTGGAAGGAGGATCTTTACCAAATGCATCTAAATTAAAATTTTAGGAAATATAATTAGAGCCAGTTCACTCTTTGCATTGTTTTAGCATTTCTAATCTTTCCTTTCACTTGTACTTATTTTATAATGCATCACGGCCCACTCTATTTTCATCACAAAATTCTTAGCTCTCTGATTTCTTCTATCAAAGCCCTGGGTATATTTGACAAGGATTTGAGGTGTATTCCACAAATTTCAAATATCCACATAACATTTTCTTCACATTTTCATAATAATTATCATGTAGGGGGAAAAAAAAGGTGGGTCAATCTTAGGAGAGATACCCATGTAACAATTAATCCTTTGGGATCTCAGAAAAAACACATGCTTTGTTTGTTTTGCTTTAAACCAATATGTTACTTGTTTTTTTAAATAAACTAATATTAATGTTAAACTGTTTCTTCTTTTTAAAATTTTATTGTGATTTGAGTGAAAGTTTACAGATCAAATTCATCTTGCATACAGCAGTTCACATATGCTTTGTCTTTTGACGTTGACTACAATGTCCCACAATGCAATAGCTTTCCCCCTACTTCCTCCCCATAGCCACCTCCTCCTTGTGTCCTTCCTTCCCATATACTTCTGCCCCCTGAGCTATCTCCCTGTGCATGTACAGACCTTCTTTTCTCCCATGATTGATCTCTCTAAGGAGTGTATCTACCTAATATAAATATTCACCTCATATGCCTGTCTTTTGTTTGGCTGGATACCACAGGAGTGGGTTCAATTCCAGACCTGAAGGGCAGGTAGGGGCCATAATCTCAGGAGTTCCACCAGGCTTTATAAATTGATTCTTCTTTGTTTCACACTAAATCAAGATACATCTTTTTAAAAACTTTATTAATATTAAATTGGATCTATATTCTATAGTGGGCACACAAACAGTCAAGTTCTCAGCAGCCAAAATATTGTAGATAGTGTCTCACCCATAGGTGTCTCGACTCTGGAAAGGTCATAGCCATCGAAAATCCTATGGAGTTCCACTGGGCTACATATAGGATCACCATGAGTCAGATTCTACCCCTTTTAATGATCATTCTAGTATGATCATTAAAACAAATCAAAGAATCTAAAACAAAGAAATAAATCTTTCTCAATGATTTTTTTTTTTTTTTTAATAAAAAATAGATTCCTTTTTTCAAATGCTAGTTCCCAAGCCTTCCTTCTGAACTATCTCATTATCATTTGGCAGTGATTTGATACATTTATGTCAATTTGGACTTCTGGCTGTGTTAATTTGATGTGTTTTTTCAAAGCATCTTTCACATCTTTATTCCTCAGACTGTAGAACATGAGATTCAACATGGGGAAGACCACAGTATAAAAAGTTGATACCATTTTGTCCCTGTCAAGGGAATAGCTGGAGCTTGGATGAGAGTAGATGCAGAGAACGGAGCCATAGTATAAGGTGACAGAGATCAAGTGGAAGGAGCAGGAAGAGAAGGCTTTGAGGCGGCCCTGAGTGGAACGGATCTTCAAGATGGCGGCAATGATGGAGAGATAGGAGCCCAGTATGAGCACAGTGGGGGTGATGACATTGGAGGTCAGGAGGAAGTACAGCACAGCTTGATAGCTCTCTTTCACATCACATGCCAACTTCACCAGAGGTGGGACATCACAGAAATCAATGACACTGTCACCACAAAAATCCAATGTGAATGTGTTGCTGGTGAGTATTATTGCATTGACAAAACCTCTGGTACAGGAATAAATAAATGCATAGTCTTTTTGACATGACTTAAGCATATACCAAGGGGTTGGAGATGATCACATAGTAGTCATAAGTCATGGTGACCAATAAGTAACTCTCACTACATGACAGAGAAGAACTGAGCTACACAGTTGGCAGAGGAGATGCTTTTGTCCTCAGTGATATAGATCACCAGGATTTTTGGGATGTAGAGAGAGGAATACTAGAGAACCAGGATGACAGGTTACCAATGTAGAAATACATGGGCTTGTAGAGTCTGGAGTGATTACAGATCAACACTATGAGTGTGGTATTTCTCATTATGGTCACAGAGTACTCACCAATGAATACCCAAAATAACATCAACTTCATCACAGGGTCTGTTGTGAAGTCTACCAGGATGAACTCAGTCACAGTGTGATTGTCATTCTTCTTTGTTAAAGGACACATCACCCACAAATGAAGTATAAACCAAACCTGGTGCTGTTGAGTCAATTCTATTGATCATGACCCCTACAGGACAGAGTAGAACTGCCCCATAGGGTTTCCAAGGCTGTAAATCTGTACTGAGCAGACTGCCTCATCTTTGTCCTGTGGAGTGACTGGAGGGTTTGACTGCCAACCTTTTAGTTAACAACCAAATGTTTTGACCTGTATGCTATTGAGATTACATAGATGTGTAAAATTATGTTTAAATTTATTTTAAATTAATGGAAAGTCAACCTTCTCTGCTATTCATGCTAAAACTTTGGAAACATCTTGAATCATATTTATTTCACACATCTCACATTCAATCCTTCCACATATCATGTTGATTCTACCTATAGGATCTATTCATATTGACTTATTCTTATTGGTTGTCCTCTGTAAGTAACTTTTTTTTAAAATTTTTTTCTGTGCTGCTTTCAGGATTCTTTCTTTGTCTTTGGTCTTGGTGAGTTTGATGATGACATGTCTTGATTTTCTTTTGGGGTCTATCCTGTTTGGAGTTTGTTGGACTTCCTGAATTGACATATTCTCATCTTTGATCATATCAAGGAAGTTCTCTTCCAACAAATCTTGGGCAACTTTCTCAGTGGTTTAATTTGTCTCTTCTGTTCTGGAATTCCAATGACATGTAAGTTATTCCTTTTGGTGGCATTCCACATGAACCTTAGGCTTTCTCAATTTTGTTTTGATCTTTTCTCTGATTGATACTTTTCAAAAAAGGTATTTAGGGGTTTGTCTTCAATCTCATTAATTCTGTCTTCCATTGCATCAATTCTACTCCTTTGCC
>NW_006922006.1:2800124-2800699 GCF_000298275.1 Orycteropus afer afer
TTCTGTAAGTTTCCTCTTTTGGTGTTTTCATGCAAATTCTTCTGCTAGTTGGAGTTTAGTCCACTTCTATATCCTTCCCTTCAAGGCTCAAGGGTTCAGAATTATCTTCTGTATCTGTTAATTGGTTCCCCTTTTCTTTGTTGAAGAGGGTCTGTGCAGTCTTTCTGCCTATTCCACCATCTTACCAGGAGTCCTCGACTGCTTCTTTAAAGCAGAACACTTTCCCTTATTCTCAGCAAATCAGCAAAAAGAAAGTCAGGGGTGGGGCAGGATGTAGCAAAGGGCAAAGAAACTGAGATATGCTAAAGAGAACATCATCCTAAATAAAGACAGTGGCTGTGAAGCACCCCATATACTGCTGAAGCCCATTTATAAATCAAGGTGTTTCCCAGAGGTCACTGGTTCCCTGATATCAGCAGACACAATGCCCTTAATGGTTAAATAGAAATGTTCATTTCACTTGTCATTGTTGGCTCCAACTTGTAGAGATGCTGTGTACAATAAAATGAAACACTGACTGGTTGTGCACCATCTTTACAATCCTTGATACACTTGAGTACATCATTGCAGCCACC
>NW_006922006.1:2801459-2805524 GCF_000298275.1 Orycteropus afer afer
CCTGAAAACCCCTTGGAGCCCCGTTCTGCTCTGCAGCTCATCGATTGCCGTGAGTTGGAATCAATGAATGGCAACCAGTTTGGTTTTGGTTTACCAAGGGCTTATCATGTGCCAGAGGGTGTTTAAAGTACTAAACAATCCATTATCTTTTTTTCATTGTCACTGTTATTTCAGGGTATCTCACCCCAAATGTGGTTCCATTATGATCTTAGTATGTTTTTGTTCTTTGCTTTAAAAGAATGTTTTAATGCATCATACTCTGAAATACTTTCCCATCCAAAAAAAAAAAAAAAAAAATTCACTGCCATTGATTCATTTTGACTCATAGTGACCCCTCCTTGAGTTTCCAAGGTGGTATCTCTACAGAAGTAGATTGCCCATTCTTCCTTCTGAGGAGTGGGTGGTGGGTTTGAACTGACAGCCTTCTGGTTAGCAGTCAAATGTCTTAGGTACTGCACCACCAGAGCTCCCTTTCATACAACAAACAAAAATTTTACCTTCTTATAAACAATACTGTAGGATAAATATAATCATCAGTTCACATACAAGAACAAACTTAATGTTCAAATTACACAGATGATACGTTAGGGTTCTGTTGTTGTTGTTGTTGTTGTTATGTGCCGTCGAGTCAAACCCGACTCATAGCGACCCCTCCTTGGGTTTCCGAGGCAGTATCACTACACAAGTAGGATTGCCCAACCTTCCATTAGGGTTCTAGTAGTCCTAATTTCCTCCCTTGAATCACGATACCATTGAGAAATAGATTTTATGTATCCTGGCAGCTTAATTTTTACATACAAACTGAGAGTATTAAACAGTACAGAATACAAATACTGCTTAAAATCCAAAGCAGAGTTATTGGGTAAAAGAACTAATAGCTAATTCTAACAGTTGTACAAAATGTCTGCTTATTTATCCAAACCAAAAATAAAGATAATTCATTTTAAAATTATTACTCTAGCCATATAAAATATAATCTATGATTACTGTGTTTTTATACAAGGAACATGCAAATTATAGAATTTTTGGTCAACCATGTCCTCCCACATGGGGCACTTACTTCTGAGTTTACCCTAGGCAAGTTTAGGAACTGTTCTGCATCTATTCTCTTGTCTGTAATGGGAACTGCAATGATCACTTCATAGAATTATTTGACAAATCAGTAAAGTCCCTGAAAGGTATTTGCACAGAGCAACTTCTCAATACATAGTAATTATCACCATTATTTTATTCTTTGCATGGAGTAAGATTCTGAATAAAGCCTAAGCATTCTTGAGTTAATTACATTTTCAAAGCTGTGGGTCCCTGAGACACTTAGAGAATCAAATGCACTGGGGAGCCTGAGAAGGTATAAATTTCCTACACCCACAGTGTGACCTTCATTGGTTCTGACTGTAGGTAAGAGAGTTGAGAGTTACAGGTAAGTGATCTGACCCTGGGAGGGGGTGAACGAGAACATTTCTAGGCTCATAATCAGGGTTGGCTATAAGTGTAAGAGATTTGGAACCTGCCAGCAGATGATTTGCATTTCACTAGAAACTGTTTGCTGAGAATTGACTCAAGGGCAGTGCTAGGAAACATTTTCTTACTCTACATGAGTGTAAGAGATTCGGAATCTGCCAGCAGACGATTGGCATTTCACTAGGAACACTACTTGCTGAGAATTGACTCAAGGGCAGTGCTAGGAAACATTTTCCTGCTCTACATGAGGTACCCACCTGTGACCACATCTGCATCTCATTGCATTTCCTGTTAGTTTTGAGTTAAATTATTATGAACAAAAAGAGAGAGAGAGATCCATGGTGTCCACTAGTCCTTACTAACCTAATATCAAACCTGAGGAGGGGACAGGGTAGTTAAGTACCAGGTCTCTGGAGTAAGACAGCACCACTGAGCATTTTGACTAATAACAACAGAACCAAACTTACTGCTGTGGAGTTGGATCCCACTCATAGCGACCCTGCCTTGGGTTTCCAAGGCAGTATCACTACGGAAGTAGATTGCCCAACCTTCTTTCTGAGGAGTGGCTGGTGGATTTGAACCACCAGCCTTCTGGTTGGCAGCCATATGCCTTAGGCACTACTTCTTAAACCTCAGTTTGATCATCTGTAATGTGATTTTTATTAATCTCTTAACCCACCCATAATGTATGTTGTGAGGAATAAATAATATAATGCATATGAAACACTCAGGACTGTGTTTGGCTCAGATTCCAGTATTCAAAAATGGTATATATTATTTTCATAAATTATCAAATTCTGCAATGCACATGAAAATCAGATAACATAAAATCAGAAGAGATGAAGACTGAGATTGAATCCAGGCATTTTTTGTTTTCCACAGGAACCCACTTTGTTCTCATGGATCCCATGTTTTCAAAGATTTTGTCCAGCCATAAAATTGTTCACAATTTGTGTTAGGTGATTTATGTAAAATGAACAGCTTTCATAATCTCATAATAAACTTACAAATCAAAACCCTGAGATAAGCACTGAACTGATATATGTTCTTAGAATAGACAACTGTTTTAAGAGTGGTTAGCAGGGGAGGGAGGAGGAGAAATTATCGCTTAAAAAGAATTGAGTTTCTGCTCTTGGTGGTGGACAATTTGACAATGGATATTGGTGATAGTTTTGCATGATTATGTAATTTGTGTCACCGAAAGGTACACCTGAAAAGTGTTAAATCCATATTTTTATGTTATCCATATTTTTACAACAATAACAAACAAATGAAAACAAGTAGATGGGAAAGAGCACATTTTAGTGAAAGAGAAGGGAAATCAGTTAAATAAGTGAGATACATGTAATATTAGATAATGAACCAGAAGGCTGGCGGTTCAAAACCACCAGCCACTCCTCTGAAGGAAGGTTGGGCAATCTACTTCCGTAGTGATACTGCCTCAGAAACCCAAGGAGGGTTTGCTATGAGTCAGGTCTGACTTGACGGCACATAACAACAACAACAAATCCCTTCTGATTTAATATTTTCTGATTCTCACAATGATGTCTGAAATTGAAGATTTATGAAAACAATATATACAGTTTTTGAATACTTGAATCTGAGCCAAGCACAGTGCTTAGTGTTTCATATGCATTATATTACGTATTCTGCACATATACATCATGGTACATTTACAAATGAATAGCAATCATGTTACAGATGACCACACTGAGGTTTAGGATGTAGCATCAGAGGCCGTTGGGCATATGAACCCAAGGCAGAACGACAGCAGGAGGGACGCTGCAGGCGGGGGTTGGCAGGCAGGTGGCTGGAGTGGGAGCCACAGTCAGGGATCTGGGCGCTGCAGGTCCCCAGATCCTTAAGCTGGGCCGGAGAGCACTCAAAGGCTGAGGGCTCTGGGCTCCAGGCGCTGCCGGAAGTAGTTGTTGGCTCTCAGAGGTTGACTCTGGGCACTCAGAAATTCAAAGTTGGGGCAATAACACCAAGAACAAGCAACCAAAGCAGCAGAAAGAAAACCAGTCAAGTAGGATGATGTGGGAATGGAGTGAACAGAACGTTGTGGGCAGGCAGGAGTGAGAAACTGCGTTAAATGCTGCTTGTGAGGACTGGTCTTTGGCTTTAGTCATTTCAGTCCCGTGGGCCTGGGAAACGGCATCTTGGTGTAGTAGCAGGAGCCAAAGCCTAAAGGAAGCAATCTCCCATGAGTCTGTATGTTACTCAGAAATTTAGTTTATTACCACTAACATTGAAAGGCTAATATGGACTGTTTTCCTAGATTCCAAAAGAATGAGCATACAAATCATAATAATTATATTGCTGGGATGTATGTTATTTTAACTGCAAAATGACTCAGGTGGATAGGAAGTTGTTGGAACTGGAATTCTTGTGTAGAGGAAGGTAGATGTGAGATTCTACCTATGTCCTGTGAGCTTGTTTCATGAAAATACCTACAGTTCCACACGCAGAGGACCCTGAGTGGGGTGGGCAGACTTCTCAATAAGATGGAATTGTGAAGCCCATTGTCAAAGACATACATTTATTTTTTCATCACAATTATTAAGAGAAAATTCCTTAATAATAAAAAATAATAATAAAAATGTT
>NW_006922006.1:2805839-2807708 GCF_000298275.1 Orycteropus afer afer
AAGACACAAATTGGTTACACTTTAAGGTAAGAAAGCACAGAATTATGAAGAGGACAACTGCACAAGAAAACAGATTACAAAATCTGTCTTTCATTTAGTTAAATAGTCATTCTGATGGGGAAAAACACAATTACTTACTTCAGAAATTTGAAATTACAATAAACCAAAATACCAAACCCACTGCCATTGAGTTGATACCGACTCATAGCAACCCCCATTGGGTTTCCAAGGAGGTCATCTTTAAGGAATTAAATTGCCCCATCTTCCTTCAATGGAGCAGCTGGTGGGGTTTTGAACTGCCAAACTTCTAGTTAGCATTCAGTTGCCTTAGACAAGTGTGTTACCAGAGCTCCTTAATAACCCAAGGGTGTGACAATTTTAAGGCATAAGAATACATAATTACAAAATGAGTGATTATGTCAAAGTGAAAAAGAGCTGAGGAAAGGAGCACTTATTGTCACTGCTTTGACCCTGGACTTCTAGGTTTCCCTGTGACACGATGCTATTTAGCATATTTTCTACGTACTCAGCAAAGCAATTTAAGGTGAACCATCATTTTCTCTCCTCTTAGGTGAGATTATAGTCATGGAGAGGGGCAATCACACTGTGACTGAGTTCATCCTGGTGGGCTTCACAACAGACCCTGTGATGCAGTTGATCCTGTTTGTGGTGTTCCTTGGTGTGTACTCTGTGACCGTGATGGGAAATACCACACTCATAGTGTTGATCTGTAATGACTCCAGGCTCCACACACCCATGTACTTCTTCATTGGGAACCTCTCATTCCTGGATCTCTGGTATTCGTCTGTCTACACCCCGAAGATCCTAGTGACCTGCATCTCTGAGGACAAGAGCATCTCCTTTGCCGGCTGTGTAGCTCAGTTCTTCTTCTCTGCTGGGCTGGCATACAGTGAGTGTTATTTGTTAGCTGCTATGGCTTATGACCGTTACATGGCCATCTCCAAACCACTGCTTTATTCTCAAGCAATGTCCGTAAGGCTATGTGCGTTTCTGGTAGTAGCCTCTTACCTTGGTGGATTTATTAACTCTTCTGTCATCACCAAAAGAACTTTTGCCTTGAACTTCTGTGGTGACAATGTCATTGATGATTTTTTCTGTGACTTACTGCCCCTAGTGAAGCTGGCTTGTGGCAAAAAAGATGGCTACCAGACTCTACTGTATTTCTTCCTGGCCTCCAATGTCGTCACCCCCACAGTGTTCATACTCGCCTCCTACCTCTTCATCATTGCCACCATCTTGAGAATCCGCTCCACCCAGGGCCGCCTCAAAGCCTTCTCTACCTGCTCCTCCCACTTGCTCTCTGTCACTTTATATTATGGCTCCATTCTCTACATCTACTGTCGTCCCCGGTCCAGCTATTCCATGGATAGGGACAAAATAGTTTCCACCTTTTACACTGTGGTCTTCCCCATGTTGAATCCCATGATCTACAGTCTGAGGAATAAGGATGTGAAAGAGGCTCTGAATAAACTCTTTAAATAAATCAAGATTCTCTCCTTCTAAGGAGACACAAAAACAGTTTCTGAACACAGGGTCTGTATGTTTGCAGAGCTGCCATTGTGCTCCATCCTGATCAAGGGACTTATAACTCCAGTTAAAGAGTTTCTCCAGGTTTGACACAACACGGTTCAAAGGATCTAATTTAAAAAAAAGAGAAAAATAGAGAAATTTAGGAAATAAAATTTGAATATAAAGTGAGAGGATTTTTAACTGAATACCATCAGTTAAAACAACCAAAACCATGGATTAGAAAGAAACAAAAAACTAAAATGCAAAAGCTCTCCTCTACCCTTATAAACAAAAGTAACAGATTATTCCATTCCAATCAGCACCAGAAGATGTTAGGCA
>NW_006922007.1:0-1584 GCF_000298275.1 Orycteropus afer afer
TCTGTCCATTTGAGGGTGGAGGTGGGGGTGGGGTGAGGACTAAAGGTTGGTGGTCCCTGGCTGGGAGGTAGCACGTCTGTCAATCCTGAGGGCATGTCTGTCCGCGTCGAGACCCCACTGCGGTTTCGCGCCAGGCCCGACTGGACCCAATCCTACAGGACCTCACTGGGGCTCCTCACCATCCTGGCCGCGCCCGCTGCCTCAGGCACCTCAGCCTAATGGCAGTGGCCTACACCAACACCCCGCCCAGTGGTTGCCCTACTGCAGGGGAAAGGACTCTAAATCCACTCAGGAGCGTCCTCCCACACCCAATGGGCGCTGAGGACCCCCAGCTCCGCCTACCTCCCCCTGACTGGCGCCAACAGGCCCGAAATGAGGGGGTGGGGCAGCCGTCACTGGTTCCCACCTCCCCCAAGCTGCCAATCAAGAGAGCTCACCTGGACCAGCCTCTCAGGTCTTTCCGGGTTGCCCAGGGCGGGCCTCTCACCTACAGCTGCGCTCTGGGCCGGTAGTTCAAGGCTTCCACCATGGATTTCCTATCTGCTTCTGGACCCCTGCTCTTTGCGAGACTCCAGGGACGTGGGTTGGGAGTGTTTTACCCATTCATTTATGAAGGAAACACAGTGACTTAAAATGCCCACCTGAGCCAGAAGTTTGGCCGCCCCCTGCTCATCACACCAGAGGCTTCAAATGAGCTCATGAAAGAACTACTTAAAAATGACCAGTATTTATTGAGCCACGCACTTAACGCAATCTCTGCCTTCTTTCTCTTGCAATCTTTCTTCAACAGCTTTACTGATATGAGTCACCTCAATTTAAATATATTAATATAAAATTCCCTCTTAAAGAGTATAATTCAAAGGGTTTGGGGTAGCGGGTCGGGGACAGGAAACTTAAGTGGCAGTGGCTGGGACCTCACAGCACGTTTCTCTCTTCTACTTCTTCCTCCCACCTCTCTCCTTGAGGGCCAGGTGGATGATGGCACCATTAGCCATGTTATAGTATGCCAGGGAGTTAGAATCCTTGATGAAGATGCCCTGGAAGACAGATGGTATGGCTTAGCGCTAGGCAACCCAGTCTTGAGCACGCTGTAGCCAACTTACAACACCCAACACCCTGCTTACCCTCTGGACTTAGAGAACACGGGGCTAAAGGGGAAGGCTCGGAGGCCCCTGGTTCTTCCCAGAATGCTTTCTCCTTCCTGCATACCAATCCATGCTCCTCAACTTTGTGCCCATTTGGCTCAAAGCTCAACCCTCCAAGAAGCTTACCCTGACTAACCCCATGGGGTCTTAACTCTCAAACCATAGCACTTTGAGAAACCTTGACACTATGGCCTCTAGTTACCCTTTGGGCCTGAAACTGAACCCACTCCTGTGGGTTTCGGCCATACAAGAGACAGGCCTACAAGGTGAACATTTATACCAGGTAGCTACACTCCTCAGCACAATCAACCATGGGAGATCAGAAGGACAGCATCTGCACAGGAAATATCCCAGAGGGCAGGAATGCAAAGGAAAGGAGGACACAGGGAAAAGATAAGCACAGGGAAGAAGTGGGAAGAGAGCTGTTACACTGGGAGAT
>NW_006922007.1:3170-3743 GCF_000298275.1 Orycteropus afer afer
TAAAACAGGGCTGATCCCACTGCACAGCAGTACTTAATGCTTACTTCTGTCCTGGCATTAAGTTCTTAAGAAATGGGAGTTATTATTAGACAGCACATCCGTGGAGAGCTGGGACGATGTCTGCCCCTCTACCGGAGCCTGACAGATTCCCTAGGGACCAGCAGTGCCAAGATTCTAGCATCCCAAAAGGACTCCACACCATAGGCACACCTCTAACGGGTGGAGTTGAGGAGGAAAGCCACCTGTTTACCCTCTGGGCCTTGGGGAATTAATTCTATTTATGGAATCCTGTGTTAATTCTCCAGTCACTCAGAAATTAAGAACTGTGCCCAGGATTCCCTCTAGGATTCCGGGGCCCCTTCCTCACTGAAGTGCTGCTGCCCATGGAACTCGGTCTGCTTGCTGGCTTCTGCAAGGGTTCACCACCCCTGAAGCTACCTGCTCCTCTAAGCATTGACTCCACATTTAATGTTTGCTTAGAAGCTCTCAGAGGCCTCCAAAGCATGACCTAGGTCCCAGGAGAAGCCATTAACTGTGGGAGTGGAATACAGCTGGCTTGGGACCATATGATCA
>NW_006922007.1:32231-48370 GCF_000298275.1 Orycteropus afer afer
TTATTAACCCTCCACTTTACCAAGCATGACATCCTTCTCCAGGGAATGGTTCCTTCTGACAACATGACCAAAGTAGGTGAGACAAAGTCTGGCCATTCTTGCTTCCAAGGAGCATTCTGGCTGTACTTCTTCCAGGACAGATTTGTTAGTCCTTTTAGCAGACTATGGTACTCTTAGCATTCTTTTCCAATACCACAACTCAAAAGCATCAACTCTTTTTCAGTCTTCCTTATTCATTGGCCAGCTGTCACATGCATTGAAAACACTGTGACTTGGGTTAGGCTCACCTTAGTTTTCAAGGAGACACCTTTGCTCTTCATCACTTGAAAGAGGCCTTTTGCAGCAATACGTTTCGCAATGTGATACGTCTTCTGATGTCTTGACTGCTGCTTCCACTGTTGTTGATTGCAGAACCGAGTGATATGAAACAGCCAAACAAACGTGCTGCCACTAGGAGGCCAGAAGAAGGGCCGCCCCTGAGTGAAACCTGGGGTTCAGGGAGGGCTTCTTGGAGGAAGTGAGCCTTCTGGGTTGGCCTCTCCAAGTCCCTGGGCCTGGGCCTGGGCCCGTCCCCCAGAGCCAGAGGCACGTGGTTCTGTGGTGTGCTGGCCTCAGCCCTAGCCTGCCCTGGCACCTCTGCCCACAGGCTCCTGCTGCTGCTTCAGAGCTGTGCCAGCTACCTGGAGAACCTCGGCTCGGAGCAGACGATGCCGCCGGCCCAGGCCATGGGGCCCTGCATGTCTGTGGGCCTCACCGTGCGATGCTTCTGGAATAGCCTCCTGAGGGTGGGCGTGCTCTACCGGCAGGCAGCTCCCCAGGTGGGTTGGCCCCTTTCTCATCCCCTCCCCCAAGTCCTGGTTGGGGGCACTAGGTGCTCACCCTAACCCCAGGCCACCGTTGCCCCAGCTTCCTAGCATACCACTGTGGGCCCACGTCCTGCACTGGCTCCCCACTGCCCATCAGGTATGGTATAAAAACTCCAGAGTCTCTCTGAGACTATGGTCATAGGGGACATCAAGTTCAATTGGCGTAACATACTCCACAAACACATTGTTCTACATCCTCCTTTGGTGAGGGGCAACTGGGGTCTTAAAAGCTTGCAAGCGGCCCTCTAGATACAACAATGGGTCCTTCCTCATCCAGAGCAAAAAGAATGAAGAAAACCAAAGATACATGAAAACAATTAGTCCAAGGGACTAGTGGACCATGTGATCCTCAGCCTGTATGACCATGAGACCAGAAGAACTAGATGGTGCCCGGCTACCACTTTCAGCCACTCGGAAAGGGATCAGTGCAAGAGATCCTGGATAGAGTGGGAAAACAATGTGGAACAAAACTCAAAATCGTAAAACAAAAAAAAACAGATTTATTGGTCTGATAGAGCCTGGTGAGACCCCAAGACTATGGCCCCTCATTACCCTTCAGATCTGAAATTAAACTCACACCCATGGCTTCCAGCTAAACAATAGACAGGCCTATAGGGTGAGCAAGGAGCTCTGGTGGCATAGTGCATAAGGCATTTGACTGCTGACCAGAAGGCTGGAGGTTCAAACCCACTAGATACTCCTCGGAAGGAAGGTTGGGCAATCTACTACCGTGGCGATACCACCTCGGAAACCCAAGGAGGGGTTAATATGAGTTGGATCCGACTCCACAGCAATGGGTTTAGTTTTTTTTTTTTCTTTATAGGGTGAACATTTACATCAGGTAGATACACTCCTTAGAACGATCAGTCATGGGAGAACAGAAAGGCAATGTTTACACATGGAGATAGCTCAGGGGGCAGGAGTGCATAGGAGAAAGAAGGACACAGGGAAGAGGTGACAGGGAGGAAGTGGGAAGAGAGCAGTCAATGTCATGAAACAAAATGTATGAACTGCTGTATGGAAAATGAACATCCTCTATAAACTTTCACTCAAATCACAATTAAAAAAAAAAAAAAAAAAAAACTCCAGAGCCTCACAAACAAGGCCCGTGCAGCACAGTGGTTAAGAACGCATCCTTGGGAGGATGTCTGGGCTACCGGGCTCAGCTGTTTATGCCGTGGGACTTTAGAACTCGGTTTGTTCATCTGTGCAATGGGGGCATCCCTAGGACACTGTAGATGACAGTTCACATATGAACTCACATCTCGTATGGGTTATCCTCACAACGCCCCCGGGACAGACATCCACCCCCACTGGTTTAGTTACAGGAGGAAACCAAAGCCGATCACAGCTATGGTGACATGAGAGTCAGTTAACCAGCAGCTGTTACTGTCACTGTCACCTTCCCAGTACCAGGCATAGAACTGCCTTGAACCTAGGGGCAACCAGGAGGAAGCCCTGGCTTAGCAAGTGGAGGGAGCAAGAAGGAAGGGAAGGTTCTCTCATTCATGTTGGTGTCAGATAGCTTTAGTGGGTCTGAGCCTCAGGCAGGCTGGTCACAGAACATCCCCAGGGACCTGGGCACCTCCCAGGCCTTTCTACCTCACCTGTCTTCCCTTTGTTTTCCTGATCACAGAAAAGGACAAACCAGGGGGAGATCTCCACCTCCAAGCCCACGGCCAAGGGCGAGCCAGCCAGGAGCCCTGCATTTGTGACTGCCAAGTTCATCAAGCCTCCTTCCCCAATGCCAGGCTTGTCCCAGAACTGCCAAGAGTCGGACCCCCTCCCTGCCAGAGTCTCCCTGCAGCGTCCAGCCAGAACTGCCGAGAACACCAGGAGTGTCCACTCCCAGACGGTTGAGACGGCCCTGGTTCCCTGTGACGCCTGCACCAGCGTCCAGAGCAGCCTGCAGGAGGTGGGCAAGGTGATCATCAGCCTGTGCCAGAGCCAGAATCTGCCCTCCTCCTTAGGCCAGTTCCAGCAGCTGGTGCAGGACAGCATGGGGCTCAGGCCATTGCCAGCCGCCACCGTGGGCCGCTGGGTGACAGAGCAAAGCAAAGACCTGATGCGCCTCAGTAAGCACGTGGGGTCCCTCACTCAGCTTGTTGGGCCTCTCAGGGCCCAGCTGGAGGAGGCCGAGGGGCAGAAGGATGGACTGAGGGTGCAAGTGGGCCAGCTGGAGCAGGCACTGCAGCAGGAGCAGGGGGAGCGGCAGCGGCAGGCGGAGGAGGCTGAGCGGCACCTGGCTGAGCGGGAGTGTGACAAGCAGCAGTTGCTGGCAGGTCTGTGCCCCAAAGGCTGGACCCTTAGTGGCCCAGGGCTCTACTACAGTCTTTTTTTTTTTTTTTTTTTTTAATTTGATTGTGATTTGGGTGAAAATTTACAGAGCAAATTCATTTTCCATACAGCAATTCATACACATTTTGTTTCGTGACATTACAGTTCCCCACCATGTTAACAGCTCTCTACCCACTTCCTCCCTGTAGTTACCTCTTCCTGGTGTCCTTTCCTATGCATTCCTGCCTCCTGAGCTACCTTCCTGTGCAAATACTGCCCTTCTGATCTCCCGTGATTGATTGTTCTAAGGAGTGTATCTACCTGGTGTAACAGTTCACCACATATGTCAGTCTTTTGTTTGCCTGGAAGCCACGGGAGTTCAGTTCCAGACCTGAAGGGTACTAGGGGCCATAGTCTCAGGGGTCTCACCAGGCTTTATCAGATGAGCACACCTGGTCTTTTTCTTACGATTTTGAGTTTTGTTCCACATTGTTCTCCCTTTCTCTCCAGGATCTTCCCAAAGCAGACCCTGAGACGGGGCTTCAGGTCCAAGTAGTTTATGTGGGAGGACAAGGAAATCTGGGCAGGGGAGTGGGGAAGATAGACAGGGAAGGGGAGCAGCAACAAAGGGTGTGTTCATCGAGCCAGTCACATTGTGGCAGTCGGAACTGAACCCCGTTGGGGAACGCTGGAACACTGTGAAACTCGTGCTTTGGACTTGCCCACCAGAGGGGTGAGGGCGTTGGGGGTATTTATCCACGTACTCCAGTCATGGAGGCTTGCTCCTGGGGAGGTGAGCCCCTGGCACTTCCAGCCAAGTAAAACAGCCTGTGCAGGTTGGCAGCAGCTGTCAGGCACAGAGAGACAGCTGCTGGCGTGGGAGGTCGGCCAGCACCCACCAAGGTAAGGCCTGAGGGATCTGGGCAACTTGCTGCCCTCTCAGAGCCTCGTTGTTCTCCATGGAGGACACTGAGGCCCAGAGAGGCGTAGAGACGTGGCAGGCAGCTGGTGAGAAGCAGGGTTGATGGGGCCCCGCTCTCCTGGCACTGCCCGAGTCCTACAATGCTACGTGGCCCCTCCACAGGGCGATGACTGCCTGCCCTCTGCAGGTTATGTGGGGCATGAAGGCAGCCGGCCAGGCCCAAGGGAGCTTCTGAAGGGCATTTCTCTTGGCTGCTGTAGAAACCACTGACTTAAAGGCGAAGGTGGTCGTCCTGGAGGGGGAGCTGAATCAAAAGCAGGCGTCCACGCAGGTCCTAGGTAAGGAGCCACCGTCTGTCCCCTGGGCTTCTGAAGCAGATATAAAAAGGGGGCCACAAAGGGAAGTGGGCACGGCTGGCCACACTGTTGGATGAAGGCCCAAAGTGGGGTGTCACCTCCTGCCCATGGAGCCCCTCCCATTTTCGAACCCTCCTTGGGCAGGGTTCAGAGCCTCATTTTGTCCTGGGTCAAAGGCAGTGCTAAAACTCGCACCCAGGGCTGCTCTGCCCAACTCCTCACCCCTACCCAATCCCGCAGAGGCAAAGACCCAGCAGCTTCAGGAGGAAGCTGAGCTCCGGGCGGTGGCGGAGAGGCAGGTGCAGCAGCTGGAGGGACAGGTGCAGCTGCTGGCAGGGCGGCTGGATGAGGCCAGCCAGCAGATCCGCTGGGCCAGCACAGAGCTGGACAAGGAGAAAGCCCGTGTTGACAGCATGGTCCGCCACCAGGAGGTGAGGCCAGATGCCTACCACCTGGACTGCAGGAAGGACGACTCCACAGGCAGGGAGGGGCCTCAGCTGGGTAGGGTACTGGCTCCTCAACAGAACACCAGATACTGGGCTGACCCACTTTTACGGAGGTCCTGCCCTGAGCTGAAAGTGGAGGGGTGGTGGCCCAGGGACCAGTAAGGCCAGGTGAGACCAGGAAGAGTTAGATGTATCACAAACAACACTCCTGCCAGATGGTTGCATAGGCCAGGGAAAGTGCTGCAGGGGTCCAGGGTGGGGCGGCCACATGTGCCTGTTGGAATCCAGAAAGGCTTCTGGGAAGAGGTGGTCCTGGAGCTGGATCCCAAAGGCTGGTGACTGGGCCATCGGCCAGAGGGAGTATGGGGGAGGCAGAGCGTGAGCCCAAGCCAGGGCCCAGGTGCTGCTGTGCCCCCTGCGCACAGACGGCACAAGGAAGGGGGCTCAGTGGCTGGAGAGCCCGCCCCCTTGTTCCCACACAGCCTTCCTGGCCCCTTCCCCTGCTTAGTCCCTGCAGGCCAAACAGAGAGCCCTGTTGCAGCAGCTGGACAGCTTGGACCAGGAGCGCGAGGAGCTGCGGGGCAGCCTCCACGAGGCCGGGGCCCAGCAGGCCCACGTGGAGGAGCAGCTGCGGCACCTGCAGGACGAGAGGGAGCAGGGGCGGTGCCAGCTCCAGGCCCAGCAGGTGCTTCCCTCCAGCCAGCTGAGTACCTGGGACCTGTCTCATACCCGTGCTCTGTGTGTGTGTGTGCGCGCGCGCGTGCTTGGGGATATCCCCAGGGAGCCAGGCCTGAGCCTCCCACTCCCCCAGGAGCTGCTGCAGAGCCTGCAGTGGGAGAAGCAAGGCCTGGAGCGGGCAACAGTGGGCCTGCAGCTGACCATCTCGGAGCTGGAACGGGAGCTCCTGGAGCAGAAGGAGCGGGAGCGACTGCTGGTGGCCTTCCCGGACCTGCACGGGCCGCTCGAGGCCCAGATCCAAAGTAAGGGGAAGAGGGCACGGTGCAGGCTGTACAGCAGGGCAGTCAGGAGTACAGTCCCCTGGGGAGGAAGGAGCTGACCCCTGGGCCCTATGTATGACACACAAGGTTGTACACCGCCATCCTCCATGCAGATGCAGAAATGGTAGCCCAGAGAGGTGAAGAGACTGCCCAAGGTCACACAGCCAAATTCAGTCGCAGGTCTCTGCCTCTATGGCCCACACTCCTAACCACGCCAAGGCCAGTCCTCGCTTGGCCTCTTGGTGCCCCCTTTCTGACATCTCCCCAAACCACACCACAGGACCAGCTCCAGGGGTACAGCCCCAGCTGTCTTGTGTTTATGACCCAGAGGAGTGCTGCACTTATCTTGGCATAGGACTGGGTGCCAGGCGACCTGGGTTCTTGTCCAGGCCCTCCTGCCATCTAACGCTCAGCTCCCTCATGGTAAAGTGGGGGCGAGTCCATCTGCAGAACTGCGGGAAGATTTGCCACAACCGAGTGGCCGGGTAAATTACCCTCCTGAGTGCATGCCATGTGCCTGGCCCTGTGTTGCCCTCTCTGCTGCCCTATGTGGCAGGTGAAAAAAAAAACAAACAAGCTCACTGCCATAGGGTTGATTCTGACTCATAGGGATCCCCATGGAGTTTCCAAGGCAGTAAATTTTTATGGGAAGTAGATTGCTCAATCTTCCTTCTCCAGAGCAGTGGATTTGAACCGCCAACCTTCTGGTTAGCAATCAAATGCCTTAGGCACTGCACCACCAGAGTTCCTTTTGAGGCAGGTAGCAGCTGCTTTTTACAGACCAGGAAGTTGAGACCCAGATGGGGTAGCCACCTGCCCAAGTCTGTGATACCATGAGCTGGAAGCACCCATCACCACCAATGCAGTGGGGCCGACTCCCGCTGATCCATACCCGAGAGTTGGCTCTGACCCTGGACAGCTCACTCTGTCTGTCCGGCACCCCAGAAACAGTGGGGTGGGAGCCGTTCCCTTGTGTATTTGCTAAGTCCTTAGTGCGCTCCTGGTCCCACCCAGCTCTCAGATTCTGCAATGCTGTGGTTACCTTCCTGATGAGAGGGAAGGGGAGGCAAGTTGGGGAGAGGGTCAGATAGGAGGTCCTGGGACTGGCCCTGCCCAGCTCCCCTCTGCCTGTGGGCCGCCCACCGAAGGGAACCTAAAGGATGGACCTGCCCTCTGAGGTCCCTTCCCATGTGGTGCAAAAGGGTGGGGTCCCAGATGCATGTCCCTCCACAGGCTCTGGCAACGTCACAGATGACATGGAGAGGCAGATGCAGGCCAACAGCATCCGCATCCGGGTCTTGCAGGAGGAGAATGGGCGGCTCCAGGCCATGTTGTCCAGAATCCGGGAGGTAGCCCAGCAAGGGGGCCTCAAGGTGGGCAGCCCAGCCCCGTACCTGGGAGGGTGGGCCCTCAGGGACCTGCAGCAACCTCCGCCACCCAGCAGAGGTCTTCCACTCTACCCTGGGAACCTGTCAGGAGCGTGTCTCATCACCCACGGGCTGTCACTGCATAGGGCTTTAGGCGTCTGTGAAGCTGCCTTCCGCATGTTGAGAAGGTAGGAGGAGGGTGTGGATCAGTTTCTCCTGGCTCAGAATCCTCCTCCATAGCTCTTCATACTTTTATTCTAATCAGGAGCCGTGTCAGAAAACAGGCCTTCCCACACTTGATGCTCGTGGCTGAGGACAGGCCGTGGGAGCTTCCCAAACCCAGCCCCACAGAAGGGGCCCTGGGTCTGGGCTCACACTGCCCACCCCTTCCAGCTGTGCAAAGCAGGGAGGGGCCTCCTGGGCCTCTCTAAGCTTGTCATTCTTTGCAGCTCATTCCCCAGGACCAGCTCTGGTCCCCACTCACCAAGGGAATCCCAGGGACGGCACCTCCAGCCCAAGCCCGGAAAGCCTCCCCAGGGTGAGTGAGGTTTTTGCCAGAGGCAGCGGGCAGGGTGAGTGGTCCAGGCTTGCTCACATGGGCTCTCGTGGTCTCGTCCTCCCACAGGCCCCTGGGCAGGCGGCCTCTGCCAGGCAGCAGAACAGGCAGTGCCAGCAGGACCCCGTCAGCCCAGGCCCGAACATCCCTGCCTCAGCAGCCCGGCAGCCAGCCCAGCAGCCAGCCCAGCAAGACCTCCCTAGAGGATGTGCCCCACTCAGCCATCTGCTCCCAGAACCCCATCCGAGCCTTGGCCAGGCTGAGGAAGAGACTGTCACCATGCCGGGGCCAGGCCAGCTCTGCACAGCGGTCCCAGGAGAGGCCCATGTAGCTGCCGCAGTGGCGTGACTCACGGGATAACCCACCCAGTGCAATAAAGCCCCACCATCTGCACACCACAATCTTGGCCTCACAGCACTGGATGGCTGGAGAAAGGGTCCCTCCTTCCTTCCCCTCTGGGCAGCGGCCACTAAATGCCAGCCACATGGGTCACTGGCCAGTAGCATCATCCCGGGCAAATGGCAGCTCACCGTGGGCCTACGGCAAACAGCAGCTCTGTGCCATCCTCCTGACAGGGCAGTGGGAGAGGAGAGTACAGAAGGCAGAGAGAAGCTGCTAGCACGTGGGTAAGGTGAAGGACAGCCTTTGTCTCTCTCTCTCCCCACAGCCCAGACCAAGGGGTAGACATGGACAGTGACCTAGAGAGAGAGAGGGTGGGGGAGGGGCACGGGATGGAGAACAGCTGCTGAGGAGGGTCTGGTGAGGATGTCTGAGGCAAGGGAGGCATCAGAGGCTTCCGCCCTGGCTCTGGGCTCACGGAGCCTGGCCAGGCAGCGATGACTGGGGCCTCAAGAAGGGACCTTGAGGATCCAAGGAAGTCAACCCACCGTCACGGAAGAACTCCCCACCTTCAGGAAATGGTGAGAAGAAAGGACTTCTCTAAATCCAAGAGGTCAGAGCCCTAGGAGGCCACTGAGGGCAGGGCAAGGCTTGGCCCAGCCAGAGATGGACAGCCCAGCCAGCACTGGCTTTCCCAGGTCTGTCCCTGCCGCTGATGTCACTAGCCACACCAGGCCGGCAGCAGTCCAGTTTGTGGCCTCAAGTCACCTCATCTGAGAACAGGCTCTGAGACCTGGCTGAGCATCTCTCCTGTCGGAGACCCCGGCTGAAATTCTCTTCTGCTGAAGCGGCCATGTGTACCCCAGTTGAAAGAAGGGTGTAGAAGGGCCTGTGTGGAACTGAGCTGGCAGTCCAGGTGTGCTGGACCTGCCTCAGTGGAGCCTGGAGTTCCTGAGGGAGGCTGAGCAGTGGTCCAGCCCCTCCCAGGTGAGGGCCAGCCTCAGCAGGATGCCTGCCCCCAAGTCTAGGTGAAGAACCTCTCACAGGTCAGCACCTCTCAGGCCTCCATCTACTCGGCATGTTAATTAGCTCACAGTTCTGCAGGTCAGATATCTGGCTTTCGGTGGCTGAGTTCTCTGTGCAGGGCCTTGGACGAAATCAAAGCATCTGCCAGATTGTGTTCCTATCTGAAGGCGCAGGGGACGAATCCCCGCCTAGGCTCATCCTGGGGCTGGAATTTCATATCCCTGCCACTGTAGGCCTGAGGGCCCTATATCCTTGTTGGCTGTCAGCCAGCCACTCTCAGTACCTTGAGGCCTTCCACATCCCTCACCTCGTGGCCCCTTCCATCAGTTCAGCACGAGTTTCTCACACATTGAGTCCCCTTCATGCTTCAATCCTGGAGGCGCTTCTTCTAGTAGCTGGAGAAAACACTTTGCTTTTAAAGGGCTCATGTGATTAGGTCAATGCAAAAAGGATAAGGAGGCAGCATCCTCTGACCTCCTCCAATCTCACGAGGGGGAAACGGTCACCATCAACAGCCCAAGCCTTATTCCCATGAGGCCATACATGCCACCACCCTCCAACCTTCTTACTCTGACAGCAGCCATCTCTCTCTGCTGGGTTCAATAATATGGTGCAATGGTCACACAGAACTCACAGACAATACTCACAATGAAAGGGTTTATTAATGAAGTAACAGGTCAAGTTCAGGAACACTCAGGATACAGTTCTTTGGTGAGGACACGCCCCTCTGTTATACCCTCAGGGTCTCCTGTCTGGGCCTTGGCCAGTGAGTCCTCTGTCCTGCTTGGGCAAGTGTTATGAAGCTCTTTGGTGCTGCCGATAGGTACACCTAGGTGCACCCCACCCTGCCAGCAAGCCGCCTGCCTGAGAGCGCTCAGCTTCCTCACTCTGTGGGCCAGGCAAGCCCGCTGCTGTCTCATGCCTCTTGGTTCCGCTGCTGCTGTCTCTCAGGCAGGCACCTCTGCCATCTTTCCATGAAGGAGATCTTAGCAGGGATCACAGGTCCTAGGAGATCTTGGGTCCAAGGATGCGCTCCACTCCAACTCTGGTTCTTTTCCTGCTAGCAGTGAGATCCCCTTTTCTGCCTCTGGGAGGGCCCATTTTAAGCCCAGCAGCAAAGCAAAACTAACCAATCCCCACCTTCCAGTTCCATACACCTTATTTGCATGGTCCCACCCAGTAATCTGGTGGGAGTCACAAAGACTTGACTGGGGGGGAAAAAAAACCAAACTCACTCAATTTTGACTCACAGCAACCCTAACTTTGCATTCCCGAGGCAGTATCTCTAAGGAAGTAAATCACCCAATCTTCCTTCCAAGTGGCTGGTGGGTTTGAACTGCCAGCCTCAGGTTAGCAGTCAAATACCTTAGGCACTATGCCACCAGAGTTCCTAGCTAGAAAAACCATACCAAGTAATCCACTGCACCAATCAGGCCCACTTGGATACTTACCTTATGGTTCACTGCCAAAGAACGTAATCAAACCACAGGAGGAAAATGAACATACTAGATTCTAGCAATTATATAGGGTATGAACACAAAGTGGGGATGGGGGCAGAGTCCTGGGGGCCACTGTAGAATTCTGCCTCCCACAGGGAGGAGAGCCCAAGGTGACTATATCTTAGAAAACTCACAAAAGTTTTTTAATCTTCTGTTAAAATAGATCCATTTTTATTTTAATAATAAACCTTCCCCACCCCAAATCTTCCCTACAAAAACAGACACTGATACCCCTGGAAGACGCACGATGTTTGTCCTGTGCCCTCAGGGACGCTGGGTGGCACATGTAACCCTGCCAAGCAGCACAGGACTGCCTGGTCTCTAAGGCCGCAGGCCCCAGCCAGGCCCAGGGCAGGGCCAAGCTGGGCGCACAGCAGGGACCACTGCTGAGGGCAGCAAGCAAGTTGGGGGTGGGGTGTCTGGGTCTAACATCACAGCCTTGACTGAGATGTGTCCTGAAAGACGGTCAGGCCAAGGTGCCCCAAAGGCCAGGAAATTCCTCCCTTAACTCACCCCCCAATAAATAAGCACAAGACACTGCAGACTCCACCTCCAGGGATGGCCTGGAGAGAGGCCCTGCGCCTGGGGAGCAGCTGCACTGTCCTCCACCCTCTCGCTCAGGGCGCTGGGAAGCTGCCTAGAGGGCGGACACGAAGCCCCAGGATTGCAGAGAAGGGCCCCGAGCGGCCTCTTCCGGAACCGGCTGGTCACCCAGGCCCTTCATCCTGTCTTGGTGATGCTGGCCCCACCTTCCTAGTGTGGACACAGCAG
The DNA here is from genome assembly GCF_000298275.1 of Orycteropus afer afer. NCBI lineage: Eukaryota > Metazoa > Chordata > Mammalia > Tubulidentata > Orycteropodidae > Orycteropus > Orycteropus afer. Next base: position 43,655 of record NW_006922007.1, read on the forward strand.
GACACTCTGCCCCCGAGCAGGGAATGGGTCCTTTCCTTCGTCCTACCCGCAGGGTCCTCTGCCCCATCCACCCTGGTGTCCTGGTCCAGGAGGCTAGGGTGTAGGCCGGCAGCTAATCATCTGAGTAGCCGTTTCCTGAGAGAGGCGGAGAAAGAGCAGGGAAAGAGGTGTCAGGTGGGGCCCCGGGGGCACTGGCCCAGGGCCCCCGCCCCTGCTCACCCAGCACGTTGAATTTGCACAGCGGGCAGGTTTGCTGCAGCAGCAGCCAGGGGTCCACGCAGTCTCGGTGAAACTCATGCTTACAGGGCAGCACCCGGAGCCACTGCAGGGGAGAGGGGTACTGTGGGTGCCCATCCTTGGGCCCCACGGCTGACCTGGAAACCCAAGCCTCCAGTGGCCTGGCCTGGCCCGGCCCCTCCCTCCATTCCACAGCCCTAGAGCCCAGCAGTGGGCCTGGTTGGGGTGGCTGGGATCTCTCTGAAGCAGCGTAGGGGACATCATGGGTCAGCCTACGGCTGGTCTCTGCCCAGGGCACAAACCTGCTTGTGGCAGAACTGGTCTAGACACACAGCACAGGTCTCGGCGCCCGGCTCCCGGGGGCCCTGTGCGGCCCTGCTTAGACGGCAGCGCCGGGTCTTGAGGGACGCCAGCCTCTGCACCACGCGGCGCTTGAACAGGTCCACCTGTGGAGGAGGGGCAGGTACAGTCTTACTGGTATGAAGGCTGGGACTGGCCAGGGCTCCCCCGGCCTCCCACCTGGGCTCCCACCTGGGCTCCTGGCTCACGCTGGCTGTGCCGTGAAGCCTGCCGCTGAGCCTGGACCACGAGGCCGGTGCACAGGAGCATAGCCACCAGCAGGATGGCATTCCACAGCTGTTGCAGGGGCTTCTGGGAAAGGGGCGGGACATCAGGGCCTGCAGCAGCTCCATACTCCTCCCCCAGTGAGGTCTATCATGGACCAAGCAAGTAAGTGTGGACCGAGAGCACCATGCCCCTGCGTGCCCCCGGCTTCCTCTTCTGCCACCTCCGTGCCTCCCACACGAGACCCCCAGCCAAGGCCTGTCCTGATCAACAAACCCACGTCTCTGCACATGGACTCTTCCCTCTGGCAGTTCCACAGACCCTAACCCAAGACCACACGTGTCCTCCTGATCCGCTCTCTCAGCGTCCGCCACCATGCCCCATCCGAGCCGGGCCTTCGCACCTCCTCACTCCCAGAGCAAGCCAAGCCCTGTCCTGTTGCTTCTCTCTCCTAACCCTCTCACCCCACCCCCTACACAACCCTCTGCTACTCTCTGGTCCCCTGCCTCCAGCCTCACCAGCCCACTCCCTCCCAGCAGCCAGACGACCTCAACCACAAACCTGATGGAGAACCCTGCTGGGCACACTCTCAGAAGAGGGCCCCCCCTCAGCCTGGCCCAGCCTGCAGGCCCTCGCCAGAGACGTGGCCCACCTCAGTCCTCCCGCTGCTGCTCTCCTCTCAGCGCTCCACGCTCCTTGCCCTTTCCACACAGTCTTCCCTTCCACGGAGACTGCCGCTGGCACCCCTTGCTCCAGGAAGCACTCCCCACTTGCTAGCCCCTCCTGGCCCTCTTCACACCTAACTCTGTGTTTCTTGACTGCCTGCCAGCCTCTCGGTAGGAGGTGGGAACCACGCCTGGCGAGGTCACCACGAAGCCCCAGTGCCTCACGTAGGGAAAGTACTGGGAAGGTGCATTAAAACTTTAAAACCTGCGGGCCCTGTGCATCCTTCTTTGGTGAGTAGCAACTGGAGACTTAAAGGTTTGCAAGTGGCCATCAATGGGTCTCTCCTTATCCACAGCAAAGAATGAAGCAAACCAAAGATATATGGAAATAAGCAGCAAGGGACTAGTGGACCATGTGAACCTTAGCCCACCAGAAGAACAACTAGATGGTGCCCGGCTACCACTGTCAACCACTCAGAAAGGGATCAGTGCAGGAGATCCTGGATACAGTGGGAGAACTATGCGGAACAAAACTCATAAAATCATTAAAAAAAAGAAAACGCCAGGTTTACTACTCTGATAAAGACCAGTGAGACTATGTATGGCCCCTAGGTACCCTCAGGCCTGGAAGTGAACTCACTCCCGTGGTTTCCAGCCAAACAATAGACAGGCATATGAGGTGAACATTTACATCAGATAGATACACTCCTTGAAGGGGTGAATTGTGAGAAAATAGAAGGGCAGTGTTTGCACAGGGAGACAGCTGGGGGGGGTAGTGCCCGGGGGGGAAGGACACAGGGAAGAGGTAACTATGGGGAGAAAGTGGGAAGAGAGCTGTTACATTGTGGGGGACTGCAGTCAATGTCATGAAACAAGATGTTATGAACTGCTGAATGGAAAGTGAATTTGCTCTGTAAACTTTCACCCAAATCACAGTAAGATTAAAAATTAAAAAAGGAAAAATGGACAAACTTCATACTAGGAGCCCATAGGAGAAAACAGGCAGGATGAGTAATGAACAAAGATTCTGGGAGACAGGACAGACGGGGAAAAAGTGCATCCATGCCAACGGCCAAGCCTGCCAGAGGCCCAGCAGCAGGGTCTCCAGTCATGTGTGTAAGCAGCAAATGGTACACAGCGGTGGGAATGGAGGGTAAAGAACAGGAGAAACGGGATGAGTGCATCAGACCAGGAGAACCCTGAAAGCCAGGCTAAGGAAGGAGTCTGAACTTTATTCTGCAGACAATGGAGAGAGCCCAAGAAGGCTTCTGACCAGGAGTGACCATCAACACCGAATGGCCCTGGGCCAGGTGCCACCAGCATCACGACAACCCACTGAAGTGGGAGTGGCCATCACCACCACCAGTGAGAGTCCACAGGACTTCTCAGACAAGGCCATACGCATAGCCCAACAGTGCCTCCTCCCCTGGCCCCATATAGTCCCGACACCCACCTGCTCCTGGGCACGGCTGCCTCCCAGGCACACCAGGTCCTGCCAGCCACCATAGCCATCCTTGGAGAGGCCACAGGTGGTCCACAGGGTCAGCTTCCACTCGATGTTGGCTGACAGGGACTCTCCGCTGGTGATCTCAGCAGTGGCCTGGGTCCTCCTGGAAGGAAGAGGCACTGAGAGTCAGACAGAAGGGCCCTTAGAAGGCCACTCCCAGTCCTGCGTGGGATAACCTAGAACATCACACCCAGCCCTACTGCTTTGGCCTCCAGGGCTACCCGGACCATTGGCTTTTCTATGAGTCACACAAGCTTGACCAGGGATACCATAAACCCAGGGATTAGCCTCTCAACCAAATGTCCAGGTTCCTCTTTCCCATGCCAATCCCTCTGCCCACAGAGCTGCCTCCTCTCTCCAGGCCAGCCCTGCCTCCTCCTTCCAGTCCCCCATCAAGTTTTCAGATCTGGTGGCTGTCTTCAGGCCAACAGGAAAAGCCCTGGTCCTGAGACCCCCGAGCCCACGGCAAAGACAGGGAACCTCCACACTCAGGCCCAGTCCTTCTGAAACCCAAACCCCAACTCACTGCAGCAGTGCCTCCAACAGCTTGGTGACGTTGGAAGAATAATGAAGGACGATCACTGGCCTAAGCAGAAGCTGGGATATGTCTAGCTGCAGAGGGACAGGGAGGTCAGCAGGCCTTAGTCCCTCGTACCCAGCCTGTACCCCCACCACTTGTTCCAGGCTCACCTCTCGGACCACGTTGTGGTTCAGGATGAGGAGAAGCAGGGCAGAGGCTCCCAGGAAGAGGGCTCGCTGCATCTGCAGAAGGAGAGGATGGGAGGCTGGCACACACCTGCCCACACCCCTCCCCCGCCACCTGCAGCCAGAGCTCTCTAGCCCCTGGCTCTGCAGTGAGTCCTTCCAGTGTAGATTGGGATAAGCTCTTCAAGGCCAAGGGCAGAAACTCCTCTTCCTCCTGCCCTCTCCCAAGTTCTGTGAGACCCAAACACTGCCATGCCTTCTTTGCAGGAACTCCCCCATCTGATCAGCAGGGAGCTTAGTCCAGCTTCCTGAACTCTCCCTCACCGCCTCCCACCTCCCGGGTTCAACATCACATTGGTGCAATTCTCCAAATAGGGGTTTCCAGACCAGCCCCAGCCCAGGGCTTTTCTGGAAACTCTGGAGGCACAGCTGGTAGTCAGGCTCCAGCAGATGTCTGGGCATCCTTCCTCCAGCGCCTCTCCCTCCACATACCCCACCCGCACCTGCTGGACCAGGGCTTTGGGATAGGCCTGGGGGCTGCTGCCCGGTTTCTCCTGGTGGAACTGGGCCGCCTGCTCCCTGCCCACGTAGGCCACCGCAATCCAGCCTTCCACCGGCACCTCCTGTTCAGCATCCACCATGTCCATCTGTGGGGCGAAGGGCAACAGGCACAGGGAAGGGAAGGGAAAGAAAAGGGGTTGTTGGGGCCGGGCACACAGAAATCCAGGCCAGGGTTTGGAAACGTGTTTGGAAGGGCGGGCACCTGGTTCACAGGTTTTGACGCCTGCGTGCTGGGGCTCAGGGCAGTCTGGGGAGGGGGCGCTGGGCTGTCGGCACCCAATCCAGGAAGTAGGTTGGTTCTGGCTGTGGGGTTAAGGTAGGGCAGGGCTCGGGGAGGGGTGTAAGTGGGCATCGGAGGCCCAGCCCATACAGGTCCAGATGGAGGAGGCGCGGTGGCGCTCACCAGCAGCAGGCGGCCACGCAGCGGAGACACCGGGTCCACCTCGGGGCCGATCCGGACACCCTCCAGGCGCAGCG
>NW_006922007.1:48812-50778 GCF_000298275.1 Orycteropus afer afer
GGAGGGCGAGGAGTGGGCGGAGCCGGGCGGGGGGGCCCTTGAGGAGGCGGGGCCTCTGTGCGGAGGCGGGAAGTCAGAGAGGGGCGGAGCCGAGGGGGGGCTCTTGCGGAGACGGGGCCTCTGTGCGGAGGCGGGAAGTCAGAGAGGGGAGGTGCTTGCAGCCTGAAAGGTTGTCAAGCAGGCAAGGGCAAAGCTGGAACCGAAGACCGAGGGAGACCGAGGCAAGACCCGGGCGTGAGAAGGGTAGGAACTGTCTGGAGAGACGTATGGGGCCTGGAAGCTGGCCCTTGTTCTGCTGGGGCTTGACGGACCTATGGGCTTCTTCTCCGGACCTCCATTTCCCAGCCGGACCAGGGCGTGGATCTCCGGGTTTTCTCTAAGGCATCTTCCAGCCCCCAAACTCTGGTAGAAATCCCGAGATAGGCGTGGGAGGCAGACAGGGAGACTGAGGCACGGTCTGGAAGGAGCAGGTAGCGGGGCTGGGGACCCGAGACTGGACGGATCAGTACACACGCAGCACCTGAGTGGGGCAGACAGTATGGGTCCTCAGAGAAGGCACTTCCGTTGGCCGCGAAATGCGTACTAAGATCAGCGCTGCTTCACCCCCAACAAATCATCTTTAATATTTACCAGAATGTGGGAGATCCGCGTACTGTTCTAAAACTCATCCAACAAAGGACTAGGGCTTCTGCGAGCTGGTTCAGTCTGAAAACCGAGCCCCTAACAGTCACATCGGGATAGAAGCAAAGGCCGGAAGAGGCAAAGCTCAATTTCCTCTAGTATTTTTGTTATGAAAAATTTCACATACAGAAAAGTGAAAAGAATTTTCTGGTGAACTCCCAATAACCACCACCTCAAAATGCCAAAACAGTTCTGAAGACTAGTAGGTTGGAGAGAATAAGACAGTGTGATATTGACCCTAGATTACACAAGTAAGCCTTAGAAATAGGCTAGAGACCGACCCAGTCTTATGTACCTGCCATCAGTCAGAGGTAGAGCTGCACGTAACAGGAAGGTAGTATAATGAACAACTTGATAAACTGTACTAGGAAAACTGCTGAGCTAAAAGGAGCTCTGATGGTGTAGTGCCTAAGGCATTTGACTGGCTAACCAGAAGGCTGGCGGTTCAAACCCACCAGCCACTCCACAGAAGGAAGACTGGGCAATCTATACCCATAAAGACTTACAGCCTCGGAAACCCAAAGGGGGTTAGCTATAAGGAAAATAAATGAAATTGGACCTCTATTTCACACTATACACAGGCAAAATATAATCCCATGTAGATTAAAAACCTAAATATGAAAAGAAAACTTTCAAACGTTTTTAGAAGACAACATAGAAGAATATCATGATTACCTCAAGGTCAGGAGAGGGGTCGCAAGAAATAAAAGCAAAATGTAAAGGAAAAGATTGAGAAATTTATCCACAGTGAAATAAAAATCGGTGAATTCAAGTATCATGATAAATTGCACATTTTGTTGTCCACTGTACCACAAAGTGAGAGAAGATATTTGCAGCTAGGTGATTCATACACAGTATAAACACTGTCCGTGGACTGCCAGAAGAACATACAAATCCGTCCTACAACAAATGTAGCCAGAATGCTCCTTGGAAGCAAGAACTGCCAGACTTCATCTCACCTACTTTGGTCACGTTGTCAGAAGGGACCATTTCCTGGACAAGGATATCATGCTGGTGCAGGACTGGGCAGTGTTGCGTTCTTTTGTACATAGGGTCTCTGTGAGTTGGAGTTGACTCAACAGCACCTAACAACAACAACAACAACATGGTGCAGTGCTTAAGCACTTAGCTCTAACTGAAAGGTCGGCTGTTTGAACCCACCAAGCACTCTGCAGTAGTAAGATGTGGCAGTGGGTTTCCATCAGGATTAAAAAAGCAAACTCACAGTCGTCGAGTTGTTTCCGACCCCTCCTTGGGTGTCCAAGGTGGTATCTCTACAAAAGTA
>NW_006922007.1:51723-60835 GCF_000298275.1 Orycteropus afer afer
TTTTTAATATGAATGATTACTAATCAAATATAAATTAAAATCAGAAGGAAAAATCAATTGGCAAAAAAGAAGCGTGGCAACGCTGTGTTTGTGGGCCATGGAGCAATGGAATCTATACACTGCTGATGGGTTAGAGCCTGGTCGTGCTGGCACAGCCTGGCCATGTTGCAAAACCGTTTTATATCAAGTACAGCTGAAGCTGCACATTCCTGGCCAGTCCCTTCCTGGGTATATACTCTAGCGCTGTAGTTTTCAACACAGATTGCATTTGGGCAATCATCTGAGATCTAGAGAGACCAGCAGGGCAGTATTTGCACAGAGAGATAGTTCAGGGGGCAGGAATGCATAGGAAAGGACACAGGGAAAAGGTAACTACAGGGAAGAAGTGGGAAGACAGCTGTTCGTTCCATTGTGGGAAATTGCAATGCCATGAAACAAAATGTGTATGAACTACTGTACAGAAAATTAATTTGCTCTGTAAACTTTCAGCCAAATCACAATAAAAAAAAGTTTTAAAAAGATCTGAAAAATACTGATGCCTGACCCTACCCTGAATCAATGAATCATCATCTCTGGAGGAAGGGCTGGTTGCTGTCACTTTTAAGAAGCTTGTGCCCCAGATGATTCTAAGGTGCCCTCCTTACTGAGACTTCTGCCCTGGGCATGTGCAGAGCAACAGGACCCAGGAGAAGAGAGACATTGTGGTGTCTTCATGTGCAGAATACTGCACAGGAGAACAAAGCGAACAAGCTAGTTATATGTGTCCCGTGGGTGATTTGCACAGAAGGTTGAGCACAAAAAACAGATTTCCAAAGAATACATAGTGTGTGAACTCAAAAATGTGCAGGGCAGAATATATTCTTTAGGGATACATGCACATATAAGAAAACTAAAGGAAGTCAAGGGAATAAGAAAGACAAAAGTCAAGTTCACCTGCATAGTATGTAACTGGGAGGGGCATCCCAGCAGTTCCAATGGCATTGGGAATGTTCTGCTGCTTAAGCTACATGAGTACTCATTATCATTCTTTTGGAACTGTGGAAACATTCTTCATAAATTGCAAAATGCACTGTGGAGGTCTCTTGGTGCCCAGGGAGAATCTTCTCTGATGCTTGGTGTCCCAGCCCATCTGTCAGCCTCGGTGACAGTGTTGCAAGGACACACCCTGTAATTAGCCAGGCTCTTGACTCTATAAGAAGGAGCTCTGGGGGTGCAGTGCTGTTTTGATTACCTCTGTGCTGCTGTAACAGAAAATACCACATACGGGATGGCTTTAACAAACAGAAGTTTGTTCTTACAATTTTCAGAGGCTAGAAGTCCGAGTTCAAAGTGCCAGCCTCTAGGGGCTAGGTGAAAGCCCCTCGACCTTGGGCTTCAGCTCTGACTCTTGCTCCCAGCCCACTGAAGCTAGAGGGTTTTCTTCACTCAGGCAGCAGCTGGCTGCTGAGGCTGACAGACCCAAGGTTGACAAGTGAGAAGGCACAGTCCCGATAATCACCAAACAGCATGGCAGGCCACTAATTCAAGTCCAAAACCAGTCCCAAGATTGGCAGGGCATGGCAGGCTGTTGAACAATGACTTGGCTACATGCAAGGTTTAAGTGTGCCGAAAAGCTAGAGACCTTCCTCAAAGCTGCTGCTTACGCCTTGGAAGCAGACCACATCTCCAAAGCAGCTACTCAGCTGCTCCGGGAGATTTCACCATGGAATTTCTGACTCAATGGCAGTGAGTTTGGTTTGTTTTGGGTTTTGACTCTATAGTCTGTCTATCCCTGTTCCTACAACTGGCTTCCCCACACACACTCCCAGACAGGGGTCCTTACTGCCCCCACCCCAACACACACCAATCAGTCAGAGATCCTTGCTTGCACTCATCTCTCACCTGGTCCTCTTCTCTACCAATATCCACATCCTAGCCTTCCATCAATGGGATCTGGAGCTCCCCTGAAGACTTGGCAGGTATCTACAGAGTTGTCCTGGGATCTTTCATCCCACTGGGTAACTCCTGATTATCTTACAAGAGAAATGAACTTGCGGATGTCCCTGTGGGAGGATGTTGCCCAGCCCAGCCCAGCCCAACCTGGCTGTGCTGGTGGGGCGAGGTGTTGGAGTGGAGAAGCAATGAAGAGTGAAACTGCTATTACAGAAGAGTGTGAGCCCAGGAAGGGAGGCAGCAGAGGCCTAGACATTTCCTGCAGGGAGATGAGCGAGCCCATCTTCTTGGAGCAGAGCTTCTGAAGAGGAAGGAGCTGAGGAGCCCAGAAGGGATGGAGGAGCCGGGAGAGGAGACCATGCCACCGCTGAACCTCAGGCCACCCCACTCCCAGAAATGGACAGACAGGACACTTGGCTCTGTGGGCCTCTTCCGGGGCAGCCAAGGCCACAGATTCCAGCTTGCTTTGCATCTGGGGCCAAGTGAGGAGCTGGCAAGGACAGCAGTCACTCTCATTATATGCCTGTGGGCAATCCACATCCCTTCTCTCAGCCTATGTCCGCAACTGTCAAATGGGAACTTGGATTCAATGATGTGGGGGGCCTTTCCATGAGACATAAAGGAGCTCTGGTGGCGTAGTGCCTAGGGCATTTGACTGCTAACCATAAGGTTGGTGATTCAAACCCACTAGCCACTCTGTGGAAGGAAGACTGGTCAATCTGCTTCCATAAAGATTTACCACCTTGGAAACCCAAAGGGGATCGCTATGAGTCTAAATCAACTTGATGGCAGTGAGTTGTTTGTTGTTTGTTTTTTCCATGAGACATAAGGATTTCTGGTGGTTCAGCATCTAAGGCATTTGACTGCTAACCAGAAGGTCGACAGTTCAATCCCACTAGCCACTCTTCAGAAGGAAGATGGGCAATCTACTTCCATAAAGATTTACCACCTTGGAAACCCAATGGGAATCAAAATGAGCTGGAATCGACTTGATGGCGGTGGGTTAGTTTTTGGTTTTTAGTCCCATGAGACATAATGGGCTCTGGTAGTGCTGTGGTTAAAGCATTGGACTGCTAACCAGAAGGTTGGTGGTTTAAACCCACTAGCCACTCTGTAGGAGAAAGATGAGGCAGTCTACTTGCATAAAGACTTACAGTCTTGAAAACCTGTGGAGCAGTTCTACTCTGTCCTATAGGGTCGCTATGAGTGGAAATTGACTTGATGGCAGTGGGTTTGGTTTGGTTTTTGGTTTCATGAGACATGCTTTGATTCCAGGTAGCTTGTTCCTTGGAAACCAAGGTTTCTTGGCTCTGGGCTGTGTGCTGTGTTCAAGAGGCCCATAGTTCCTCCCATCTCTCCTCAGCTCCTAAAGCTGCAGGGACCTTAGGAGGAAATGAAGCTGGTAATGAAAGTGTGAGATGTGAAACATGCTACCCCAACAGGAAGCTGCACTTCTCTGCTGTGAAAATACCTCCTCGGTCACGTACAATGCCCTGCAGAAGGCCACAGAAATGGAGAAGGCATTCTGGCAAGCAGGGAAAACAAATCTGTCTAGAGTATGTGTCTATTCCAGTGAGGGCAAACTTTGGCTCACAATGGAAAAGGGCCAATGTAATCAAGCTGCCACCAGGTGGCAGCCTAATCCCCAGGAAAAAGGGCCATAGTGGAGGTTCAGTGTTGGTCTCTGCTGTTTTTATAGAAAGCCTTTGAGGAATGTGAGGAGCTCTGGTGGTGTACTGGTTAAGGCATTTTGGCTATTAACCAAAAAGGTCAGTGGTTCAAAGTCACCGGCTGCTCTGTGGAAGAAAGATGAGGCAGTCTACTTCCATAAAGATTTATAGCCTTGGAAACCCGATGGTGGTTGCTGTAAGTCAAAATCAACTTGATGGCAGTGACTTTGTTTTGTGTGTGTATGTGGGAGAGGTATGTAAAAATGGCATGGCTTCAGACCTTCACTAACTTCAAGGGCAGGAAAGGGAATCACCATCAGTATCAGCCCAAGGCTGATTCCTCTGAGGTGGAGGTCAGATGTATATCTATTCTCCAACCTCTTGAACAATTTTGACACCAGACGTCCCTCCAAAGATACTCTCTCCTCTGCTGGGTTCTATAATTCATTGCAATGGCCACACAGACTCACAGACCATACTCACAATTATGGCATTTATTCAGAATCAGGATTAACTTGGAAGTAACAGGAATGACTCAGGATACAGTTCTTCGATCAAGATAGCTTCTTCTCAGCCATGCCTGCAGACAAACCTCTCTCATCCCTTGGACCTCAGCCTGCAGCCCTTACTCTTGGCTCTTGGCTCTTGGTCATCTATCTTCAGCCTTTGGCTCTCTGTCCTTGCTCTCAGTTGGCTTGGCCTCTGCCCTGCTCAGGCAAGTGTTATAAAGCTCTTCAGCCTCACCAATAGGTTCCTAGAGGCACCTCACTCCACCAAGAAGCCTCCTTCCTGAAGGGCCTCACCTCTCTCACTCTTCGTTGGGGAGCCAAGCCTGTAGGTCCCACGTCACTGCCATCTTGTGCTGTCTTTAGTGTTAACATCTCTCTCTCTGTCTCCTGGGTCTAGGTGGTTCTCAGCTCAGAGACTCTGGGTCCAAAGTATGCACTCCACTCCTGGCTCTTCTAGATGGTAGGGAGTTGCCCCTCCAACCTCTGGGATCAGTTCCCTTTAAGCCTAATGGGATGGCAGAACTGACCAATCTCCTAAAAGTGTTCCATGTACCTTATTTGCATTAGCAAAACTTTCCAATGCCCTTGGTTGACTACAAACATCTTATTTGCATGTTGTTGTTGTTGTTGTTATGTGCCGTCGAGTCGGCCCCGACTCATAGCGACCCCTCCTTGGGTTTCCCAGGCAGTATCACTATGGAAGTAGGATTGCCCAACCTTCCTTCCGAGGAGTGGCTGGTGGGTTTGAACCGCCAGCCTTCTGCATAGCCCTACCCAATCATTTTGTGGGAGTTACAAAGCTAGAAAGACCTTATTAAAGCAATTCACTGCACTGTAGAGAAAGTAATGCCTGAATCACAGAACTCACCATCTTTGGGGGCATCAGGCCCAGTGACAACCAGAAAGAAATAGGCTGGAGAGGGGGTATTTTTAGAACTTGGAGGTCCCTGAGATACCTTCACCTTATAGGCATACACCCCAGGCTCTATAACACATTGTCTTGGAAAATCCTTGACTGTTCCTTTGTAGCCTAGTTCCATTTCCACATCTCTCTATTCATTCCCACAGGCCCAGAGAAGGGTGACGCCCAAGATCACAAAGGACAGGTGCAGAGTAATAGAAGCTCAGCTTCTCACTTTTTGTTGTGTTTCAGCCATATTATGGTGTGTATGTGGGGAGAGGCTGGAACACTGAGAATGGTCAAGGGCCTGCCTCCTTCCCCCGCTCCAGCACTCATGGAATGGAGTGAGTGTTGGTCACACCCACAAATGGATGCTGAATGTCAACCCTTGAGAACAGATAGTAAGCCATAAGCTCATACACAAGCCAAGACCATTTTAAACCATGTTAAGTGGCTCTGGTGGTGGAATGTTTAAAGCTTTGGGCTGTAACCAAAAGGTCAGCAGTTCAAACCCATCAGCCACTCTGCCAGAGAAAGATGAGGCAGTCTGCTTCTGTAAAGATTTACAGCCTCGGAAACCCAATGGGGAAGTTCTACTTCATACTAAGGGGTCGCTATAATTCAGAATTGACTCAATGGCAGTGGGTTTGGTTGTTTTAAGGGCCATACAAAGGTGATATGGAGAGGGACTGGAGACTGGGTTACTTTAGTTCAGTACCAGGGGAAGGACCACCTCACTGGGAGGGGATGATGTGTGGCTTGAGACCTGAAAGACAAGAATATCTGGGGATGGAACAGGAAGTCCAAGTAAAAAAATCATACATTCACTGTTTATCAGGCACTCTTCAAGGACCTGTCTGGGTACTGGATGATTTCATCTCATCATAACACCATGAGGCAGTACAATTATTGCCATTTTACAGATGGAAAACTGAGGCACAGAGGTCAAGTAACTTTGGTACGTGATAGAACCAAGGAAGAGTCCAACAGTCTGGCTCCAGAGTCACCGGGCTCACCCCTAAGGCCATACTGCATCCCAAAGGCATTGGCATGGGAACCAGCCTGGCTGTAGACTCTGGCCTCTCTGGATGCAGGGTGTGTGGGTAGAACTGGCAACCCATCCTTCCCAAGGGGGCCTCTGGGGCTGTGCCAGCTAGTGCCAGAGCTAGAGTTGGGTCTATAGCACCCTTCTAGTGGAGTCCTGGAGTCCTGGCCCCCAGCCTCTCTCTCCACCAGGAAGTGGGCCACCTCATTCTAAAGGGATTTGACTTCCTGAGACAACTGGAGACCGGTGAGAAAGAGCTTTGGGATTAGACAGTGATACCCAGGGAGGTAAGGGCCTTAAGCAGGGAGTTCAGGTGTGGGGAGTGGCGCAGAGAAGGGGTTTGTGTCTTCACAAAGCTGGGTCGGACTGCGGAAGTGAGAAGGAAGTGGGTGGGGCCCCAAGAGGGGCTCAGCTGCTCACTTTTTGTTGTGTTTCAGAAGCATAGTACTGGTAATCCCTTATATTTGTCCCCAGATGGCTTTTCCAGCCATTATTTCACTTGGAATTCTCACAGCAGCTCTGGGAGGGAGGCGAGGATTAGTGTTCTCCTGGGTTACAGGCACCTGGAGAAGGCAGGTCATCTTGCCATGGGAGTTGGCTTTGACTCTGGTCTCCTGGCTCCTGATCCAGGGCTCTTTCCTCACTCTCATGGCCTCAGTGCAGAGGCACAGGCCAGAGCAGGGGCCAGGCAGCTGGAGCAGAAGTCATCAGGAAGTCGGGCCACCAGCTTCCTAGACTGAAGTAGCTGCAGACCCTTGGCTTCTTGGCTAGAGGAGAGGGAGAACGACGAGGAGCTGGAGGGTCACCATTCTGTATTCTGGGTAGCTGGGCAGCTTGGCTCTGCCTGTCCTGATGGAGAGGCCTGCAAAGAGGACCCCTCCTCTCTCCTCCTCTCCAGAACATACCCACCACATGTGTGCCATCTTGTGGCCTTCAGCTTTCAAGGCACTTCCCATCCCCAGGCTGAATTCACCCCTGAAAGATGCTCTATTCTTGTTCCACGCTGAGCAAGCTGAGGCCCCCAAAAGCGACAACCCCACTGCAGGCTCCACGGAGCATCCTCAACTCAGAATAGCCCCTTCCCGCGTCCTTTCTGACACCCTCCCGCCCTCCTCCACACCGAGACGCCTGGAAGCCTTGCCATTCCTCTGGACTTCTCTCCTCACTCTGTCCTCACAGCCCATCTCTGTGGAGGCCTGGCCTTCCTTTCCAGGAACGTTTCTCAACTACCCCCTCTCCCACCCCACCCACAAGCACCCCTGTCCTGTAAGTTACATGACAGTAACTTTTTAAAGGGAGCTCTGGTGGTATAGTGCTTAAGGCACTTGACTGCTAACTAGAAGGCTGGCGGTTCAAACCCACCAGTGACTTCTTGGAAGCAAGATTGGGCAATCTATTTTTTACAATTTTTTTTTACTGTGATTTGGTTGCTATGAGTTGGATTCGACTCAAAAAGCAGTGAGTTGTTTTTTTTTTTGGGGGGGGGGAAGTGTGAAAGTTTACAGAGCAAATTCATTTTCCATACAGCAGTTCATACACATTTTATTTCCTGACATTGATTGCAATTCTCCACATTGTAACAGCCCTCTTCCCACTTCCTCCCTGTAGTTACCGCTTCCTTATGGAAGGCAACTTTTTTCCTCCATGGTTAGCATAGTGCTCACTCAATTGAGTATTTCTTGAATGAATGGAGAAAGGAGGAATGAATGGGTGAGTGAGTGGTCCCCAAACATCATGCCCACTCCAGTCTGGCCACCACACTGCTTCCTACAGCAGCCCAGGCCAGCCACTGCCCTGATGGCCACTCTTCTGGAGCCCTTTGCCTACAAGACCTCCCCTCAGCTGGCTATACTCCTAGGCACACCTTAGAAAGCTCCCAGGCCCTGCCCTGCCCACTCCTCTCCTGTGTTCACACTCCAGCCCTCTGACCACTCCTTTTGTGGCCCATGCTCTCCCATTTTCAGGAAAGCATGCTACTTCCTCTCTCTTGCCCCTAGTGACTCCCACTTAGAGCCATCGGGTCTCTGGGGAACCTTGGACGCCCCTATCTCCCAACTGTCTGCACCCCTTTGGTGGCACTTGTTGTTGTTGTTGTTATGTGCCGTCGAGTCAGCCCTGACTCATAGCGACCCCTCCTTGGGTTTCCGAGGCAGTATCACTACGGAAGTAGGATTGCCCAACCTTCCTTCCGAGGAGTGGCTGGTGGGTTTGAACCGCCAGCCTTCTGGTTAGCAGTCAAGTGCCTTAGCCACTATGCTACCAGAGCTCCCTTGGTGGCACTAGCCATACTGTATTGGAATTTCCTATTGCCTCAGCTGTCTCCCGCCACCACTTGTCAGTTTGTTGTACTGTGATGGCTTGCGTGTTGCTGTGAGGCTGGAGGCTATGCCTCCAGTATTTCGAATACCAGCAAGGTCACTCATGGTGGACAGACATCAGCAGAGCTTTCAGACTAAGACAGACTTGAAAGGAGGAAGGGGTCATCCACTTCTCAAAGAATTGGCCAGGGAAAACCTTATGAATAGCAGTGAAACACTGATACGTTATTTCTGGCTGTCCCCTGTGCACTGAAAACTTCTCAAGGGCCGGGGTTGGCCTCATTCACTTGGCACCACACTGAGTACATGAGTACTGGCCAAAGCCTGGGCCATCTGAGGGGAGGGCAGGTGCAAGGTTTGAGTTCACTTCCTCTGCTTTCTTCATTCTGCGCCTGTCACCTCTCTGTTGGGGCCTTGCAGTCCCAGGTACTATAACGTTCTTCACTCTGGCAGCTGCAGCCTCACGGGGCAGGGCTGGGAGGAGGACAGGAGACTCATGTTGGGGCTTTTCTGCCCAGCACAGGCTCCTCTGTCTGCTTAGCTGTCTCTGAGCACAAGGGCTTCCAAGAATGCTCTTTGTGCTGTGGAAGTGGAGTGAGTGTTCCACAAATATTTGTTGAAGAATTTTAAAGACCATTCTCTCTCTCAAATCACCGTGCCAATCTCTGCACCATCCCCTTGCCCACTGGCACCATAGACTCTGAGCAGAGCGCCCAGTGGCCTCTGATCTTGAGGCC
>NW_006922007.1:66516-67635 GCF_000298275.1 Orycteropus afer afer
TGTTTTCCTTTGAGTAGGCGCTTCCCTGAAAAGGACATCATATCATTGCCATCCAGTCGATTCTGACTCAGAGGAACCCCCATAGGGTTTCCAAGGCTATAAATCTTTATGGAAGTCGCTTGCCTCGTCTTCCTCCCATGGAGCAGCTGGTGGGTTCAAACTGCCTACCTTCTGGTTAGCAGCCCATGCCTTAACCACAGCACCATCATAGCTGTTTGAAGACGACATCATGCCTGTCTTAAATACAGTTGTCAGCCATGTATTTAGCAAGGAAGCCAGCCATGCCTTGCACCAAACCAGAAGCCAATGGATAGTTCTTTAACTAGGGCAGACTGCTGGGACCCACTGAGAGCTCCTATCAGAGGTGAGGGCTGGCGGCCTCCAACCACAAGCCTATGATCTGTTACCCTCACCCTGTGCCCTACAGCAGAATCCTATGGTGGAACCCATACCAGGAGCACAGCTAAGTCCTCCCAAACATTTGGACTGGGCTTGCCATAGCCTGTCTCTGCCTCCCACCACCTCTGGCTCAGAAGGGGCTGGAGGTGTCTGCTTTCCACTCTCGTGGAGACCAGGGTGTTCAGGTGGTCTACACAGTTCTGGGAGGTGGTGGGCACACTGGCAATGAGAGGAGGGCATGCATGTCTGAGTGCCCTCCACATGCCAGACATTGGGCAAGACTCTTCACATGTCTCATGCCACTAACAACTTCGGGCAGGCCACGCCCTCTTTGGTCCTCCATTTCCCCCGCTGTTAAATGAGGTGAGCTGTGTGATCTCTGGGCTGTCTTTACCTTTCCCTCCCAGGACTCCCCCACGCCTGGCTCTGTGCTTCTCCTTCTTTTTTTAAATTTGTATTGTGATTTGGGTGAAAGTTTACAGAGCAAATTCATTTTCCATACAGTAGTTCATACACATTTTGTTTCATGATGTTGACTGCAATTCCTCACAATATAACGGCTCTCTTTCTACTTCCTCCCCATAGTTACCTCTTCCCTGTGCCCTTCTTTCCTATGCATTCCTGCCCTCTCCGGCTACCTCCTGTGCTAATACTGGCCTTCTGTTCTCCCATGCTTGAGCATTCTAAGGAGTGTATCTGCCTGATGTGAATGTTCACCCC
>NW_006922007.1:71520-73475 GCF_000298275.1 Orycteropus afer afer
ACCTGATGTAAATGTTGAAAGGAACCATGCTTACAAGCCAGTAGGACAGGACCCTGGGTGAGGAGACAGGAAAAAAAAAACAAAAAACCTCACTGCCATTGAGTACATTCTGACTCACAGCGACCCCCACTGGGTTTCCGAGGAGATAAGTCTTTATGGAAGTAGATCGCCCCATTTTCCTTCTGTGGAGCAGCTGGTGTGTTTGAACCGCCAAGCTTCTGGATAGCAGTCAAGTATCTCAGGCACCATTCATTCGTGTGTTTCCTCAGCCTGGTGCCTTGCTCTTTGCTCTGCCTGCTCACAGGCGGAGGGGAAAGGAACTCAATCCAGAAGACACTCCGTGGGGCTGCTGTGACCCGCAGTGGTGATGGCAAACCTGGAAAACTCACGGCAGGACAGGGGCAGGGCAAGTGTCCTAGAGAGGGCAAGCCAAGTGCCACAGTTCCCCAGACTGAGGCGCGCCCATGCCTAGGCTTACGGGAAGTCGCCCCTCACGGAGGTACCCTGCAAGCTCCCAACCGTCTTGGGGGTGGGGGCTCTACCCTTTTGGGGCCTGACCTTAGAAGACCTCATTAGCATCTGGTCCAGTCTCTTCGTTGTTTAGATGGAGAAACTGAGGTCCAGAGAGCTCAGGTATCTCCCCAGAACCACACAGACCGTTGAGGATAAATTCGGGCCTAGAACCCGGACTCCCTGCTTTTGCCCTCAGGCCAACCTCTGGGGCCCCGCTGGCCTCGGCCTCCTGCCAGGGTTCAGACTTCAGGAGGGCGGCGGGGCGCGCCTCCCCGCCCCCCCCCAGGCTCCGCCCCCGGATCCTTTAAGAGGCGGGGCCTGGCCGCCCGCCCCGTGGCCGGGGCAAAAGGCTGGGACTAGAGTCGGGCGGCGGAGAACGAGTCCGGGCTCCATCAGCAGCCGTAACCGCCGCGCCGGAGCCTGAGCCACCATGAGCGGCAGAGTCGGCGACCTGAGCCCCAAACAGGCGGAGGCCCTGGCCAAGGTGAGTCCGCCCTCGGCCCCGCCCGGCCCGGGGCCCTCGCCCCTGCCGGCAGCAGCAGCAGCGAGGAGCCGAGAGATGGGAAGGGGCTGGGGGCGAGGGGTGCTCCGGGGCGCGGCGGAGAGCCCCCTTCCTTCCTCTTCCTCCTGCCGGCCCAGGGGGGCCTCGGGAAGTTTCGCCACCCCCGCTCCAGCCCCGAGCGAGCGCTGACGGTGCCACCTGGGAAGAAGTGGTTGCTTGGAAGCCTTCGGAGGCAGCTCAGGGCACCGAGGCAACTTTCATTCTCGGGACTGGCAGCTTGGCAGGCGGGCACGGTGTGCAGGGGTAGGGCCCCAGGTATCCTCCCATTTCCGGGAGGTTTTCTTCCCGTAGGAGCAGCAGCGCGTTGGAAAGGGCCGTACAGCGCCTTGCACTCCATCCAACCCTTGCTCCAGCGCGCCACACCGTCTTACGACCTTGGGTAAAACCCTGGTCTTCTGTGGGTCTGTTTGCTACAGATGAAATGAGGAGGTGGGACCAGTGATGTTGCAGGTCTTTCCGTGTCTGGAGTCTAGGATCCCCGGAACTCTCTGGGTTGGGGTTACTGGGAGCAGAGAGGCAGCACTCCCCTAGCCTGCAACTCAGGCCCCTCCCTGGGCCCCAGAAGGCAGAGATGAAGCTAGCCTTGCCTTGGCACCCGGGCCACAGCAGAGGAAGGAGCCAGCAGTTGGAGGGCCGAACCCCCAACTGCATCTCCCCTTCTCTGTCACACTTGCAGAGTTGGGGGAGGCTGGGGCAGCTGTCTCCTTCCATAGCAGCAGGTCCCAGTCACCCTCTGCAGTAGGACCATGGAGGCCTTGTCCCAGCCTAGGCCTCCCCTCTTGTCCCAGCCTAGGCCTCCCCTGAGGGAGACTGGAGAGGGAGGTTTTAGATTTTGCTGCTGACCAGCAGGGGAGTCAGGCAGAGAACAGATTAGGTGGTG
>NW_006922007.1:74060-166186 GCF_000298275.1 Orycteropus afer afer
CCTGCTGTGCTACTGACTAGCTGTTTGACCTTTGGCATGTTACTCAACCTCTCTGAACTTTAATTCCTTCACCGATTAATTGGGGATGGCAGCTCTGGTAGTGTAGTACCTAAGGCACTTGACTGCTAACCAGAGGGCTAGTGGTTCAAACCCACCAGCCACTCCTTGGAAGGAAGGTGAGGCAGTCTACTTCTGTAGTGATACCACCTTGGAAACCCAAGGAGGGGTTGCTATGGGTTGGGTCCAACTTGACAGTATATAACAACAACAACCTAAAATGGGGACAGTAATACCTCTAGGGACTCTTGAGTGAAGAATGAATGAATGAATAAGATTTTGTGCCACGATCAGTGCTGGGCACATGGTAAATGCTTGGTCAAATGGTAACTTTTACTGTGACATGTACCAGAGTGCCTACTGTCACAGTTAGCTTGCTGGGCACAAGCTGCCTCCCCATCGGCCCTGCATGTGTATGTAGCAAGGCCAAGGCGAGGGTCTGACTCTCTTCCCACCTCCTCCCCTGCCACCCGGCACTGGCTGAGTGTTCCAGGCAGCACAAGCTTTCAGCTAGTGTCTGCCGAGTTGAACCATGTTGAAGAGGAGTCAGCACAGGCCCCTGG
Source organism: Orycteropus afer afer (assembly GCF_000298275.1). Classification (NCBI taxonomy): domain Eukaryota; kingdom Metazoa; phylum Chordata; class Mammalia; order Tubulidentata; family Orycteropodidae; genus Orycteropus; species Orycteropus afer. The sequence continues at coordinate 74,681 of NW_006922007.1, forward strand.
GCATGGGCTCGTTGGGCTGGGACCTGCCACTCACCCAGCTGCCTCTTCCCACAGTTTCGGGAGAATGTCCGGGATGTGCTGCCCGCCCTGCCGAATCCGGATGACTATTTCCTCCTGCGCTGGCTCCGAGGTGAGGGCAAAGGGGTTGTGGGAGGTGGGGACAAGTGCTTGTTCTGGGTCATAAGGAGCTCTGGTGGTGTAGTGCCTAAGGGATTTGACTGCTAACCAGAAGGTTGGCGGTTCAAACCCATCAGCCACTCCATGGAAGGAAGACTGGGCAATCTACCTCCGTAAAGATTTACTGCCTCAGAAATCCAAAGGAGGTTGCTGTGAGTTGACTTGATGGCAGTGAGCTTTTTTTTTTTTTTTAAATAGAATAGTACCTTCTGGAAACCCTGCCCTTCACAATCTAAGCATCTGGAGTGTTTAACATTTAAAGCCAAAAACGGCCATGGCAATTAAATCCCCTCAACCTTTAGGCTCAGAGAGGTGAGGTGGCTTACACACTGAGTGAGCTGCAGGGAGAGAAAAGACTAGAACCCAGGTCTGTGGACTCCCAGTTCAGTGCTCTTTCCCTGCCTCTTGATAAATCCACTTTGCTGATGCGCTTGTGGAAAGGGGTGGAGGAAAAGTGAAGCAAGAAGGGCCCATGTGGGAACTCGGAGGCAGAGCTGAGTTTAGAACCCTCTGTGCCCTGTTGGAAGGCCGGTGTAGTGGGTAAAGCATTTGGTTGCTAACCAGAAGGTCAGTGGTTCAAATCCACCAGCCGCTCCATGGGAGGAAGAGGAGGCTATATACTTCCATAATGACTTACAGCTGGGAAGCCCAGTTGGGGTCACTAGGAGTCGGAATCAACTCGATGGCAGTGGGTTTGGTGTGCGTTTTTGGTGCCCTGTTAGGATGGCAGGCCCTCTGCTACCACTGCCAGTTTAGGCAGACAGCTTGAAAGAGGACCGTGTGCTCCAGGAACAAGGGAGCTCAGCCTGACCTGGTCGGACAAGAGTCTCCTCAAGCCACGGCCAGGCTTCAGAAGCCCAAGTTCTAGTTCCAGCTCTGCCCTGGCCTTGCCATAGCACCCTGGGCCAGGGGCAAACCTGTGGCCTAGGCTTCTCCTTTGGGAGGACAGGACCAGATGGGGTGCAAGAATGTGACATGACAGAGCTCTGTAGGGAAAAAGGAAGCAGAGCCATGTCCACTAGCGTGAGGGTCACTACCGGCATCCCCCCTAACTCCTGAAGTCCTCCTGTACTTTTCTCTGTCCTCTCCTGTAATTCATGGCATGTGCCACTCTGTCTGGTTCTTCTGGAATATAGTTTATAGAAAGTTTATCACCAGACACAGAAATCATAAAGAAAATTCTGGAGGTTAAGGTACGATGTGGAATCAGACCCCAAAATATTAAGTACAAATCATGCCCGATTACTTCCTTATCCAAACGCATACACACATACACTCCCTAGGTGTCTTGGGATGGGTGAGGAGGTATTTCTTCCTCTTCTCCCTGGAAATTGAATCGTGCTGACATACTCATGAGGAACTGCTAGCAAACACCCGAGCGCAGGTGCAGCCTAGAGAGCCACGTGGGGCCTAGCGTGCCTCTGGAAATGCTGCTGGTTCCTTTTCCCGAAAAGGCTGCGAACCCACCCACCCAGCCTTCCCAGAGAGGGTGGAGGGGCGGCGTGGGGGTGGCAGCAAAGTCGGTCCAGGACTGGAGGAAATTCTGGCCCCATATTTGCTAAAGGGCTGTAGCTAGAAGGGGTGGGTGGAGAGAGTGGGAAGACTGTGGCCTTCTTAAAGGGCCAGCTACAAGATGATCAACCCAACTACAGAGCTGTCTGTGAGGTGGAGAAAAGGGGGTCCAGAGAGCCGTGAACAGCCATGAAGCTCTCTTCTGCCTAGGACGAGGCCAGCCTGGAGCCCTGGCTGCTGGTCTCCGGGGAACCCCGCTCCTGGTCCTGTGATAACCCCTCTCTTTTCATAACGCTTGGTAGTTCACCCAGGACACTTAGACACAGCCTTCTCCATCACAGGATTTTTTTTTTTTTTTAAATTGTGATTTGGATGAAAATTTACAGAGCAAATTCACTTCCCATACAGCAGTTCATGTACACTTCGTCTCATGACATTGATCACAATTTCCCCCAATGCAACAGCTCCCCTCCCACTTCCTCTCGACAATCACCTCTTCCTTGTGTCCATCCCTCCATGCACCCCTGCCCCCTGAGCTGTCTCCCTGTGCATAAACAGTTCTTCTTTCTCCCATGATTGTTCTCTCCAAGGAGTGTATCCACCTCAGGTAAATGTTCAACTCCTATGCCTGTCTTTTGCTTGGCTGGAAGCCACAGGTGTGGGTTCAATTCTAGACCTGAAGGGCAGTTAGGGGCCATAGTCTCAGTGGTTCTACCAGCCTCTATCAGACCAGCAAACCCGGTCCCCCCCACTTTTTTTTTCTCCCAAATGATTTTGAGTTTTGTTCCACATTGTTCACACTCTCTATCCAGGATCTTCTCCATAGATCCCCCTCTGAGTGGTTGACATTGGTAGCTGGGCACCATCTAGTTCCTCTGGTCTCATAGTCATATAGGCTGCGGGTCGCATGGTGTACCAGTTGCTAGGACTAATCCTTTCCATGAATCTTTGGTTTTCTTCATTCTTCTTTGCACTGGATGAGGAGAGACCCATCGTTGCATCTAGATGGCTGCTGGCAGGCTTTTAAGATCCCAGTCGCTACTCACCAAAGTAGGAGGTAGAACAATGTTTTGTGTAGTATGTTATGCCAATTGAGCTTGATGTCCTTCATCACAGGAATATTGAGAGGGCGTTCATTCTCACTGGTCAGCTAAAAGGAGCTCTAGTGGTGTAGTGGTTAAGGCATTTGGCTGCTAACCAAGAAGTCAGTGGCTCAAACCCACCAGCCGTTTTGTGGAAGAAAGATGGGGTGGTCTGCTTCATAAAGTGTCACAGTGTTGGAAACCCAATAGGTGCCCCTCTGAAATAGAATTGACTTGATGGCAGTGAGTTTGGTTTTTTTTTTGGTCAGATAGAAAACTGAGGCTCAGAGAGGGGAGGGGACTTTCCTGAAGACACACAGCTAATAAGGAGCAGAATGAGGGTGGAAGCCTAAGACTCCAGCTTCCCAGGCACCCTTTCCAGGAAGCCACACTTGACCCCTGAAGCCAAGCTCTACCTCTTAAAATGGAGGAAGCAGCTCCTGGCCATGTCACTGCTGTCTCACATTTCCTGGGCAGGCAGTCAGGCCGGGGCTGTGGCTGCTCAGACTCTACTATGAATATCAATTAGGGTTTTTGTTGTTGCCTTTTTTTTTTTTTTTTTTTCCAATTTTGTGATTTGGGTGAAAGTTTGCAAAGCAAAATTCATCTTCCATACAGCAGTTCACATACACTTTGTCTCATGACATGACTGTAATCTCCCACAGTGCATGTTGTTGCTTTTTTAAAGAACATTTTCTCTTTCCCCTTTGATGCTAAAGGAAACACTTGTAAGTTGCACCATAGCAGAATGCTTTCCTCTGACCTAGGGGTAATCTCCAGGTTCCACTCTTCTTTTCTTCCCCCCAACATGGGGCTGTTTTCTGATCTCAGAAACTGAGAGCAGGCCCAGTAGAACCTACTGCCTCCCCTGACTGGGGCTGAGGTCTGGGCACTTCAGGAAGGAGGATCCAGATGGCGAGATAAAATAAGGAGTTGGTGGGAATTCAACACCAAACTGGTCTTTTGTTCCCAAAAGCTTTCTACTTTCATCATCATTTCCTAGAAACTCCCTGAGGGAGAAAGGCAGGTCTGAGTTGCCCATTTGACAAGACTACAGAGTAGTCAAGCTGCCCTGAGGCTGAATTTTCTTGGGAGCACCAAGCCACACTTAGAGCTGCCCTGAGCCAGAAAGGCCTGACTCAGCAGCCTGGGGAGATAGCCAGCGGGGTACGCCAGGAGCAAGTGGGAACTTGGGGAGGCCCTGGATGTTGGACCCTAGCAGATAAGGGTTAACTGGACAGCCTCCCCTGAGATAAGTGGCTCACAATTCACTACCACTCATGTTCCTTAGAAAGATAAGGGTTTTCCTTAAGGTAGGGGTGCCCTAGTTCCTATGCAAGATCTTCACATTCATGGTCCAGCTGGGCTCCCTCCTCATGAGATGTTGCCTTGTCTTCTCTGACTCAGACAGAGATGGCTAGTGTCTTGACCAAGGTCAAACAGAGAGGAGGTGGAAAGAGCTGGCATGCAAACCCAGGTTATATGACTCTAAAACCTGCCCCATGCTGCCACGATGGCATGGAAAGGAGGGTGATTGGAAGAATGTCCCGGAGTCAAGCGTGTTCGGTCCTGCAAACGTGTCTCCAGTATTGATAACATGTGTGGCGTTGGATCAAATCTCTCAGGATGCACCCCTGGGCCACAGATGACAGGACTTCACAGCAGCGGGGCCAGGGAATGTGCCTGGCCACTCCTAGAGAGCACTGATTAAGGAACTGGTGACAGTCCAGAGGGCAGCCTGGCTGGCCCAGGTTCCAGAGCTGTCAGCAGATCTAGATGCTGGATCAGATCCCCAAGGGAGATGCAGCTGGGAGGGACGGTTCAGAGGTCAGATGGTGGCAGAGTTGGTCAGAGTCTGAATCTCCCAAGGTCTTTAAGGGATGAAATGAAGCCAACAAATAGGATGGAATTTGAGAGGGATGAATTTAAGGTCCAGAAAAGCACCTCTCCATATATGGATGGAGGCTTAGTAGTAGCACAGGTGAAAAGGATTTGGTGGTGTCAGTTAACCATAAGCTGGATCTGAGTTAAGGGTGTGACACGTTGTCAAGGAAGCTCTCCAGCCTCTACTGCAGACAACACCTGGCGCTCTGCTCCTCTGGACAGAGCGCTTTAAGAGGGGCTCCGGCAAACTGGAAAACATCCAACAGGAAGTGGCTTAGATGGACTTGAAAGCAAGCTGTGAGGACTGGGTAAAGGATTCAAGATGGGCAGCCTCATTGGAGGGGAGACTTGGGCTGACAGCACAGAAGTGGCCAGTGTTGGAAGGGTTGTCATGTAACACTCTCAGAGCACAAAGAGAACTGAGCACAGGCAGCTGTGATTACCTGGGAGTGGGTGGCCTGCAGGTCCAGTGAGGTCTTTGTGTTCAGTGGGACAACTTGTTAGGGTTATGCATCAAATAAAAGGTTGGCCCAGGTGAACTTTAATTCCAAAACCCTCTAAGGACTCTGGGAGAGGGGTCTTTGTGTTCCTTCATAGTAGTATACATGGGTCCTTTGAGGACATGACAAGAGTGAGAGATTCAATAACCCCCATCCTACCGGGATGCTCGAGCTTCGCCTCAGATTACACAGTAGCTATGTTCATCTTTGAACTGTGGGTTGGATTCTCAGGACTGGATAGAGATAAGCTTTGTCCATGTAAATAGGGAAGGCTAATTGATAAGGGGTCTGGGATTCACTTTCCCTGAGAGGAGGTAAGACCTTTCACCTGGCAACATCCACTGGGGTAAAGTACTTTTGACCCTAAAGTCACAGTACTCCTCTCAATTGCCCTGAACTCAATTGCCTGCTGTCCCCATAAGCCCAGCAGTTATGGTTTTCTAGAAGCCTTCAGAGAAGGTCCTTGCATTAGCTTCTGCCTGCAGGATGACTTGAGAGTCAGCGGGGGAGGTGACTGAGAGGAGCGAGTCCCAGCATGGGAAGAGGGAAATCTCCCAATCCTTGGACACCCAGTCTGCTGGCCTAACCTCCACCATGTTTCCCTGTTACAGCAAGAAACTTTGACCTGCAGAAGTCGGAGGCCATGCTCCGGAAGGTGAGGTCCATTTGGCTCTGCATCCCACAGTTGCCTCAGTTCCTTCCCATCACAATCACACCTTGCTTGGACCTCTTTGGCTTACCCCACCCACCTTAATTGCAGCCTTTGGCTTTTGTAACATATCTGAGTCTTAGCCAACTGATATTGCCTTATCCCTTTGGGACAGGGTACATTTCTCCTGGAAACAGAGAGCTTTCAGAGGTCTGGGGCAGCCAAGAATCCTATCATCTGTTCTGCCAAGACCTCTGAAATGAATTCCTTGCCTTTTGGCTTCTGATGACCTACCTGTAGTCTGTTCATGTTGCCACCTACTGCTAGATGCTTATTAAAGGGTCCACCCACCAGACTTTTTTAATCCCTGACGGTTTGTTTGCAGCACGTGGAGTTCCGAAAGCAAAAGGACATTGACAACATCGTCAGCTGGCAGCCTCCGGAGGTGAGGATACATGATCCTGCCCCATGCCCATTCTAGGTCTGTTAGACCCCAATCTGTGTCCTTGGTCTATTGAACTGGGACCTTCAAAGGAAAGGTGTGACAATGCCAAGTGAGCCCAGATGGTTCCCAGTATGAGTATTCCTTGTCACCCAGAGGAGGGGTATATGTGAGGAAGCTGAAGAGCCCAGAATTAGCTCCTGTAGTACAGGGATGGTATAGATGCTCTGGGCCAGCAGACTAAGCATCTCCTCTGTTTTTCCCCAGGTGGTCCAACACTATCTGTCAGGGGGCATGTGTGGCTATGACCTGGATGGCTGCCCGGTCTGGTATGATATTATTGGACCTCTGGATGCCAAGGGGCTGTTGTTCTCAGCCACCAAACAGGATCTACTCAGGACCAAGATGCGGGACTGTGAGCTGCTTCTGCAGGAATGTGTCCGACAAACAGCAAAGGTGAGTGGATGACCGTGATTGAAAATAACTTAACCGTTGGTGGAAGCATTCAAGCAGAAGTAGGGATGTCACACAGGGATTTAAGCACAGCTTCAGGGCTGAGGCCCAGACTTTTGAACTTCGTAGACCAGTGACATTTCAAACTTGAGGACTGACCTAATGTTGCCAAATTTTTATTTTGCCAAGTAAGCTCTTAAATGAAATTATTATCTATTATTGCCATAACTAATACTAAAAACTATAAGAAGGGCACCATCTCAGAATAAAGGACAGGTCTTGAAATTCAATACATTTTGCTTTATAAGAAACTAAGTACATTATCTCTATTTCTTGCATCTATCTGGGGGCTGGTAAAATCTTTGTCACAGACCAACTCTCCTGGGCTTGGGTTGGACAGAGAGGATCTATGACTAAGAGATACGTGGCCACACAAGGCCCCACGGACTGAATGCTCCATGGTGCCCACAGAGCGCTCAGCGATTCAGAGGGTGTAGGCCGCCGGTCAGAGTGTGGAATGGAAGGAATCTGGATCCGGGTCTAGAAGAGAACACGGAGACCTGGACAAGAGTGACTTGCCTGGACCACTGTTCTGGCTTGGGTTGATTATCTCAATCAGGAAAACTCTAGACACAGCCCTACCCAGATCCAGTTGCTCTTTCAGCATGTGGTGTAGTCCACGCTGCTCCTGACCTGGGTGAGTTTCTGCTGTGGAGCAGCCCAATGAGACTGTGCCTCCATTCTCTCCAGATGGGGAAGAAGGTGGAGACCATCACCATGATTTATGACTGTGAGGGGCTTGGCCTCAAGCATCTCTGGAAGCCTGCTGTGGAGGCCTATGGAGAGGTGAGTGGCTGGGATGTGTCTGCCAAGGTGGGAGGGCAGTGAGAGGAGCGAGGGGGAGTTGGGCCCCTCTGCTAGGATGCCTTGAGGGGTGGGTGAGGTGGTAGGGACAGATTCTAGCCTAGAGGAAGGAGCATCTCTCTCCTTGACGGAGCTATGAGCCTGCTGGAATGACTGGTTTTGTTTCCACAGTTTCTCTGCATGTTTGAGGAAAATTATCCCGAAACACTGAAGCGTCTTTTTGTTGTTAAAGGTAAGTTGGGAATTTCCTGTGAGGATGTCAAATGGGAAAGAGGGCCGGTAGGTTACCAGAGCAGATTAGGAAGAGTAAAACTGAGTGAGCCAAAGAAGATGGCCTACAGATATGTTGAAAGGAGCTTTGGTGGTGTAGTGGTTAAGGCACTTGGCTGTTAACCCAGAGGTCAGTGGTTCAAACCCATCAGCCACTTCATGGAAGAAAGATGAGGCCATCTGGTTCTGTAAAGATTTACAGCCTTGGAAACCCAGGGGGGGTTGCTATGAGTTGGAGTTGACTTGATGGCTGTGTTTGGTTTGGAAGGAGATGTTAAGAAGGCTGACCCTTTACACATTCAGTCCACTTTACAATTCACAAAGCCTTTTATGTTCACTGTACCCTTTAAAGGAGCCCCTGGGTGAAGCAAACAGTGCAGCCTTTGACTATTAGCCAAAAGTTGGTGCTTCACACCCACTCAGAGAGGTGCCTTGGAAGATGGTCCTGGTAATTTGCTTCTAAAAGGTCACAGTCTTGAAAATCCTGTGGAGGCAGTTCTACTTTGCACTGCCAGGGGGTTGCCATGAGTTGGAATCGACTTGCCATCACTAATGACAATGACCTCCTTGAGCCACACAGCCAGGTGAGACAGGAAGAGACCATTTGACTACCCACTGTGTAGATGAAGAAGCTGGAACTCAAAGAGGTACCCAGCTGGCCTCTCCAGGCTCCATAGCACTAGGGGGCATGTGGACTGACATTGGGGGCCGTAGAGAGAAGGGCTCTAGAAGACGCTGTTAGGGAGAGACAAGGTCCAGCTTCTGATCTCATCTCTTGGTCTCTATTCCAGCCCCCAAGTTGTTTCCTGTGGCCTATAACCTCATCAAACCCTTCCTAAGTGAGGATACTCGTAAGAAGATCATGGTCCTGGGAGGTGAGTGTCCCAGACCCTTCTTAACTTCACAGGATGGTCTGTGGCCCAAACTGGAGCTGGCTTTGGCAGATGTGGACATTGCACTAGGGGCAAAGGCTCCCTCTGCTGGTTTGGGACCCAGGAGCAAGCTGGGACAGAGTCAGGGCCTTCCTGTTTATTTGTTTTCACAAGAACTCTCTGACACTCTAGAAGAAAGTATTGGGTTCATCATTGTATGTTCAAAGATGAATGAAACCCCAGTCCTCGCCCTCAAGGAGCTTATAGGATAACGAGAGACAGAAGATCTATAGAGAAGAAACTATGATACAAACTAGGGAAAGGACACTAGGGAAGGCAAGAGAAGGCATTGCTGAAGTCCTAGGAGCAGAGTTTACTTTCACTTGGGTGTAGTGGGAGTGGGTTCATTTAACAAGTACCTACTCTGTGCCAGGCCCTGGTCTGCACAGTGAATAAGCAGCTGGCTGGCTGAAAACAGCATTGAGCAAAGCCTTTCAGCAGCATGGCATAGACACTATCTTGTGGAGTGTGAGGCGGGGTGTGTCAAGACATGAGTTGGAGAAGGTCCAGGATCCAGGTCACAGAGAATCCAGGGCACCATGCTGGGAAGCTGAGACATGACTGCGAAAGCTACTAGGAGCCTGAGAAGAGCTCCGAGCAGGGGAGTGCCGTGATCAGATCGAGATGACACACTGTACCAGCAAGATTGTGTAGGACAGAGTCACAGATGACAGTTTGCACAGTATGGGCATTGTTCATACAAGGGGCATTGCATGCCTGAAGTAGGGCGGTCAGTGCTGGGGGATACAGAGGAGAGGATGGATTTAAGACTTTAGGAAGAAGAACAGCAGAACTTGATTTATGGGATTGTGGGAAGGGAGAACGAGGTGTCTGGTGTCTGGTGTGACTGAATTCACAGTGATTCATCGATTCAGTGTTCATTCTGTACAACCAGACAGAAAGGTTTAAAGTTGAATTTGACTTGTCCGTGAAATATACAGATGTTGGGAATACTGAAGCCTGAAGCTTAGGCGAGAACTCCTGGTCTGGAGATTTAGGCATCATCAAATCTAGGCAGTAGCTCAAACCCTGACAGTAGGTAGGTAAGACTGCCTACGGAAGAACAGAGACTGACAATGGAACCTTGGGGACTGTCTAAGCTCAAGAGCACACAGAGAAAGAGAGACCCACCAGGGAGACTGAGAAGAAGTGATTAATGAGGTTGGCAGAGAAGCACGTCAACAGGGACTGGATATGCAGGAAAGCAGGAAGAACATCAAGGCACAGGGGAAAGTGTGACCCAAAACCCAACAAGGAGAATGCATAGGAGTTGAGTCAGCCATGGGCAGAGAGGAGTTCACTTTGGCTGGAGCATGAAGTGAAGTGCTGGGAGAAAGGGCTAGAAAGATAGACTGGGATTGGCTCACAGAAGGCTTGATGCCACCTAAAAAGTTGAACTGGAAAGTAAGTATTATGGAGTCTGACGGTTTGTGAACAGGGGAGGGTAAACAGTTTTAGCTCTTGTCCTAGATGACATATTAAAAGTGGAGATCTTTCCAAACGGGAGCTAGGGAGACTCCTAGCTCTGCTTCTTGTTGCCTCAAGTTACTCTCTCTAGAAGATGGGAAGAATCTTCTTGGCCTTATGTCAACTCTCCAGCTGAATTTTGGGAAGAAATCCAAAAATCTGAACAAAAGGCTTATGATTTTTGGTTTTTCTGTTGCTACCACCCACCATGTGCATGAGACGGTTTGGTTTCCTGGCAGCAGAGCTGTGTAGAAGGTTCAGTCTGTTCTCCCGCCCACATTCTTTCCACCATTCGAGCCTTGGGCTGAGAAGGTACAGGATCTTCAACAGAGAAGGGAAGAAATTAACTTTGAGATGGTCACTGGAACCTAACAGCACAGAATAAATCACCCCAAGACCATAAGACACCGTGCTCCCAAGAGTTGCATGTCATGTCCATCTGAGGGCTGGGAGACCCTCAACAGACACTGTAGGTTTCTGGCCAGCATGGAGGTAGAGGATACTGGGCTTTATCCTATGGCTTGGGGCTACTGCCCACATACAGTTTACATAATCAGCATGGAAAGGGGTGCAATATCAAAGTTCTGCCCTTGGCTGGAATTTGTTTAGTAATTTGGATTGGTGGGGAAGTAGTTTTCTGCATTGGAGTCATACTCTCCTAGTCAGGAAAGGGCTTGCTTACAAAAACAAGCCAAATCACTGGCAGCTAAATAGCTCGGAACAACAGAAGCAGAAGTAAAATTGGCTGGGGCAGCCATGGGAGGGATCACCGTACAGCGATGCATTCAGTCAGTCAACAGTGACTGAAACCATCATGTGTGGGCTGAAGAGGAGAACAAGATACACAGGGCCTGTCCTCACAGAGCTCAGTCTAACCCAGAATTGAGCATGTTGATTCAGGCCTTCCTGCTTGCCACGCATGCTCTGCATGGAACGTCCTCCTCCCTCTGTCCTCTCCTGCTCGCATGTCAAACGTTTGTATCACCTTCCTGGGCATGATAAATACACTCTTTTTTTTTTTTTCTTTTTAAATTTGTATTGTGATTTGGGTGACAGTTTACAGAGCAAATTCATTTTCCACACAGTTCACACACATTTTTTTTTTTTAAATTTATTGTGATTTGGGTGAAGATTTACAGAGCAAATTCACTTTCCATACAGCAGTTCACATATATTTTGTTTCATGCCATTGACCAGTTTACCACAATGCAACAGCTCCCCTCCTACTTCCTCCCCATAGTTACCACTTCCCAGTGTCCATCCCTCCATGGACTCCTGCCCCCTGAGCTGTCTCCCTGTGCATAAGCAGCCCTTCTTTCTCCCATGATTGTTCTCTCCAGGGCGAGTTCACACACATTTTGTTTCCTGACATTGACTGCCATTCCCCAGTGTAACAGCTCTCTTCCCACTTCCTCTCCATAGTTACCCTTTCACTATGTCCTTCCCTCCCACACACCAACCCCAGCCGTCTCCCTGTACAAACACTGCCCTTCTGTTCTCCCACAGTTGATTGCTCCCAGGAGTGTATCTACCTGGTGTAAATGTTCAGCCCACATGCCTGTCTACTGTTTGGCTGGAAGCCACAGGAGTGAGTTCAGTTCCAGACCTGAAGGGTAACTAGGGGCCATAGTCTCAGGGGTCTCACCAGGCTCTATCAGACCAGCTAACCTGGTCTTTTTTTTTTTTTATGGTTTTGAGTTTTGTTCCACAGTGTTCTCCCACTCTATCCAGTTCTCCTGCACTGATGTCCCTCTGAGTGGTTGACAGTGGTAGCCGGGCACTATCTAGTTCTTCTGGTCTCCTGGTCATATATACAGGCTGAGGATCGTATGGTCTACCAGTCCCTTGGACTAATGGTTTCCATGCATCTTTGGTTTTCTTCATTCTTCTTTGGATAATACTCTTACACATTTGGGGCATTTTACAGTTTACAGAGCCCTCTCAGGAACTCAGATCAGTTCATTCCCGTGACTCCGTGGGGCAGGAGCAACAGGGCTTCTTTGCTTATCGAGGCTCAGAATGAGGTGCTTTTCCTAGGGTCAACAGCTGGTCTGAGGCAATGAGGTCAGGAATGCAGGTCTCCTGATTCCTGGTCCAGGGACAGGCAATCCTCTGGTGATGGCTCCTCATACAATACTCTTGCTCCTAGTACATTATGTGTTGTGAGTGTGTGTGTGTGTGTGGGGGGGTATTGGTTGTTTTTTTTTCTCTTTTGCATGAACTGCCAGGGTTGTGAACTCTTGCCTAGTGGTGACAGATCTTTTTCCTTCTTTCCCTCTCCTGCCAGCAAACTGGAAGGAGGTTTTATTGAAACATATCAGCCCTGACCAGCTGCCTGTGGAGTATGGGGGTACTATGACTGACCCTGACGGAAACCCCAAGTGCAAGTCCAAGGTATGGGCCACCAGGGGCTGGAGGTGAACAGGGAGGCTTGGCTCAAACCCACATTCCAGCTTACTTCATGCTCTGCTTCTAGATCAACTATGGGGGTGACATCCCCAAGAAGTACTACGTGCGAGACCAGGTGAAACAGCAGTATGAACACTGTGTGCAGATTGCCCGTGGTTCTTCTCACCAAGTGGAGTATGAGATCCTCTTCCCCGGCTGTGTCCTTAGGTAGGGGTCTCTGCCTTTCAGGAGCCTTACATCCATAGGCACTGGGGGTGGGCTGGGGTGAGAGAAGTCCTGATGCCAGGACTCCAGAGAGGGCATATATGGAAGGATTGTGTCTAAATGGGTGGGCACACCCTGCAGGTGGCAGTTTGCATCAGATGGAGCAGACATCGGCTTTGGGATTTTCCTGAAGACCAAGATGGGCGAGCGGCAACGGGCAGGGGAGATGACAGAGGTGTTGTCTAACCAGAGGTACAATGCCCACATGGTGCCAGAGGATGGGACTCTCACCTGCAGTGATCCTGGCATCTGTAAGTATCTGTCTTGGCAGTGCTTTGAATCTTCTGCTAGCCCTGCCTGTGAGGTCCCTCTTCCTCCATGGATTTAGGATCTCAGACTGTTCAGAGCTCAGAATGGTGCTCTATCAGTTCACCCCCTCCTTGCATGCATGAGGAAAGCTAGGCTTGGGAATGACTTGCTCAGGTGACCCAGCTGGTTAACAGTGGGACTGGGCTCTGACCTGAGGCTCCCAGGTAGGGTCAGTCACAGGGATCTGAATCACAGGGATTCAGAACATCTGCTCTCTGGTCCAGGTCTGACCAGATCTGGGACCGTGACTAGACATTTCTTGGGGATACACCTTCCCTAGAGGTCAGAGAGGCAGAACTAGCTGGGTGGAGTCGGGATCACAGGGTAAGCAAAGTGCTGCAAAGCCCAGCCTTGACCCCTCTGAGTGTTAATCACTTCCACGTTGACCACAAAGTGGGCATAGGCTATGAACAGGCAGTTCACCCAAGAGTGGTAAGAATGGCCAATAGCATATGAAAAGATGTTTAACCTCATTGACTTTGCAAAACCTATTATCAATTGCTTTGACTCAGCGATTCTACTTGTGGAAATTGATCCCACAGAAACATTTACATAAATACACAAGCTACAGATACAAGGATGTTCCTGGCAGCATGGAAAACTGGCAGTAAACCAAATGACCACAATAAGGGTCCTGTTGAATAAATTATGCTCTAACCACACAATGGAATACCATGTGCCTGTTAAGGAGAGTAAGTTGCCATGTAAGATGTTAGCTGTCTCATACACAGTAAACAAATAGAACATGATACATAGAATGTATGCATGCACTCGCTTTGTTTAAAAATAAGAAAAAAAGCATATTTATAGAAAAGAATTCTCTGGGGTACTAGGAAGTTTATCAGGAGGCTTTTCATTTTTTATACTCTTTCCACAAATATGAAATATTTTACAATGGCCACATTTATAAGGAGGAAAACCACAGAAACACCCTTCTACCCTTGCCCATCAAACCTTCTGTTTGTTTTGTCAAAAGCCAAGGAAGTACCCTGGTGATGCAGTGGCTAAAGCCTCAGCTGCTAACCAAAAGGTCAGAGGTTCAAACCTACCAGTTGCTCTGCAAAAGATATGGCAGCCTGCTTCCATAAAGGTTTACAGCCTTGGAAACCTATGTGTGGGGCAGTTTGACTCGCTGGCGGTAGGTTTTGGTTGGGTCAGAGCCAAGGGGCCAGGTATGGAAAACCCATGAAGGCAAGGGCTTATCAGACTCCCTTTGGGCAAGTGGCTTAACCTCCCTGAGCTTCAGTTTCCTGAAGTTCAAATTCTCTGCCTCACATGAATACCCTGATGATTAAATGTGATAAGGTTTATGTAGTGCTTTGTGTAACACCTGGCATACAGTAAGCCCTCCATACCGTATAGTCACCATTTCTGTTAGCTGAGCAAGACCTTGGGGAGAGGAGCCAGCCCTGAGATAGAGTTCTGGGAGTTGAGAAGCTCTGTGCCCCATTTCCATGGCAGCACGGGCAAGAGATCCGAACTAGCCCCACAGACGTCTCAGCTCTGTCCACACATCACCCACGTCCCTCCTCACAGCTGCTCTGTGATACCCTGTGGCTCCCCAGGGAGGGGGAGTATTCTTATCAGTGAGCAGCTGGGCCCAGGGGAGAAGGCGTGTGCTGTGTGCTTCAGCAAGAATAAAGGCTTTGCACCAACCCAGACACTGTCATCCACAAAGCACTTGGTACATACAAGCTTAAATTTTGTTTTTTAATCAGCGGGGAAGCTGAAGGATACAGAAGAGTTATATTGCTCTCACAAAATAGCTTGTGTGGACACCAAAAGACAGACGATACCAGAGAATCCTAGAGTCCTGCCCTCGGATCTCTTGGCCAGATACTGTCCTGGACATTACTAGGTCCCTTCTTTGATTGGACAGAAGAGAAGGTGGAGTCCCAGGCCAGGGAAGCAATTTAAGATCATGCAGCTGTACTACCCATTTTCCAGCCCTGCCCATTACCCCTCTATCGCCTCTATTGTCTTTGAAGGGCACAGCCTAAGAAAAGACCACAGCTGTAACTTAATCAGGCTTAGGTTTGCAAATGCCAAATTTAGTTCAGCTTCTCTTGGCTACTTTCCCAACAGGAACCTTTATCTGCCTGCAGGGCCTTGATCTACTTGTCCATTCCTAGGAGGAGCAGAGTCAGGCCATAGCATCCATTCACTCTTCCAGGTGTGAAGACAATGAGTCTGGCTCAGTGCACCAGGGCCCAGGGAGAACCCAGTGTTAGGTTGCAAGCTCACCTGGAGGACAATTCCGTTGGAGAACTAGGCAACCCCTGCAGAGTGGAACATAATTATCCAGTGGAGAAATTAAACACCAACTGCAAGAGCACATGAACCCTCCCAGGCCTCTCTGGTCCTTGTCCAAGAATACTCACTCACTGATGGGGAACGAAGTCTGCATTGATTTCACCTTTTTTATACTCAACTACTATTTACTGAGGGCCTACTGAGTGTAGAATACTCTACTAGGCATAGACAGAGAGCTAGAAAAAAAGATCTGGACTCTGTCCGCTGGGAGTGTACAATGTGGTCCAGAAGACTTGAGTCACCGTTTAAGGGTTAAACAGCACTGCCAGGCTGATTTCAGAGCCCAGCTCTGCCACTACCTCTGAGTGTTTTTGAAAAAGTGTCTCTAAATAATTAAGATTTTACTTTGTTTCTCCTTAAAATGAGGGAAATAGATTAGAGCAGAAGATCTTAATCTGGGGTCCCCTAAGCAGTGATTCTAAATCCTAAGGACCACAACACCCCTTTCATAACAAGTAATTTCCGATGTCACTTTTGCTATTCTGAAATCAAATTCATAATACTACGACCAACCTACATACATTTAAAAAATCAATCTAATGTCCTATCTATAATAAACCAAACCCACTGCCACTGAGTCAATTCTGACTCATAGCAACCCCCATTGGTTTCCAAGGAAGTAAATATATGGAAGTACATTGCCCCATCTTCCTTCCAAGGAACAGCTGGTGGGTTTGAACCACCAAACTTCTGGTTAGCAGTTAAATGCTTTAGGCACTGCACCACAGGAGCTCCTTCCTAACTATAATAGAAGGAAGAATGGGCAATCTACTTCTGTAGAGATACTGCCTTAGAAACCCAAGGAGGGATCGCTATGAGTCAGGATTGACTTGATGGCAGTGTTTTTTTTTTAACTTGAGATAAAGTATGTTTTTTTCAATACATACATAAAAGGGCAAGATCATGCCAAATCCCCTCCAGAAATATCCCTTCAGTAGGGTATCTTTCCCCAGTGGGTCCATGATGGGCCCTAGGGATCTGTGATTGTGTTTCATTAGATTCTCAAGGGGATCAGTTACCCACAAAAGGTAAGGAGGCCAGGATGGGAGGATCTGTGGGGGCTCTCGAGTCCAGGAGTATATGATGAGTGTCAGAGTGAACCAGTTGACTCTGGAGCTGTAGTGACAGCACTGTCCTTGGACCTGTGCCTTAGCACAGCATCTTCCTTATCTCAGAGGGCACAGAAGCAGCCTACGTAGAGCCGGCTCAAGCCTGGCACTTGGTCCAAATTGCCCAAAGGCCTCTTCTCCAGCACACCTGGTGCTTGGGTTACTAAGGCTCCATCATCCAGGGCATTTGGAAGCCTTTCTCTTTCGAGAAATCCCTGCTTTGGGACCACTGGTCCTGAAAGGTCTCTTGAGCACAGAGGAGATGACTAATAGTCACTCCACATCATGAAGAAAGGGACAGTGGTATCTCGACCCTCAGTCTATGCGTTTTATTCAGGAGCAGGAAAGAGGAAGTGTTAAATCTTAGGATTAAATACAGTTTTTTGCTGGGAAAAATGAGAGAAGACCAAGATAGGGAAGGGGTGGGTCTGGTGTTTTTGTTTTCACACTGCATTCTCTTGAAGGGGTGTTTGACTGAAATGGAACAACTTCTCAAAGAACCAGGGTTGGATTAAAAGCAGCCTATTCCTTTGCCAAGGTTTGGCTTTCTTTGCCAACTGCACAGCCATTTTCTCTCCTCAGAGGAAACCGCTGTTAACAGGTCTTGTCTGTTAACCTATCAAAGTTTTTCCATGCCTTTAAAAGTATTATGTTGCTATAGTCTCAGGCCATGTACACACACACATGTATACATTCACAGGAATTATGTCTTTCAGTGTATGTTTAAAGAAATTTAGAAATTGTAAAACTTAATCAGGATTTGAGGAAAACTTTCCCTTTAGGACAAACACCTGAGTGGTTATCATCAAAGAGAACTTGGAGTGCAGGTAAACAAGGAAGCCAAAGCCATAAAGTTTATTTTTATGCATATATAAATGTACTAATTTTTTTTAAAAAACCACACTCACTGCCATTGAGTCAATTCCAACTAATAGTGACCCCCACTGGGTTTCCAAGGCTGTAAATCTTTCCGGATGTAGATTGCCTCACTTCCTTCCATGGAGCAGCTGGTGGGTTTCTGGCCAGCATGGACACACTTCTTCAATCAGGACAGCCTCCCCTCGGCAATGACCTAAGGCATGCTTCATTTTGGTCCTTGGGTTCTCAGCCTGGCCTCTGCCTGGCTCAGGCAAGTGTTATAAAGCTCTTTAGCTCCGCCGATAGGTGCTCCCCACTCTGCCAGCAAGTCTCCTGCCCAAAGGCACTCAGCTCTCTCATTCCATGGTCCAACAAGGCCACCACTCTGTCTCATGCCTCCTGGTTCTGCTGCTACCATCTCTCTGCTGACTTTCGGCCCTTGTCTCAGTGTAGGGATCTCAGGTCCAAGGATGTTATCCACTTCTCTCTCTTGATGGCAGTGAGATCCCCCTTTTCCACCTCTGGGAGGGCTCATTTTAAGCCTAGTGGAATGAGAAAACTGACCAATCCCTACGTTAGGGTTCTATACACTTTATTTCCATGGTCCTACCCCCACAAGGGTGCCCTGTACCTTATTTACATTACTAACAAGCTCTCCAGTCCCCTTGGTAGACTACAAGCACCTCACATTTACATAGTTCACCCACCCATCTGGCAGTGTTTTGTTCTGTTGTACGTAGGGTTGCAATGAGTCGGAGCCCAACTCGACAGCACCTAACAACAACAAACAACACCTAGTCATCTGGTGGGTGCCACAAAGACCATGGTTAGAAGAGTCAATCCAAGTAACTCACTGCACCACACTTGTCCATTTATTTTTCTGTGGGATAAATTCCTGGTTCAAACAGTTTGCACATTTTTTATCTTCTGTCAGAAAGTGAACAGAACTGGGTTTTCCAGGCCCTAAGCTGGCAGGAAAGGAGTCCTGGTGGCCCAGTGGTTAAAGTGCTTGGCTGTTAACAAAAGAGTGGCGGTTCAAACCCACCAGCTGCCCCATGGGATAAAGATGAGGCAGTCTGCTTTCTAAAGTTTTAAAGCCTTGGAAACCCTTTGAGGCAGTTCTACTCTGTCCTATAGGGTCACTATGTGTCAGAATTGACCTGATTGCAGTGGGTTTGGGTTTGAATCTGTCAGGACAAAGGCAACAGTGGGGACCAGAAGGTAAAGCAGGGGTTCTGAATCTGAAATTCCAGATCAGATTTTCTGTGTGAAACAGAAGTTACACCACCTCCTTTTTATTATATATAAAATAGGACAAATACTTCACTCATGCAGTTAATATTATGTGAAACAGTGAAATAAGATTACCAACCCACTGTTGGGCAGAGTTGAGACAAAGCAACAGCCATTATTACTGTTATTACTATTATTGCTACTGCAGCTGCTGCTACTGATCCTGCTCCTTCTTTTCAAGCCCAGTTCCAGCTCCTCTAGAAAGCCTTCACATGACTTCAGTTTACAGGACTCTGTTTACAAACTGCTATGGGAGTGCTTGTGTCCGTCACCCATGTCAACATAGCACTTGCCATGTTTTTTTCTTTTTCTTTCTATACATGAACATCTTGTCAGCCCAAGTAGAAGGTCAAGGACCATGGTTCATGCCACCTTCATCCCCATTACCGATCACACTGCCCTGCTCAATCAACAAAAATCAACAATGATTGCTGTCCCCAGCCCTTTGTCAGAACTGTCTGAATGTCTGGTTTTCTGCCTCCCCTCAGATGTCCTGCGGTTTGATAACACCTACAGCTTCATTCATGCCAAGAAGGTCAGTTTCACTGTGGAGGTCCTGCTTCCAGACAAAGCCTCAGAAGAGAAGATGAAACAGCTGGGGGCAGTCACCCCAAAGTAATGCCTCCTCCCACAACAGGCCTGGCCCCCTCCGCATCTCCTTGTCAATTTCCACCCCTTATGGCAGTCATTTTTCTAGCACCCTGCGGCCCAAAGAAACTGGGCTGGAGGAAAGCTCCCAGGCTGGATCTGGGGAGCTTTCATTTCAGAATGAGGGAGAGGGGGAGTGGCTGGAGTGGGGTCTCCTTGCTTCCCAAACCACTAAGGAGTCCCTGGGGTTGGGCACACTGCTAGGATCTACTGATGACAGGATCTATTGATCTCGCAAGCTGTGCCCACTTCACCTGTCCACTGACACCTAAGGTGGGGAAGGAGGGACCTTAGATGACAGCAGGGAAGAAATGAAGGAAATGGGAGAGATTGAGACCTAACATTTCAGGGAAGCCCGCTGCAGGGTAGGAACTTGCTTCCACATGATCATGTAAGTTTAGATCATAATGAGGAGTAGCAAGGTAGCTAGTTGCTAGACTTACGGTGGGAATCAGACTTCCAGACTTTCCATCACTGAGGCCAGGATAGCTTTGGCCTGGCTTCTCTCCAGGTCATGGGAGGTGGTCGGAGTCAGCA
Organism: Orycteropus afer afer; assembly: GCF_000298275.1. NCBI lineage: Eukaryota > Metazoa > Chordata > Mammalia > Tubulidentata > Orycteropodidae > Orycteropus > Orycteropus afer. The sequence continues at coordinate 94,653 of NW_006922007.1, forward strand.
AAAATCTTCCCACTTAGGGGCAGATAAACAGGCCTCTCCCTGACTCGGAGAACTCCGGGGTGCCCTGGCTGCCTCTTTAATTACTAGTGATTATCAGTGACTCAGAGCTTCCTGGGACAGTGAGCTTGGGTATCCTGCCAAGGTCCTCCACATAAACAAAGCACAAGGGAAAATACCTCCAGAGATCCCAGCCCAATGAAAAGCCAGGGAGGCTGAGGTGGGAGCGAGCCCTGTGCCTTCCCTGGGCCTTTTACTGCCCCTGACCTCACACCAAATAACCCTCCTTCTGAGCGCCCCAGACAAAAATGGCGTGGGGGATCAAGACAGTAGCATCCGAAGAGGGTATTTCCAGTCTGAGGCCCTCCTGGGGCTGGTAACCCCCTTTCTGACTGACCTGAGCGAAGTCTTGGTGGCCCCATCTCTGGGAGAGGTAGGACAGGTGCAGAGGGTCCCTTCTGTCAGAACCAGGCGGGAAGGCTGCCCGGGCAGGAGGCCAATGGCCCGGCCAGCATCTGGCAGAATCAGGGGCTGGGACGGCACCAGGAAGCCTCGCGGGCTCCCAGCCCCTCCGTCCGCGGGGCCTCCAAGCAGGGACGGGCAGTAGGGGGGCTCGGCGACCGTGCAGGGGCTCGAGGACACCGAGCCTGCGGGCAACCACAGAACTTAACCCAAACCACGTCCTGCTTGGGAGAACGCCAGCTCTGGTGCTGCCTAGAACATGGGAGGACGCCCCGGCCCCTCGCGGGAACTCCTATCCTTCAGAAACCCAGGCCCGGGCCCAGGTTGGGAAGCTTGGCGAAACTGAGGGACCACTGGGCAGGGCTGACATGGATGAGAGCGGGCTGAGGCCTCGCGGGTCCCTGCCAGACTCCTAAGGAGGGCATCCTGGCCTTGGTTTACAACGCTCTGTTAGGAAAATTAACTAATGAATAAAACAACGTTCAGTGCACAAGGAGTGGAATTCAATGCCCACAGCTTCCTTCCTCACTCCCGCTCTCTCGTCAGCCCAAACTTTTGCCTCAGGATCCTAGAAGTGACTTCCCGCTAAGAGGCGGAACGCATGCGCAGAAAGTCTGTTGCATTCTTGCGCGCGCCTTCCTTTTGGGCCTCCTGATTGGCCTAGCTGGTGGGAGATCTTCCGCCATCTTTTCTAAGGGCAATGAAGGTACACCTGGCCGCCACCACGGTGAGGGCAGAGGTCCCATTCCATTTAGGATTCTCCGTGCGTCCTAGCAACTCCCGCGCGCTTACCAGTGCAGGTCCAGGCGACAGCACGCAGCGATTGCAGTGGGCCTGGACCTGGAATAGGAGGGAGGCGGGGGAGCAGCGATCACGTGGTGTTAGGGACCGTCTCCTAATTCCTCTCCAGCACTGCCCTTGTTTTAGGGGCTGGGGACAGCTTTGAGTGCCCGAGCCCTTATGACTGCGAGGTCACCGCAGGTTATCCTACACGACCCTACGTTGTCACGGCGCCCAGGATTGAAAATACGGCTCTCAAGAGGGACTCGATCTTCATTTTCCTCATCATTATTTGATTATCCTAAAAGCTAACTCTTAATAAGCGCCTACTGCGTACCACGCAGCAAATCTGTGTACTGCCTTGGGTTGCTACAAAGAATCAAAGACATAATTCTTGCAGAGTGCTCAGACGAGAGCCTGATACACTCAACGTTCAGTAAATATCGGCTAATTTCTTTCTTTCTTTTTTGTTTATTTTTAGAAACGTAGAACTGGGGCTCAAAGAGGCTAACAGCAAATCCGCAGCTCAGTTGGGATTTGAACCCAGGACGCCCTGTTCTAATTCACAGACTTTTAGTGAACTGTAACCCCACATATAGCACAGATGGGTATACTGAGTTCCAGCAGAGGCATGGGCTCCTTCTGTAAACACTACCCTCCAAGATGTTCTGCTAATTTCCCTGTAGTCCTGTGCTTCAATTCTACCCTCATCTCATTCATTCATTCGTTCGTTCATTCAAAGTCCTGTCCTGACACAAGGCGAGTGCCAGGTTTGGGGCCACACCAATCCCAGTTAAACGCGAGTGCTTGAGAGGTGAACATGGCACCTGCTGGAATGGACTCATGAGTCCGGGTATCCACCTCGCCAGGGGGTCCATTCATTCCTACGGTCTCCTTTAGGGAGCTCAGTGGAACAGCAAGGCCTCGGAGCGACCCTGTACTGAAATCCCGGCTCCACCCTTAACAGCTTTGGGACCTTGCAAAGACACTCGCCTTCCCTAGAGGTAATCCAGCTAGAGTCTTTAGCGATTGGCCTGGACAGGCCCGAAGTAAACTCAACAGACATGCGACCGTTGTAATTAATCCTCGCAACCGATCTCGGGAGTAACCCCATTTTAGAGATGAATGAAACGAGGCTCAGCGAAGCAGAGACTCTTACCAGAGGTCCAGCAGCTAGAAAGTGTGACACCTGAATTCGAACCCAGGCCTCTTTGGCTCCCCAAACCACAGTCAGTCCTGGGAGAGGGGCGGAGAGATAGCGCCTCCCTCTCTGACAAGAGAAAACCTATAAAAAAAATCAATCCGGAAAACCCGAGCCCGGGAGAGGGGCTTCGGTGTGCGGGGGAATTTGCAGACGCTCCCTGCGAGCGGCAACAGCCTGCACGACTTGCCCTTCAGTCCGGGACCTTTGCCTGGTCCCATAGCGGCCGCCCGGAGCGCTAGTGGAGGCCGAGGTGTCCCAGGCGGCTGCAGTGGCTGAAACCGCGGAGCGAGCGCCATGCCTGAACGTGCCGAGCGTGACCTCTACCGGGACACGTGGGTGCGGTACCTAGGTGAGCCCCGGGCGATGACCCACCTCCTTCCTTGTACCTGGAGTGATGGGGGGCTCTAGACGTTGTTAGCAGGAGGAGGCGGGAGGGTCTTAGTTCTCAATCCTCCTGTGCTCAAAGAAGACTAGGGACTTGCCCAAGGTCACACACCGCTGGTGGGTCCAGCCTTGTGCCCCGGCGCCCCTGCACCAACCCGAAGCCCCGAGGAAAAGGGCGACCGTGCTGACCTCAGGCATGCCTGAGGGCTGGCTGTGGAGGCAGGTGGATCTGGACCCCGCAAACCATTAAGCGCTGGACTACTGGCTGACATGTTGGCGATTCCAACCCCCCGAGAGGCGCCTGGGAAGGCAGCCTGGCGATCTGCTTCGGAAGGTCACGTTCTCGAAAACTCTGTGCAGCGGTTCTCCTCTGAACACATGGGGTCTCCAGCAGTGGGAATTGACTAGCTGGCAATTAACACCAACACCACTCGCTGGTTAAGTTTGAGCCTCAGTTCCTCCCTGGCAGAAGGGGTCGAAGAGGAGGTAAAGCCTGACACACGGCGAGTGCCGGATCTCTGTTGCCTTGCACAGGCAAGGACATCCAACTACTGAGTGATGGTAATGGTGACTGTGCTGGGAGGCGGAAGGGACACGATGGCGCTAGAGTCTATGTGGGCCTGCTTGGCTCAGTTTTACAAGTCCGGAAACCAAGGTTCAGAGAGGTAGACTCTTGCCTAAGGCCACCAGCTATTGCTCAGTAGGCTAAGATTAGAACCAGCTCACCGCAGCGCCCCCTGGTGGAACAGGAAGAAGTACAGTCCGAACGCTCCTTAGAGGCGAGGATGGCTTCTTCTCCTGTACTTTGGTCACGTTGTCAGGAGGGAGCAGTCCCTAGGGAAAGACGTCATGCTTGGTAAACTGGAGGGTCAGTGAAAAAGAGGAAGACCCCCAACGAGATGGACTGACACAGTGGCTGCAACGATGGGCTGAAGCCCAGCAAAGATTATGAGGACGGTGCAGGACTGGGTAGTGTTTTGTTCTGTTGTACACGGGGTTGCTGTGAGTTGATATGAGACTCAAAGACACTTAACAAGAAAAACAACCCCCCCCCCCAGGTTATGCCAATGAGGTGGGGGAGGCCTTCCGCTCCCTGGTGCCGGCAGCTGTGGTGTGGCTGAGCTATGGTGTGTCCAGCTCCTATGTCCTGGCAGATGCCATCGACAAAGGCAAGAAGGCGGGTGATGTGAGTGTTAGCCTCCTGCCCCTGCTGTAAGCCTGTTCCCCGCACGGTCCAGTCCGTAGCTTTGCATGTGGTGAGAGGTCTGTCCCTCCTTGGGCAATTGTTCACTCTCCACAACCTCACCTTGGTACAGTCCATACCCCCAGCCCTGGGTGTGGTAGGGTACCCCCTCGGCCCCAGTGTATCCTCAGCCCTGCATGTACTAGACTTCTCACCCATATCTGGGATAGTTCATCTTAAGCCCTGCGTGGGGTACAGGCCACCCCCAGCCCTGCATATGGTCTAGTCTATACCCCAGTCCAGCATGTGGTAGAATCCATTCTCAGCTCTGTGTAAAATACAGTACAGTCCTATGTGTGTGTGTGTGTCCCTGCCCCCACTTCAGCCAACTGTAGAATCATCTAGAACCCAACTCTACTGCAGTTTGGTCTCCCCTTTCCTCTGGTGGTGTAGTGCCTAAGGCATTTGACTGTTAAACGGAAGGCTGGCATTCAAACCTACCAGCCACTCCTCAGAAGGAAGATTGGGCAATCTACTTCCATAGTGATACTGTCTTGGAAACCCCAGGAGGGGTCACTATGGGTCGGATCTGACTTGACGGCAATGAGTTTGTTTTTTTTTTTTTTTTTGGTTTTCCCCATGGGTACTGGCTGCCTCCTCCTCCCTGGTCTAGCCTCATGCCTCTTGTGTCAAACGCCTCTGTGTCCACAGGCATCAAGCTGTGAAGCAGACCACAGCACCAGGGTGACTTTGGCTGTGGTGGACACCTTTGTGTGGCAGGCTCTGGCCTCTGTGGCCATCCCAGGCTTCACTGTCAACCGCGTGTGTGCCGCCTCCCTCTACGTCCTGGGCACCGCCACCCGCTGGCCTCTGGCTGTCCGCAAGTGGACCACCACTGCGCTGGGGCTACTGATCATCCCTGTCATCGTCCACCCCATCGACAGGTGGGGGCACCTCCCGGCCTCAGGGATCAGCCACTCGACAGGGGTAGAGCTAGGCTCAGAGAGATGGCTCACCCACGTTGTACAGAGCAATAGCAGAAGCAGGGCTGGCCTTCAGTGTTCCAGAGGTAGAAAGGACAGTTTGTGCTCCTGTCATATGATCTGGGAGGTACTTTGGCAGTAAAGAAAGGGGGTGCCTTTTTTTTAAATTTTTTATTGTGATTTGGGTAAAAATTTACACAACAAATTCACTTTCCATACAGCAGTTCACATACACTTTGTCTCATGACATTGATCACAATTTATCACAATGCAACAGCTCCCCTCCCACTTTCTCCCAATAGTTACCTCTTCCCTGTGTCCTTCCCTCCATGCACTTCTGCCCCCTGAGCTGTCTCCTGTGCATAAGCAGCCCTTCTTTCTCCTATGATTGTTCTCTCCAAGGAGTGTATCTACCTCAGGTGAATGTTCAGCTCATATGCCTGTTTTTGTTTGGCTGGAAGCCACAGGTGTGGGTTCAATACCAGACCTGATGGGCAGCTAGGGGCTATAGTCTCAGTGGTTCCACCAGGCTCTATGGGACCAGCAAGCCTGGTCCTGGAAGGGGGTGTCTTGACGATATGTGACAAAGGACAAGTACATTCCCAGAAGGAAAGTCTAGTATTACAAGGGTAGGCCAGAGCAGGTGTACCTTGGAGGCCATGGGTTTTGGGGGTGTTGGTGAAAGAAGCACAGCAAACTGGTTTAAGTAAAACCAGACCCAATCCACTGCCATCAAGTCAATTCCACCTAGTAGTGACCCCCACTGGGTTTCCAAGATGATAAATCTCTACAGAAGTAGATTGCCCCATCTTCCTGCCATGGAGCAGGTGGTGGGTTTGAACTGCCAACCTTCTGGTTAGCAGTTACATGCCTTAGGCACTGTGCCACCAGAGCTCCTTGGTGTCAGTAAAGTAAGAATTAATTGTTTTGTGAAACAGAATGTCCTGGTTGTGTTGCTTTCAGGCATGGCGCAGTCTAGGCCTTCAAATGATATCATTTGGGGTACGAATCTCTGCGTCCTGCTGCCCTTCTCCCCCAACCCCTCCATGTTGGTTTCAATCTCTTTCTCCTGGTGGCAGTAGAGATGGCTCCCAACTATTCCCAGCTTTCACCCCACTGGCTTAAGCCCCATGAGAGCCTTCTAGATAGAGCAGAAATCCTGTCTCCCACTGAAGAAAGAGGAGGAAGTTGTTTTTTAAACAATTCATTTTTGTTGTTGTTGAGGATGTACACAGCAGAACATAAGACTAATTTAACAGCTTCTATGTACAACAACATGTACATTTCAGGGATGTTTGTTACAGTCTTCAAGGTTGAAGGTTGCCATTGGTTCATCCTGGACCTAATGCCCACCTCTGAGTCAGTTCCTCTTTTCTGATTGGCCAGAGTTGGGTCATGTGCCAGCTGTTAGACCCAGAGATAGGGTCAACCCAATAGACCAGTCCTAGGATGAGGGACTGTCTTGTCTGTCTTGTGGTTTCCTCTGAGCTAGTGGGAGGTGGAGTTGTTCCCTGGGGCCCTGGGGGAACTTAACTCATCGGGACCTGGATAAGTCCTTTACCCAAGGTGTGTTTCAGTGCCTCCCACTGGAGAAAGAAGAGGACGTTGTTTTTTAAACAATTTATTTTTGTTGTTGAGGATACACACAGCAGAACATGCACAAATTTAACAGCTTCTATGTACATTTCAGTGACGTTTGTTACAGTCTTCAAGGTGTGCAACCATTCTCACCTTCTTGTTTTGAATTGTTAGGAACAATTAACATAAACTCGCTGCCCTTTAATTTTTTTTTTTTTTTTTGTGATGTGGGTGCAAATTTACAAAGGAGATTCGTTTTACTCAAAGCAGTTCATGCTTGTTTGATTACACTGTCCCAATTACAATCCCCAACCATAAAATGCTCTCTTCCCCTGTCCTCTCTGTGACTAAACCTTCCCTGTGCCCTTCTTACCTATGCATTTGTGTCTGTCCAGCTTTCCTCTATGCAAATGCTGCCCTTCTGATGTCTCCTGGCTGATTGATCTAAGGGGTGCATCTCCCTGGGGTAGGTGGATGCATCAAGAGGAGGAACTTTTCGATCCTGGCTTCCCCTTGTAGCCCCAAGTGGGGGGAGGGGCACACAGGACAGGTCTCTTCCCCTGGATAGCATTTGTACCCTGCATCCAGGAGCCCTGATCTGCCTGCTTCCTCTGTTAGCCCCATGGCCTGCTCACCATCGCCAATCTCCATTCAGGTCTGTGGACTTCCTCCTGGACTCCAGCCTACGAAAGCTCTACCCATCAGTGGAGAAGCCCGGCTCCTCCTGACCTCACGCCGGTACCTGGCCTGGCCCACTCCCTGCTCCATGCCAACTTCTTCTTCCTGCCCAGGGATGCGGTGCCCTCGCTCTTTGGGGTCCTTGGTCCTGGCACCTGAGTGAGTTTGAGCTAGACTAAGTCTTAGAGATGGGCCTGGAGGAGCTAGGGCTACAGCTGGACCCCGTCTGCTTCCCTGGAATCCATGATCCTAAGTGGGAGTGGACCCCTGGTGGGCCTGACTCTCTCCTCCAATGAGGATAGCACGCTCTCAGTTGAAGAAGACTGAGGCCCAGAGAGCACAAGGGATGTGCTCGAGATCCACCATGGAGCCAAGGATCCAGGCCTCCCGGATGCTCAGCCAAGCCACCCCATGGCACACAGACAAATGGGGACACGTGAGGAGGGGTACTGTGACCTGCCTAGATCTGGTGTGGGGGCTGTGGGGGCCTGGCTGAAAGGCAGGATAGGCCTGAGCCAGGCCCTCCAGGAGCCCAATAAATCCTCCAGAAGTTGAGTTTTATTCTGCTTTTTCTGCAGGGGATGAGCAGGGTGGGGTGGTTGGGGAGCAGGGCTGGGACCCCCACTTCTGCAGCCCTGCAGCCCTCACAGGGCCTGCCTGTTGGGCTCGGCTGGTGCCTCCTAGTCCACCAACACTGCCCTACAGGTGCCTGGGGTTCCAGCATTGATGCCTCAGTGCCCTCCGGGGTGGGCGTGGCCTTCTCGCTGCAAACTTCCTAAAGCACTGAGGCACTGGGAGCGAAGCCTGTTCGGTAGATACCACCTGGGCCTGAAGGTGCCCAGAGATGGTGAAGGCACCCCGTCCGAGCACATCATGAGACCCCCATGAGGGAACTCGGGAGTCCTGGAGAACAGGGAGCCACGCAGGAGGTTGTGCCTCTGTTTACCTGTCTTCTTGGTGGCTTCCCCTGAGCTGCTGGACCTGGGGCAGTGAAGGGGGGCATTTCCCCCGCAGGCAGCCCATGTTGTTGGCAGCTCAGAACTGTGGGGAGGGAGGGCATTCGGTCTGATGGAGGCAGGGGGGCTGGTGTGGAGTGCGGGGCAGAAGCTGCCCAGCCCCTTTTGTTCAGCCCCACAAATCGGCCTTACCACCCTGGCCCTGGCCCTGGCCCTGCCCCTCATGGCCCAGGTGGAGCCGGGTGGGCTAACCCCACCCAGGTGGGATGGCCTACACCCGGGCCAGACTTAAAAGGTGCCAGGGGTCAGACAGGCTGCGGTGAGCCAGGATGGAGGTCCTGGGACCATGGCTCCTACTCTGAGGGGGGTGCAGCTGCAGGGTGAGCCTGGCACCTCCCCTGGGGCTCGGAGTCCCTAAGAGGGCTTTCCCTGTCACATTTTTGCCCAATCTGGCCAAGTCCCCTTTGTAACCACCCCATGACCTCTGCCCAGTCTACTGCTGCTCCCTCTGGCCCTCTTAAATGCTCAGGGTCTCTCTCACTCCCTGGCCTTTGCCCTCAACTTCCACACCCCAGCCCAGCTGACACCCACCTAGCAATTCTCTCATCTCCTCCCTCCTCCCTTCTCTCACACCTGCATCCTGTAATGGCTCCCATAAATTCCTTGCTTACTCTAATAACTGCCATCGGTGGGGTTCTCTTCAGTCGATGCTAGGACTGACCAGCCTTGGGCCTGGTCTGTGTCTAAGCTGTCAGTCTGTTCTATGTTCTGGCCTTGTCGCCTTCCCCATCACCTGCCCCCCTGCGCCTCTGAGCCCCCGACTCTTTCTCTTGGCTCTGAGGATCTTTCAGGACCGCCGCCCCTTAGCTGAGCCCTCTATGCGGCCCCTCTGGGCCCTGGTTGCCTCACTGGTGGCCCTGCCTTGTGAAAGAACTAATGGCATGCACGTGGACATGATGAGCTTTTTCTGCTTGGCTCATCTTTGGGGCCTGGGGCCTGACACACAGTAGGTGCTCACCTGAGGGGCTCTCAGACTCTGCTGGGGCAGAGAAGGTCTGTGGCACTCAGCCACACTTTACCATGGTGGTACAGTGGATTGACTGGGGAGGTGGGCATGGTGGGGGCGGGTTCTGGCAGGCTCTGCTGGCCACACCCTCACCGGGGCGGTTCTCTGTACACCAGCCTGGGCCGAGCCTTCCGGGGAGAGCCTCCTGCAGCAATGTGAGCAGACACAGGTCCTCCTGGCAGTGAGGGAGGGAGCCCCAGCTCAATGCCGGCACCTGTGCCTCGGCTCCTGCCCACCCTCCCTGGTCCCCATCATGCCTGGCTATGTGGTCTTTGCTGCCCTGTTCACGGCTTGTGGCTTCATCCGGCTGGTAAGGGGGCTGTTGAAGCTCATGGGGACAAGGGTGCTAGGAGCCTGGGGGTACCTGGGACATTTTGGGGAGAACTGGGGTGTCTGGGCTGGAGAAGGGGGTAGAATCAGATCATACTGACTTGCTGTGTGACCTTAGGTAAGCCGCGGCCTCTCTGAGCCTCAGTTTTCTTTTTCTAAAAGAAGCAGAGTCCTGATTGTACAGAATTTGGCGACCAGGGGCATGGTGCAGACTAGCCGTTTGTCGTCTGCATGTTTGTTTGCCACATGTCTGTGCTTGCATTGCACCTTGTATCCTCAGCAGCCCCATGAGGGAGGGGAAACCATCACCCCATTTTCCAGATGATGAAACCAATGCTCCCAAAAGAGAAGGCCCCACTGTCTCCCTCCAGGTGCAGTTTAGCACATTACTCTCCAAAGCTTTTGAGTGGGAAGCACCTTCTAGACAGAAACTGAGGAGCTCTAGTGGTATAGTGGTTAAAGCATTTGGCTGCTAACCAAAAGGTCAGTGGTTCGAACCCACCAGCTACTCCACTGGAAGAAAGGTGAGGAGGCAGTCTGCTTCCATAAAGATTTGCAGCCTTGGAAACCCAGTGTGTGTGGGGGGGGGTCACTAAGTCAGAATCGACTGTGTAGCAATAAGTTTTTTTTTTTTTTTTTGAGGAATGAAACTGCGGCCCAGAGAGGGTGATAGACTTTGAGGCCACACAGTGAGGTGGGACCAGGCAGGGAGCCACTTGTCCTGGCTTCTTAAGGCACTGATGTCCCCTCTGATCTCAGGGAAGTGGGGGAAGTACTTTGCTGATCTGGTCTACGTGCTCCCACCTAGTCGCTCCGAGCAGTCCCCCATTCCTGCCTTCCACCATTGAGTCAGCTGCAGAGCCGAGAGCTGGGCACTGCCTAGTGCCCCTAGCTCGTTTTGGGCCCTGTAGCCCTGAAGGTTCTGCAGGAGGGAGGAAGGGGGTCCAGTGGTGGTACAGTAGATTGACTGGGGAGGTGGGCATGGTGGGGGCAGGTCCTGGCAGGCTCTGCTGGCTGCTCCGTCCAGTGGTTGGTGTTGGGAGCAGGCACCCATCATATTATGGGCCCCCTTGTGTGAGGCCTGAGAGATCTTTAACCAGAAGCCTTTTAGTGTCAGGGATTCTAACAAGTCTTTTAGTGTCGGGGATTCTAACACTCCCCATGCCTCAGGGCTTTTATCTACCCTCCGGACTTGGCACGTATCAGAGATTTCCTCCGGATTCAGCGCGTATCAGAGATTTGCCTGGCTCCTGAAGTCTCCCACGTATCAGGGCTCTGCATCCTCCCTAGATAATAATTCCCTAAGTAGACTTTGGAGCCGGGGGATTCCAACACGTCCCCCAACATCTCAGATCCCTGCCCTAAACCCCTTAGCAACAACCAATCATCTGTACCCCTTTGCCCTGGTGCTACTCCACCCTATATTTTTTCCTACAAAAATGTGATAGTAAAGGAGCATGCACGAGGTCTTTTGCTCAAGCCACTGAGTCGGTGAGAGCAGGGACCCTAGCTCGAACTAGCTAATAAACTCTCCTTCTTGCACTTGCATTGTTGTGTGTTGGCAAATTCCTCGCACCGAACAACTCCTTCATAACCTGGGTCCAACACTTGGTGTGATCCTGGTGCAGCCTGGGGTAGGAGTTTATATTTGGAACTCTGGATTCTCCTGGGTGCTTCTCCTCTGTCCTCTTCTCTGGCTTGGCTGTCCTGGGAACTTGTCATGAGCCTTCAGTATTTGCTTCCTGGGCACCCTGACATGCTAGACTCCCATTAACCCCTCTTGTTTCCCTGCCAGCCCAGAAGTCCCCACGTTACCCCCAACCCCTTTGGTTACTGGATCGCTGGCTGGGCTTGGGCATCTAGACTTCAGTGCAAGGTTTTGGCCTGGTTTATCCATTCCTACAGGTAGGGGACATGGGCTGGGCTGAGGCAGTGCCCATAGGGGAAGGATCCTTGCCTCAGGGGCTCCTGTGCCTCTAATTCTGAGCTAGGATGCCCCTGATGAGAGCAGGAAGAGAAGGGCGGGGTGGCAGAAGGGGAAGGGCGTGGGCTTCAGGTGGCCTGGTCCCAGCTTGGCCTGCTTCCCCTTTGCTTTGTGGCCTTGGGCAGGCCCCTCAACGTCTCTGGGCCGCGGGTCCTCCCCGCCTGGTTTTCATTCCAGCCCAGGATGGAGCCAACACCAGCACTGTTTTCTGGGCTCTGAGCTCCACGTGGATTTGCTGTGGCTGGCAGCCCCCACTGGCCTTTACAGCCATATGTGGAGGAGTGTGTGGCCAGCCCCAGCTGGGATCCGGAAGGAGTCCCTGTGCACTACAAATTCATCAAGCATCATGGGTACCAGACCTGGCGGAGGGAGACAGGGTCGGGTGTGGACTATTCAGTGGGTGGCCTCTCTGGGGAGAATGGGGCAGGGGCTGAGAGCCTGGCCGGAGCCAGATGTCCAAACGGTGCCCTCTGGGAGTCCTTGGGTGGTCCTCTCCAGGCCAGGGGAGCAGGAGCCCTTCGCTGGCTTCTTCACCTCTGTTTGCCCCTCTATAAAATGGGGAAAGTGCCAGCATCTTCATAGCACTGCTTGTACACTGAAGGGGGAGATGCTTAGCTCACGGCCTGCCATGCAGAATTGTCAACAAAGATGGCGTGTGATGGTTTGGGACCAGGCTGGGGCCACATCTCAGTTCAGGGTCATCCTCTGGGCCCCACTCACCTCCAGCCTGGGTCTTTCAGGTGATTGGTGGGTGGGAAGGATGCCTGTTCCCATTTCCTGGCCTGAGAGGTCTCTGAGAGACTGGAGCTGTCCTTCCAGGCCTTCAGCTTTACTGATTCTCCTGATGTGAACGGGAAGCAGATGCTCCCTGAGATTCTTCAGCCTGGGGGGGTTCTCTCTTCCCACAGGCTTATGTGAACTGCAAGCTGCTCGTCTGGGATCCAAAGGTCCCATCTGATGCCACCAGGAAGGCCTGTTCCTTCTACAGGGACCCACACAGGCGAGTCACATACACTGAAGTATACTGCATGCCCTACCCTGTAACAGATGCTTGATGTATATGATCTGTGGGAGTCCCTGCTGGTGCAAATGCTTAACACACTTGGCTGCTAACTGAAAGGTTGGAGGGTTGAGCCTACCCAGAGGTGCCTTGGAAGATAGGTCTGGTTTTTGAAAAAATCTCACATTGGAAACCCTGCGGGGCACAGTTCTTTGACACACATGGAATCACCATGAATTGGAATCGATGGCAGCAGTTTTGTTTTTTTTCATTGCCTGGGAGGGTTTTGGCAGGAGAGGAAACAAGCACACAGTGGCTCAGACTAACTTTCTAGAAAGCTTGGCCCTCTCCTAACAGTTTCCCATGGCCAGCCAAACCAGCCCAGGTGCCTTGGCCTGGTGTGGGCAGCGTGAGGTATGTTGGGAAAGGAGACTTTGGATGCTGACCCAGGTTCAAATCCCAGCTCCAGCTCTTGTTGGCTGTGACATCATGGACAAGTCACCAAACTTTTCCTTTTTTTTTTTTTCTTGGCATTCTATTTTATTACCCAGCTGTGACTGAAATTTTTCATAAAGGAAAAAATACATTTTAAAAAGAATACAATAGTTCTCTCAACTAGTTAAAAATCACTTGTTGTTAAGTGCCATTGAGTCAGATCTGACTCATAGCAAGCCCTCCTTGGGTTGCTGAGGCAGTATCACTATGGAAGTAGATTGCCTAACCTTCCTTCTGAGCAGTGGCTGGTGGGTTTGAACCACCAGCCTTCTGGTTAGCAGTCAAGTGCCTTAGGAACTATGCTACCAGAGCTCCTTAAAATCACTTAGTCTGCTATAATTACATACTTATAATTAGGTTCTTTTGATCACAACTCTATTAACTATGTATTTTTGCAGGTAAGTTAACTCAGATACACAATTTCAAGATACTAAACATTTAAATACCTCAAAAAAGCCGTTAAAATATATGTATTCATTTGTCATGTAGGAGCTCTGGTGGCGTAGTGCCTAAGGCATTTGACTGCTAACCAGAAGAATGGCAGTTCAAACCCACCAACCACTCCTCAGAAGGAAGGTTGGACAATCCACTTCCCTAGTGATAGCACCTCGAAAACCCAAGGAGGGGTTGCTATGAGTCCAAATCCACTTGACGACAGTGGGCATTTGTCATGTAGGGTGTAAAGTTTTTTTAAAACAATGCAAAGACACTCAACTTTTGTATGCCTCAGTTTCTTCACCTGCAAATGTAGGTCTGGCCTGGGGAGCCCTCAGTTTCTGATGTCCTGACTTAAGCAGACCTTCTCTATCCCACTGTTGACGTCCCTATAGGTGGGAACTTCTGGATGATGTCTCCCTAAGCAATGTGTGTGAAAGCTGTGAGATTACCTGCCCAGTCCCCCCGTCACCTCATCGAAGGGCCCTGGCATGTAGGAGCCCCCTGGTTTGGGAGGAGGGGGGAGCTCTGAGGCCAAGGAAGCAGTTGGCTGTGGGAACCACTCACAGTCTTGGGTGGATGGGCCTACAGAAGGCACGATCTTCTACTAAAGACCTTTGGAGGAGGCTGATAATGGCCTCCTGAACCACAAAGACCCAACTGAAGCAACATGTTGATCAGCAGAACCAAGGAGCAGGCCGGCCCTGAGACCCTGTCTGGGGAGCCTCTTATTGTGTGACTTTGGGCAAATCCTTTCCCTCTCTGGGCCTCAGTTTCTCCAAGTGTCAAATGAGGGCATGAGGCTGTTTTGTCCCTTTTGAGCTTCTGTTGTTGACTGCTGTCGAGTGGATTCTGACTCATGCTGACTGACCCCAGGTACTCAGAGTAGAACCGTGCTCCATAAGGCTGTCAAGGCTGTGGGCTTTCAGAAGCAGGTTGGCAGGCCTGTCTTCCAAAGCACCTCTGGGTGGGTTCAAACCTCTAACCTTTCAGCTAATAGTTGGGCACTTAACTGTTTGTACCGTTCAGGGTCTCCTTTTGAGGTTCTGGTGTGATCTTTATTTAAAGCTGGAGGACCCCTTCATCTGCACCAATACAGCCTCTAATCTGGCCCTTCTGGGAGTCTGAGGGGAGAGAGAAGGGCCTTAGTCCTTCACATCATAGTCTAAATAAGGAATGATCTTTTCTTTCCTTGGAATGAATTATATGGGTTTGTTTTTCTCTCTAACAGTGAGCCCATAACTGGAAGGTTAGCAGGTTAGGTGTATGGGTGTGTGTGTGAATGATTTAACATCCTCTCTTGGTGTCTTTGTCTTCCAGCCTTCGGGCAGGTCCCTGAGGAGGCCTTTGACCAGGTGACAGAGGAAGCTGCCCTGTCCTCTGAGTTGAGTCAGGCTTCTGACTCTAGGGAGTCCAGAGGTGAGTGAGTGAGGTCTGTCCCAGAGCCTGAGCCCTTCCAGAGAGACAGTGGGCCCCAGTGGTCAGTCCCAGAAGAACCTGACTTCGGCTGCCTCCTCCTCCCCTGCTACGGCCCCGCTGCCCCTGTTTGGGGCCTGCTAGAGCTCTGGTGGTGCAGTATGTAAGGCATCTGGCTGCTAACCAGAAGGTCAGCAGTTCAAACCCTCCAGCCGCTCCGCAGAAGGGAGATGAGGTAATCTACTTCCGTAAAGATTTATAGTCTTGGAAACCCAATGGGGATCGCTATGAGTCAGAGTTGACTTGATGGCAGTGAGTTTGGTTTTTTGAGAGCAGAGCCTGAACCACCAGGCCAGCTGGCTGTAAACTTGCTCACCTTGTGACCTTGGAAGCTTACCTTCTGAGCCACCTTAACCTCGAAGATGGGTAGCTGCCACCCACATGTGTTGTTCATAAATGCCTTCCCACCAAGTACAGGCCAAGACTTCCATTCTGTGCCTGATCTCGTTTCATCTGCCCAACAATCCTACACCGTGGACACAACCAGTCCTCCTTTCTAGATGAGAAAACTGAGGCCTGAGGTCATAGAAGAATGAGTTGAACCTAGTAGCCCTGGGCCATCTCTCCCATGTGAACAGTGTGTTTCTGGGGGGCCAGGGGCTGTCACCAGACTCCTCCCTGCCCACCTACTTCCGGCTTCTCCAGGCCCTAACCAGTCCCTCCTCCTCGTCCCAGGAAGCCTCCCCAGCTCCTTGACACTGATGGCCGGGACTCTGCTTCTGCAGGTGGCATGGATACCCACCCTGGGCGTGAGCTTCTGCATCTTCACCCACAGCTGCCGGCTCCGGGCCCAGAGTCAGGCCTCACATTCAGCTGCAGGCCTGGGCTGCAGGGTCTGAGGAAGCGCCCACACCCAGCAGCTTTTCCCAATAAAGAGATATTCCCTGCTGGTTTCAGGTTGTCTTATCTTACTCCCCAGGGCTGGGGAAACGAGGCTGCCAGAAAAGGGACAGCGCTCTGGCTGTGGGCTTAGGCAGGTGACGGAGCGAGGCTACGGGCACAGGGAGGCTGGACTCAGGTAGTGTTTGGGCAGGGGCCTGAGCAGGTGAGGCCTTTGCAGGATGGCTGAAGCCTGCGGCCATCTCCAGGGTTACTTTGCCACTTCTTCAGATGTTCATAACTGTTTCACGTGTCTCCCATCACATTGTTGTTGTTGTTATGTGCTGTCCAGTCAGCCCCGACTCATAGCGACCCCTCCTTGGGTTTCCGAGGCAGTATCACTACGGAAGTAGGATTGCCCAACCTTCCTTCCGAGGAGTGGCTGGTGGGTTTGAACTGCCAGCCTTCTGGCTAGCAGTCAAGTGCCTTAGGCGCTATGCTACCAGAGCTCCTCCCATCACATTAAAGACGTGGTGAAACCTACAGGTTCGTAAGTAAGCACCATCAGCCCATGCTTACCTAGCTTATTGGATCATCTGTCTCTGGGCGTAGGGTTGTCAGCTACAACAGAAATACAGGGCACCCAGTTAAATTTGACATGCTAGGGAACCAATGAATACTTTTCAGTATAAGTTTGTCCCTAACTTTGCTTGGGACATACTTACACTAAAAAATTAAAAAAAAAAAAAAATCCACTGTATCTGAAATTCAGACTTAACTGGGCGTCCTGCATGTACCTGGAAGTCCCCCTCAAGACCTCCTGTTCTGATTTAATATCTGGGTGCTCTCTGACACAGGAAGGCCTCCTCAAAGCACCCCAGCCTACAGTGGGGGGGGGTGCTATCTCTCCAGCCTGCCTCCTTCCTGAGCAGGGAGGAGAGACAATCCTTAGTGACCGTCAGTTCTATGCTAATGTGAGTTGTCCCGGTTTGATGGGTAGGGAAACAAGTGCAGAGAGGTCAGCCAGTTACGAGGCAGCAGGTGGTGGGGAAGTTGTAATTTTCTTCCATTCTTTTGTATCCTTGCTCTTGCCATCCCTACTCAGATGGTGGGGGCAGGGAAGAGAAAAAAAAAATTGTTGCCATCGAGTTGGTTCCAAGTCAGGCGACCCCATGTGTTAGAGCAGAGGGTCTTTGAGGCTGTAATCTTTACAGACGTACACTGCCAGGCCTGCCTTCCGCAGTACTGTTGCGTGGGTTCAAGCCACCAACCCTTAGATTAGTAGTTGAGGATGAACCGTTTGTGCCACCAGGGACCTTAGGGAAGGCAAAACCAAAACCAAACCCACAGCTATCCAGTCACTTCTAACTCACAGAGACCCCTGTTGGGTTTCCAAGGCTGTAAATCTCTACAGAAGTAGATTGCTGCCTTTTCCTCCTACAGAGCAGCTGGCAGGTTTGAACTGCCAACCTCCCAGTTAGCAGTACAAATGCCTTATTCACTACCCCACCTGAACTTTGGGGTTGTTGTTGTTGTTTGCCATCGAGTCGGCCCCGACTCCTAGCGACCCCTCCTTGGGTTTCCGAGGCAGTTATCACTACGGAAGTAGGATTGCCTAACCTTCCTTCCGAGGAGTGGCTGGTGGGTTTGAACCGCCAGCCTCCTGGTTAGCAGTCAAGTGCCTTGGCACTATGCTACCAGAGCTCCTGAACTTTGGGGTATGGAAGCCTTTTTCCTTCCCAGGCCTTTGTCCCAGAGCATACTGGGAGCTGGGTCTCTGCGGTGGCCTGCTCCATACAATGCTTAGCACTACCACAAGGGGGCAGCACCTCCCAACATGCACACAGGGCCTGCTGGTTCTAACTGCTTCTAAAGTTGCTGATAATATTATCTGTTCTCAGTGTGCACCAGGTCCTGTGTTAAGCACTTCGTGTATGAGGCTCATTTGATCTTTATAGTCACATTGTGAGATGGTATTGCAAAGTCCTTGTTTCCTGGTAGAGGGACTCATCTTCCAGACATTGGAGTCACTGGCCCAAGCCCACGCATTCCCCTGGTGGAGCTGGGATGGAAACCCGGTTCAAAACTGATTCTATGCCCACCACCGTCTAGCCTGTAACCCTCTACACAGGGGCAGAGCTGACTCTCAAGTTGTGTGACCTTGGGTGAGTTACCTAACCTCTTTGAGCCTTGGTTTCCCCATTGTGACATAATTCTCCGTAATGACTTTCTGAAGCCGTTTGAGGATTGCAAGAGAAATAGCTCAAAAAGCGTTCGCCCAGGGCAGGGCTTATAGTTAGAGCTCCACAAATGCATTGGCCATTATCATTGTGACAAATGACATCCACTTTGAGGGGAAATTATTAAATTGTGCCATCTGAGGACTAACCCAGTTATAAAATGTACCAATCATGTAATTCAAAGATAATCATCGTGGCAGTCCTTGGGTTATGAATGAGATCCGTTCCTACGTGTGTCTTTAACTCAAATTTGTAGGTAAGTCTGGAACAGGTGCATATGGTTCTTTTTTAGCCTTACTTTATGCAAGAAAGGAACTCTGGTGGTGCAGTGGTTAAGGCATTTGGCTGCTAACCAAAAGGTCAGTGGTTCGAACCCACCAGTCACTCACAGAGGAACGATGTGGTGGTCTGTTTCTGTAAAGATTTACAGCCTTGGAAACCCAACAGGGTTGCTATGAGTCAGAATTGACTCAGTAGCAGTGGGTTTGGTAGTCTTTGGTTTATGCAAGAAGGAGCCCTGATGATGCAGTGGTTAAAACATTTGGCTGCTCCCCTAGAGGTCAGCAGTTCAAACCCAGCAGCTACTCCATGGAAGAAAGATGTGGCAGCCGGCTTCCATAAAGATTTATAGCCTTGGAGGCCCTATAGGACAATTCTGCTCTGTTCTATTGGGTCACTATAAATCAGACTTCACTCAATGGCAAGCGTTTTTGGTTTTAGTGTAAGGAAAAAGCTGAAAGCCTTTCAATGATTTTAAAGCTGCATGTGTAGCAAGTGAAGGTGATCATGATGAAGAATTACTTGTGAGTGGGGCTTGGTTTAAGGAGCTCTAGTGGTGTAGTGGTTGAAGCATTTGGCTATTAACCAAAAGGTTGGTGGTTCAGGACCTCCCAGCTGCTCTGCTAAAAGAAAGATGAAGTAATTTGCTTTTGTGAAGATTTAGAGCCTTGGAAACCCACTAGGAGTTGCCATGAGTCAGAATGGATTTGGTGGCAGTGAGTTCAGGTTTTCTTTTGAAGGGTTTGCTCAATCTTTTCAAAGTGAAGGCAAATTTATGTAACATTAAAGGGCAAATGAGAGTTGTCTGTAAGTCGGATATTTATTACTTGGGGATGGTCTGCAGGAACTGAAATCTGTCCACTGTCATTGAATCGATTCTGACTCATAGTGACCCCCATTGGGTTTCTGAGGTGGTAAATCTTTATGGAAGTAGATTACCCCAGCTTCCTTCTGCCTAGTGGCTGATGGGTTTGAACCTCCAACCTTCTGGTTAGCACTTAAATACCATGCTACCAGAGCTCCTTCTAAAAGCCTGAGAACTCCTTAAATGCACCAAGCAGAAAGGAACATTCTTCTAGTCTGATCACACTGGTGGCTGGATCCCCTCTGACCCCCATCCTTCCTGTGTTCTGGCACCTTCCGCAGGTCCCGAGAGCGCTAGTGGTACTTTCTCCATAAACCCTTCTGGGGTCCCTTCCCTGGACAGAGTCACCTTGGACCCTCCACCATCATCCTCATTCCTCCACTTGGTCAAGATGGAGTCTGTACTCTGTGCCAGGCCCTCAACTGAGTTTTGTGTTCTATGACCCCCATAACAACTGTGTGCAGCGAGTGTCACTCTCATGTCCTCTTGGAGATGAGACCATCAAGTCCGCCGTGTGGTAAGCCTTTACTCAGTGTGGACTCTTACAATTCTTGGTAGACTCTACATGAGTGAGGCTAACTCAGGCTTTCCTAAAACCAGGGGCACTGCAGACAGGTGGGGGAATGTGGAAGTATTTGGCCCAAGCCCAGCTCCCCCGTGCCCTCAGCTCACCTGTGGGCTCACCTGGAGCCTATTCCTTCTTTAGCTTCCTCTGGGCCAATTTAAGGAGCCTAGTGTGTGTGTTGGGGGGAAACAGGCAATGATTTCTCTTCACTATGGCCACCCCCGCCGGGCTTCTGTTGGTCGCTCCCGTCTTGCTGCTGGGTAAGGTCTAGGGAAGTGGGCTCCTCGGGAGCTAGGATGGGGGCCTCCTTCTGCCCTCCCCACCCCTGAGCTGAGTCTCCCCTGCCCACCATTGACCTCGGGAGTTGACTTGAGGGTAAGCAGGAGCAGTACTTGACACCCTTAGGACACAGGGAGGAGGACACAGGGTTCCCACCCCCACACTCAGCCCCACCTCAAAATGTCCCCTGCCCCCGAGGGTTCCCTGATTGTGCCGCCACCGAGGGGTGAGGACATGGGGACCCTGGGGTGCCTTCACACTGCCTCTGGGGGGCCTTTCTGGCTTGCCCCAGGGTAGCAGGAACTCAAAAGTCCAAGGCAGATGGCTCAGCCTGGCTGAGCTCTGGGGCCGCCCCATCCTGGCCACTCTGGCCTCTGGGGCAGGGCTGCCGTGCAAACACTAACTGGGTGCCTTAGACTCTCTTGTTGCTGTGTCGTCTGTTCTCACTCATAGTGACCCCATATGACCCCATGTGACCAAGCTGAACTGCCCCAGAGGGTTTTCTTTTTTTTTTTTTTTATTTTTATTAGGATTTGGGTGAAGATTTACAGAGTAAATTCACTTTTCATACAGCAGTTCACATATACTTTGTCTCATGTCATTGACCAAAATTTACAATGCAGCAGCTCCCCTCCCACTTCCTCCCCATAGTTACCTCCTCCCAGTGTTCATCCCTCCATACTCTTCTGCACCCTGAGCTGTCTCCCTGTGCATAAGCAGCCCTTCCTTCTCCCATGATTGTTCTCTCCAGGGCGTGTGTCTACTTGAGGTAAATGTTTAACTCACATGCCTGTACTTTGTTTGGCTGGAAACCACTGTGGGTTCAATTCCAGACCTGAAGGGCAGCTAGGGGCCATAGTCTCAGTGGTTCCACCAGGTTCTATTGGACCAGCAAACCTGGTCCCCACCTTCTTTTTTTTTTTTTTTTTGCCTCCAAATGATTTTGAGTTTTGTTCCACATTGTTCTCCCTCTCTATGCAGGATCCCAGAGGGTTTTCTTGCCCACGATCTTTATATGACCAGATTCTCTGGGCTTTCTCCCACAGAGCCACTGGGTATATTCAAAGTATCAACCTTTTAGATAGCAATGGAGCACTTAACTGTGTGCCATCAGGACGCCTTCCTGCAAGTGTACTCCTGTAAATCTACTCCTCTTATTAGGAGCTCTGGTAGCATAGTGCCTAAGGCACTTGACTGCTAACCAGAAGGCTGGCGGTTCAAACCCACCAGCCACTCCTCGGAAGGAAGGTTGGGCAATCCTACTTCCGTAGTGATACTGCCTCGGCAACCCAAGGAGGGGTCGCTATGAGTCGGGGCCGACTCGACGGCAAACAACAACTCCTCTTATTAAAAACCAAACCCAAATGCCCTCTTTCTTTTCCTTGGTCTGCCAGGGCCAAGATAGTTGCTCTTTGATGCAGTGTGGCAAGACCTAGGAGCCCAAATAGTAAAAAGAATAAAGTGGGTAGGATAGGCAAACCTGTGATGAGCAGAGGTGAGCAGGGGCTGGGGCTGGCATTCAGGTTTTGTTTACGGGAATGAAAAACATGACATATGCATACTGGCAAAGCTTGCACAGTACGATGGGTGAGACTGGTGTCGTTGAATTACGTGACTGACAAATGCTGAATTGGCCAATATGTTAACTCTGTGTCTGTGTCTGTGTGTGTGTGTGTGTGTGTGTATATATATATATATATAAATTTTTATTGTGATTTGGGTTGAAGTTTACGGAGCAAATTCATTTTCCATAAGGAAGTTCATACACATTTTCTTTCATGATATCGACTGCAATTCCCCACAGTGTAACAGCTCTCTTCCCATTTCCTCCCCATAGTTACCTCCTCCCTATGTCCTTCCCTCCCATGCTCACCCTCAGCTGTTTCCTGTGCAGACACTGCCCTTCTGTTCTCCCACAGTTGATTGCTCCAAGGAGTGTATCTACCTGATGTAAATGTTCACCCCATCCATTACAAGGTTATCATATTTTTTTACAACTGAGAAACAGAATTTAGTGGGAATCATGCCTGAGGTGAGCGTATGTATGCAAATCTGCTTACGCACAGGCCAGGCGCGCACACTGACAAAAAGTTGTTACTCATAGGGAGAGGGAATGGATGGGTAATCTCGGTTTTCATTCAATACCATTTGGCGTCATTTGTATCTTGCCATAAAACAACGCTAAGCTTTAAAGATCTCTGCAAGAGCCTTAGCTGGGGAGTTTCAGTATGAGCTCTGCAGCTCACGGCTGCGTGCAACTGTGGTCAGGCGATAACAGGGCTTGCCAGCCTCACGGCCCACATCTGTAAAATGGGGTGGTCATGAGGCCCACGGAGGGTGTGTGGAGAGGCTGCCGTCTTGCAGCCCCTAGGAAGGCAGGTCTGACTCTCTTCCTCTGTGCTGCGGAGGCCGATTCCAGCAGCTTCCCCGTGAGCCCGGTGGAACTTTTCTTCCGCTTTGGTGGTGGGGCCTGCTGCTCGCCTCAGCCTCCTGCCTCTCTCACTCCTCAGTCACACAGCCGAGGCTGCTGCTCTGGCAGGAGGCAGACAGCTCTGCCACCACCAGGCTGACACAGGTCCTGCTTAGCTCTCCGAAGGACCCCTTCGAGGAGCCTTCACAGCCTGCCATGCAGCACCCCCAGGTGGCGCTCCAGGTGCTTCATGGTGAGTCCTGGGCTGGTGTGTGTGTGCGCATGCGGGTGTGCGCGCGCATGTGGGTGGTGCATGGATTCTCAGGGCGTGCCCACGAAGGAGGGCTGAATGTCGACAGTACTGGCCCCTGCTTCCTAGCGAGGATACATCCTCCTGTATTTGACCTTAGTCTTTCCATATGATAGACTGAGCAAACTGGGTAGAAAACCCAAAGTTCAACCACCTCTCTGAGCCTCTATCATTCCATCTATAAAATGGCTGTATCACATACCTCAAGGACAATGGCTGTGACCTACCTGGCACACAGGGGATGTTGCTGGCGGGTGGCCATGACTGCTTGCTAGAAATAGCCCTCGTCCCCTTGGCTCAGCTGCAGAACTGCCCCCCTACGTGGAAGGCTCATGGCTGACCCTTGAGGCCCGTATCCAGCCGGCGTTAAACGGGACCAGGAAACTCTATGTGGACCAGTGTGTGGGTGCCCAGAGCCAGCACCTGAACCAATCCCAGAGGATGTACAGCCTCGTCTTCAACCAGGGGTCTGTGGGGCTGCCTGGGACAGGTGCAGGGAGGGGAGGCTGCTTCTAAGTTGAAGCCCAATGCTGGCTCAGACCCCTTCCTCCCTTGGGTCTCACTTGGCTGGCATTGGGGTACTTACATGCTGAGGTCTGCTTTGCTTGCACATGATCTAATTGCCAAAGAGTTGATTCCGACTCATAGCGCCCCTAGAGAGCAGACTAGAACTGCCCTGTAGGGTTTCCAAAGCTGTAAATCTTTATGGAAGCAGACTGCCACGTCTTTCTCCGATGGAGTGGGTTTTGAACTGCCAATCTTTTGGTCAGCAGCTGACTGCTTAAGCACTGTGACACCAGGGCTCGTATTCTCCATGAAGGGGATGTTTAAAAAAATCCCTCAGTAGAAAGTTGGTCCTTGGGGACCGAGTTTCTTTGTCTGGCTGCCCACTCCTCGCCTTGCCGGGGTCTGGACCTGCTTACCTGGGCTGTGTGTATGACTCTGCGGAGTTCGGGGCTGTTCTTCCCAGGGTGCAGGCTGTTGAGTGGCTTCAATGGCCTTCCAATCTTCTTCTTCATGGCTGACTTTGTAACTTGTGGCCTTTGCTCAGGCTAAACACATCTGTCTCATAATTCTGCAATGAGGTGAATACTCTGGAACATAGCTATGAGAAGCAAGGTGGTCCCAGAGTATGAGGCTCTCATGGTTTCCCAGGAAACCTGTTCCTGCTGGTCTCCCAGGTGACTGCCTCGATGGGCCCCTTGGCTATCTCTCTGCTCCCTCCAGGTGCCTCTCAGTAGGCTCCAGGTCTGGCCCTTGGTCTCGGAAGGATAATGAGTCACTGCAGTTCAGTGTGGAAATCTTCATGCTCAAAGATGACGTGGAAGAAGATGAGGTGAGTGGCTCTGGGATGCCCCAGGCCCAGCTGGAGTCTGGGGGTTCTGGTCCTGTTCATCTGCTTCCCCTCTAAGGGCTGTTTGGGTCAAAGGATTGGGGTACTGAGTTCCCTAATGGGGTTACCATATTTAGCAAATAAAAATACAGGATGTCCAATTAACTGTGAACTTCAAATAAACACTGAGTGATATATATATATATACATATATATGTACATATATGTACATATATATATACATATACATATACATACATATATACATATATATATATATAAATAAGCCCCAGGTAGGATTGTATTTGCTACGTTAGAAGCCATTTTCTGACTTTCTGCTTAATATCATTTCTATGAATTAAAAAAAAAAAAAACCACTGCCATTGAGTCAATTCCAACTCATAGCAACCCCCATTTGGGTTTTCAAGGAGGTAAATCCTTTCAGAAGTAGATTGCCCATCTTCCTTTCATGCAGCACCTGGTGGATTTGAACCACCAGCCTTCTGGTTAGCAGTCAAAAGCCTTAGGCACTGCATCACCAGAGCTGCATTCATTTCCATGAGTAAAAACTAAAAAACTAAAAAATAAAAAATAAAACTCACTGCCATTGAGTCCATTCCAACTCATAGTCACTCCCATTGGGTTTCCAAGGCAGTGAAACAGAAGTCGATTGCCCAGTCTTTCTTCCGTGGAATACCTGGTGGGTTTGAACTGCCAACCTTCTGGTTAACAGTCAAATGCCTTAGGCCCTATGCCACTGAAAAAAACAAAAAACCAAACTCACTGCTGTTGAGTTGATTCCGACTCATAACGACCCCTCCTTGGGTTTCTGAGGTGGTATTTCTGTGGAAGTAGACTCCCCAGTCTTCCTTCCGAGGAGTGGCTGGTGGGTTTGAACTGCCAGCCTTGTGGTTAACAGTCAAATGCCTTGGGCACGACGCCACCAGATCTCCTTATTTCTATGAATTGTTGTTGTTGTTGTTATGTGCCGTCGAGTCGGCCTCGACTCATAGCGACCCCTCCTTGGGTTTCCGAGGCAGCATCACTACGGAAGTAGGATTGCCCAACCTTCCTTCCGAGGAGTGACTGGTGGGTTTGAACCGCCAGCCTTCTGGTTAGCAGCCAAGTGCTTTAGCCACTATGCTACCGAGCTCCTATTTCTATGAGTAGAGAATTATATTTGTGTATTTTCCACGAACGCTAACACCTACACACAATCCTGTCGTGTGGCCCAGTTGTAACTTAATTGTGATCTACTGCAGAAACTACCCAAGGGGTGCAGTGTGTTCAAAACCAGGGCTGCAGTGAGCATCTTTGTTGCTGAGAGTCAACTCGTGGGTTGGGAAAATCCGAGAGCTCTCTGCCTCTAAGGGCCTGCTGGAGGGCGGTGGTGGTTTAGTGGTAGAATTCCCGCCTTCCATGCGGGAGACCCAGGTTCGATTCCCACCGGTGCACGTCCAGCACAGCCAGCACCTGTCTCTCAGTGGGGTTGGCATGTTGCTTGCTGCTGAACAGGTTTCAGTGGAGCTTCCAGACTGAGAAGGTCTGGGAGGGAAGGCCTGGCGAGCTGCTTCTGAAGATCAGCCAGTGACAACCCACGGACCACAGTGTTCTGATCTGCAACCAACCACGGGGATGGTGCAGAACTGGATGGCATTTCCTTCCACTGTCCCTAGGTCCCCATGTGTCCGAGGCTGACTCGGCAGCGGGTCCCAACAGCAACCACGTGTACCCATTGCTGTGCAGGCAATTCTGACTCATGGTGATCTCGTGTGTGGAACTGAGCCCCATTGGGTTTTCTTGGCTGTAGTCTTTTTTTTTTTTTTTTTTTTTAAATTAGAATTTGGGTGAAGATTTACAGAGTAAATTCACTTTTCATACAGCAGTTCACATATACTTTGTCTCATGACATTGACCAAAATTTACAATGCGCAGCTAGCTCCCCTCCCACTTCCTCCCCATAGTTACCTCCTCCCAGTGTCCATCCCTTCATACTCTTCTGCACCCTGAGCTATCTCCCTGTGCATAAGCAGCCCTTCCTTCTCCCATGATTGTTCTCTCCAGGGCGTGTGTCTACTTGAGGTAAATGTTTAACTCACATGCCTGTACTTTGTTTGGCTGGAAACCACAATTGTGGGTTCAATTCCAGACCTGAAGGGCAGCTAGGGACCATAGTCTCAGTGGTTACACCAGGCTCCATTGGACCAGCAATCCTGGTCCCCACCTTCTTTTTTTTTTTGCCTCCAAATGATTTTGAGTTTTGTACCACATTGTTCTCCCTCTTTATGCAGGATCTCCTACATCCCTTCCAAGTGGATGGCAGTGGTAGCTGGGCACTATCTAGTTCTTCTGGTCTCATAGTTGTATAGGTTGCAGATCGGATGGTGTACCAGTCTCTAGGACTGGTTGTTTCCATTAATTTTGGTTTTCTTCTTTTTTCTTGACGAGGAGAGACCCGTTGTTGCATCTAGATGGCAGCTTCCTAGCTTTTAAGGTCCCAGTTGCTACTCGTCTTGGCTGTAGTCTTGACAGAAGCAGATTGCTGGGTGCTTCTCCTGTGTTGTTGCTGGGTAGTTTTGAACTGCCAACCTTTCCAGTAGTAGTCAAGCATAAACAATTGCATCACCCTGGGATCTTTAACAACAATGGTGTTGTTGTTATGTGCTATCGAGTCAGACCCAACTCGTAGCGATCCCTCCTTGGGTTTCCAGGGCAGCATCACTACGGAAGTAGATTGCCCAACCATCCTTCTGAGGAGTGGCTGGTGGGTTTGAACCACCACCCTTCTGGTTAATAGTCAAGTGCCTTAGGCACTACACTACCAGAGCTCCTTTAACAACAATAGGGGCCTCTTATGGGCTGGACTGGACATAAAGACAAAAATCCTCACAACTGGACTGTTAACCATCATCACAATAAATGGAGAAAAGATTGAAGTTGTCAAAGATTTCATATTACTTGGTTGCACAATCAACGCCAATGGAAGCAGCTGTCAAGAAACCAGACACCATATTGTACTGAGCAAATGTGCTGCAAAAGGTCTCTTTAAAAAGCTGAAGAGCAAAGATGTCTCTTTGAAAACTAAGGTGCACCTAACCCAAGCCTTGGTATTTTCAATAACCTCATCTGTATGTGAAACTGGACAATAAATAAGGGAGGCCAAAGGAAAGTTGATGTTTTTAAGTTGTGGTGTTGGCGAAGAATACTGAAAGTACCATGGACTGCCAGAAGAACAAACAAATCTGTCCTGGAAGAAGTGCAGCCGGAATGATCCCTTGGAAGAGAGAATGGCCAGACTTCATCTCCCCTACTTTGGTCATGTTGTCAGAAGGGACCATTCTCTGGAGAAGGATACCATGCTTGGTAATGTAGATGGTCAGCAAAAAAAGGGGAAGGTTCCTCAAGGAGATTGATTGACACAGTGACTACAACGGTGGGCTCAGGTATAGGAAACATTGTGAGGAAGGCTCAGGACCAGGCAGTGTTTCGTTCTGTTGTGCATAGGGTTGCTATGAGTCAGAGCCAACTGATGACCTGCCAACCTAACAACATGGGCTGGAGTATGACAGTCACTGGCCAGTGTCTTCCTTCCCAGTGGTGCCCAGGTCATGGGGATAAGAAGGAGCCCTCTCACCAGGCTGGAGACTCCTACATTCTTTCTTGACCCCTCCTTCCAGGTTTTTATCATCTGCTGGATGAGCATTTGGAGTTGGAAGAGACCCTTCGAGCCTGGCCGGAAGTCCTGTTTCTACAACACCTCCTCATACAGGTGATCTTTCCCTGTTTCAGACTTCCCCTTCCTGAACCTCAGGGCTGCCACCATGTATGGCCAGGGTTCTGGAAGCCAAGCAATGGGGAGAAGCAGAGGCTCTGGGCCAGGACACAGCACCGTCATCGTGGGGAAACTTTACCCTGGAAATGGAGATGATCTTTCCCTGGTATAGGCCAACCTATGGAAGGAAGGTGCAAAGAGGCCAAGTGACTGCCGGCTGTCACCCAGGTCACGTGGCTGTGCTGGACTGGGATCCAGAGTAAGCCTTCTCCCTGGGAAGACTGTCCCCTGCCCACCCTGACTGGGCCTTTCTTTTGCCTTGACCATTGGCAGCTGGCAACTTGCAGATGATAAAGAGGGAAGTTCAGTCTGTGATTGCTGTGACTTTGGCTGTCCCTCCCCAAAGAAAGGGCGGCGTAAAGGTACGATGTGGGTGGGACCAGGCCAGGGAGGTCAGTGGGTACTGCCCTGCCTGGGGTGTGGGGGTTGGGGGAGCCGCCTCGCTGGGACAGGGGCCTTTCTGCCACCCAGGGGCCAGGATGAAGATCCCAGCACAAACGCTTTCTTCTTCTTCTTCTTTTTTTAATGTGATCTGGGTGAAAATTTACAGAGCAAATTCCTTTTCCATACCGCAGTTCATTCACATTTTGTTTCACCACATTGACTGCAATGCCCCACAATGTCACAGCTCTCTTCCCACTTCTTCCCTGTAGTTACCCCTTCCCTGTGTCCTTCCTTATCATGCACTCCTACCTCCCGCTCACCTCCCAGCTATCTCCTTTCTGCCTTTCTGTTCTCCCATGATTGATCATTCCAAGGAGCGTATCTACCCTAGCACAAACACATTTCCTTCCAGAGTTCCCAGAAGAAGGGGAGCCCCACATGGTGATCATGGGGCCACTGAAGGTCAAGAAACCACCTGTGTCATGGTTTAAAGGTAGGCCTGGGGACTAGGGGACAGCCAAGGCCCTAAAAGGACTTGAGTCAGCCCCTGCTGTCCCGGCTCATGGACAGTTCTTAGTCCTCACCACTGCCCTGTTGCCATCTCCAAGCACACCCCTGCCTCCCACATGCTCCTGGCATTTCTTGTGCCTTGGTGAATGACTAGATTCCCGGTCAGCTCTGTCCTGCCCGAAGAGAGGGTCCTGCACCACCACTGTTACTGGCCCTTCCTCCCACCCAGCTTCCTGCAGGACACTGAAGGATCTGCTGGTGGCCATAGTGGCCTTCATATGTGCTGCTCTGCTGCTCATCTTGCTCCTGCTGGCACTGAGGAAGATGCTCCAGGTCTGGCCACCCTACTTTCTCGGCAGCCTGTGGGGCAAGCTGAAGGAGGGCTCCAGTAGCCCAGAGGCCCAGGAGATAGGCTCTGTGGCCAGGGCAATGGAGGGACCATTGTCTGAGGAGAGGAGTGAGGGGGAGACTCAGTCTCTCTCAGAGGAGGAGTTGGAGACAGTGGACCCTTCAGAAGGCAACTAAACAGCCCCTTTTATACTTAAAATAAAACTTTCTATTTCCCTAGTGGTGGAGCCTGGCCTTCCTTTTCTCTGCACTCATCTTGGTTGGTATCATGTGTGAGAGGACAGGCTGGTCTCTTAACTTCATGACTTGAATGTGGATTTCCAGAGAAGCCCCACAGCTGTGGTCACCTAGCACCTTAGCTGTTGTATTTACACCTCAGCTGTTGTATTTACACCTCTTATGGGACACAAAAGGAGCTCTGGGTCATGCAGTGTTAGGCATTTGGCTGCTAACTAAAAGATTGGTGGTTTGAACCCACCGGCCACTCCATGTGAGAAAGATGAAGTGGTCCACTTCCATAAAGATTTACAGCCTTGAAACCCAATGGGAGTTGCTATGAGTCAGAATTGACTCGATGGCAGTGAGTTTGGTTTTGGTTTGGTTTGGGAAACAACCTGAAGCCACCTACCACCTTTTTTTACCTCCCAAGGAAGCTAAAGCCCTCTCCTCTTCCTCCTCCTCCTCCTCAGACCTCTCTAAATTTCTAAACTGGGTCCTTGACTTCCCTTCACATCCCGTGGGGACCTACAGCTTTGGTCTTCTCACTCCTGTGCTGTTGCTGATCACTGTGGGAGTGGGGAGCCCGTTGGCAAGCGCACAAAGTGGGTCTCTTCCCTTCCACATTCCTCTTCCCAGGTGTTCAGAATTGGACTTGGAGCCTTGGCGTTGGGGAGGGTTGCTTCCCACTGATTCTGGTTATAGAGTAGGAGCTGGTCCTTTGATCCTCCCTGGCTGGGAGTCAGTGGATACCCAAAGGGCATTTTCTAGTTCTTGGCTCCAGCCCTGGCTTTGGGCTCCTGCATGGCCCCCATCTCCTGGTACTGAACTCTCCTCTACTCATAGTGGGGTTTTCCAGTTACAACAGGAACTCTCACAGACAGGGCATCCATCAGCACTGCTCACTGCATCCTTGGCCCAAAAGGTCCCCCACCTCATCCCTCAGCCTATCACTGTACGGAGGCCTTTTCCTCAGTGAGCCAGGCTGTACCGCCTGTCCCTCTACAACTGCTACAGCCAGTTGTCCTCTGCCAATGCTACTGAGACATGCCTGTTCCAAATTGTGGGTATTGTCACCATACTCCAAGAGGGCCTTCCTTGTTCCCAGTGATGGTTGTGTGTCACCTTGGCTGGGTCATGATTCTCTGGGTTTGGCAGTTATAATGTAGTCATCCCTCATGATGAAATCTGGTATGTAATCACCTCCATGATGAGATCTGCTATGAGTAGCCAATCAAGTGAAAGGAAGTTTCCTCAGGTGTAGGAGCTCTGGTAGTGTAGTGCCTTAGGCATTTGACTGCTAACCAGAAGGCTAATGGTTCAAACCCACCAACCACTCCTCGGACGGAAGGTTAGATGATCTACTTCCATAGTGATATCACCTCAGAAACCCAAGGAAGGGTCGCTATGAGTTGAGTCTGACCCGACAGCAGTGAGTTTGGTTTGATTTCTTCAGGTGTGTGGCCTTATCGAACATATGTGGATGTCCTGGTGAAGTTTAATAGCTTTTTGCTTTCTCTGGATCCTGCATCCACCTCTCATCATCTGACCTCCAGTTTTGGGACTTGAGCCAGTGGTCTGCCGGATAGCCTGCCAAGCTTGGAATTCATTAACCTCTGCAACTCATAAGCCAGTAGCCTGCTGTCTGATCTGCCAAACTTGGGTTTGTCAGCCCCTGCAGTTATGCAAGTCAGGAGAAGCCTCCAGACTGATATCTGATCCACGATCTTGGCACTTGCCAGCCTCTATGACCATGTGAGCCATTTCCTTAAGATAAATCCTCTCTACACACATACATAAGCTTCACTGGTTTTGCTCTTCTAAGGAGGTCTGGTGGCATAGTGCCCAAGGCATTTGACTGCTAACCAGAAGACTGGTTGTTCAAACCCACCAGCCATTTCATGGAAGGAAGACTGGACAATCTACTTCTGTAAAGATTTACTGTCTCAGAAACCCAAAGGTCACTATGAGTTGGAATCTACTCGATGGCAGTGAGTTGGTTTTTTTTTTTTTTTTTCTTTTCTAGAGAACCCAGCCTAGGAGATCCTCTTTCACCCGCCTCTTACAGAGTTGCCAGGTGAAATATAGGATGCCCAATCAAATTTGAATTTCTGATAAATAGTGAAAAATAGTTTTAGTAATATTGCATGAGTGTCTTGATTTGTTTTCTCTCTAAATATGACAGCCCTCCTCCTTCTCCTCCCTCCTCTTCCCCTTCTTCCTTCTCTCCCCTTCCCCCTGGCCCAGGAAGGAGGCAGTCTTGTCCCTCCTGGCAAACATGATTGGCTTGGAGTCAGGCCTGATACTGTGCCCATGGCTCGCATCCAGCTGGCCCACCCTGAAGCTCATCTCACAGAGCCTCTCATGGAACCAGCCATGGCCTTGGCTCCCATCCTCCCACATTCCCTGATATAATTGGACTCTTCTCTGGCAAGAGTTGTGTCAGGATCTGGGACTCAAGCCATGGTCTCCATGTCCCCATCTCAGAGTAGGGAGTTAGGAAGGGAGTTCCGGAGCCATGGTTTCTCTCCTCAGACCAGCCAGGGCCATGGTGGATGTAAGTGGATTGTGCTTCATAGAAGCCATGTGAGCTGTGGACAGTGTTCTGGGTTTAGAAGGACAAACCCTGTCCAGTGCTGCTGTGAGTGTCTTTGGACAAGCTGGTTTAACATTGTGGGTCTCTGTTGCCTCAGCTCACAAATAAGGACTGGAGGATGATACCCAGGCCACTTCTCCTGGAAGATCTAGGACAAATAAGTCCCTAATTCTCTCCTCTGTCATAAAACTAGGATCTTAGGAGCTGTTATTATAGCCAGTTAAGAGCAATGTCATTGGAGTAAAGAAAAGACAATTAAAACCCTGGCCCTAGATCTACCACTTAAGAGCTGTGTGTTATTGGGTGAGGGATTTCACCTCTCTGAGCCTCAGTTTCCTTACAAGTGGTCTCAGGGCCAGAAGAACTGGATAGTTCCTGACTACCATTACTGAACATTTTGACGGGAGATTCTATAGATATATTCTATGTTCAAAAGGGGGAAAATGCAGAACGGAATTTAAAATCCTCATGGAATTCAGATTTATGGAGCTGTAGAGGCTGGATGAACCCCTGAAACTATTGCCCTGAAGTAATATTTAAACCTTAAGCCAAAAATATCCCTGAAGTCTTCTTAAAACCAAACAATAGTTTAGCTCAACCAGTAAAAATCATCTGCCTTGAGCCCTGTGCCCTTTTAAGGTCTGTTTCTATGGGATCAAACTCACAACAGCAGCTTAGATAGCAAGATTAGATAGCCACCTTGGAAAGCAGAAGGCGCTCTGGTGGCGTAGTGCCTGAGGCATTGGACTGCTAACCAGAAGATTGGTGGGTCAAATCCACCAGCCACTCTGCGGAAAGAAGACCGGGCAATCTACTTCCATAAAGTTTTACCACCTTGGAAACCCAAAGGGAGTCACTATGAGTTGGAATTGACTTGATGGCAGTGAGTTTGTTTCGGTTTGGTTTAGAAGGCAATGACTTTATGTTAATGAGGGAGGAACAACTCAGCAAAGGAGGGTGAGAGTGGTTGTGCAACTTGAAGAATGCCATCATCGTCACTGAAACGTACATGCAGGAACTTGAATTGGTGTATGTTTTTGCTGTGTACATTTTCAATAACAACAAAAATAATTTATAAAAACAAAACAAAATGGTTTCAGGGGCTAGTGTGAGAGTGGAATGAAGTAAATTCATCAAACACTTGGCCAACTGTTTGGCATATAGAGAGAACTCACCAAATGACAGCTGTGATCTTTATTGTTATTGCCACGTGGCCACTACAGCCAGATATGACTGTCTTTGCTTCCAAGAGAGATCCTTGAATTGCTTAAAACATAAACTGTGAGCTTCACGGGAAGGGAGTGAAGGTGAGAATGAAGGGTTGGGAAAGCTCTGTGTCCGAGTCAGCTTGAGCCTGACACAGGATCTCCTCTCAGAGGGACATGGACCTCTGTGGCTGGGACCCCCAGGTGGTAGCCACTCCCAGAAATCACGGCTTGAGTCACCTGGTTCCACCAGCATACAGTCCATTCCCTCCAGGCCATCACCACTGTCCAAGGTGCTGAAATAGGCCCAGGCTCTTCCTTGTGCACATCCATGAACCACCTGCTTCCTACCTCCTTTCAACTCCACAGGTATACACTGAGCACGATGGCACATTGGTTACGGGCTCAGCTGCTAACTGAGGGGTTTGTGGTTCGAACCCCCAACCGCTCCACAGGAGAAAGACCAGGTGATCTGTTCCTGGTGGTCTGCTCTGTAAAGATTATAGCCTAGGAAATCCTATGGGCCACTTGTGCTTTGTCACATGAAGTTGCTATGAGTTGGAGTCCACTCAATGGCACCCAATTAAAACAACAATAAACAACAACATATGAGGAGGGGACATAAAAATAATTTAGATAGGTCTCCAATCCAAGGAGCTCACAGTTTATAGTGAAGGTAATTCAAGCACACACATATGCCTTAAGATAACTGAGGACAAAGGCTAGGGGGTTCATTTTCTTATTGCTTGGGGGTTCAGTGACATCCCACTTCCCACCTTCACCCTTGCCTTCTGCCTCTCCTGCAACTTTCACGCCCTTCAAAGGTGGTGCCTCTTATACATTTCCAGATCCATCTACAGCATTTGAACCTCCCACAGGCCTTTTCTCTAATGCCTTGGGGTCCGGCGGACTAATAATCAATTGCTGGGGGTGGAGGTATATGTAGAGAAAGCAGAGAAGCAGGGGTCTCTGAGAAAGAGGGGGCCTTCTAGACAGGGGTGAGCTCCTTGTCGTATTTCTGCATGCCCTCGTCCGGGAGCAGCACCTCCACTGTGAAGCTCACTTTCTTGGCATGAACAAAGCTATAGGTGTTGTCGAAGCGCAGGACATCTGAGGGGACAGATGGACAGATGGGCAGTTGGGTCTGGCTTCACACCCCTTGCGTCTCTGCCCTGGCTACAGTGGAGGACAAGCTTGTGTTCCCATTGGCATTATTTGCCAAACTGGGCCACGTTTTCACCACTCCTTCTTCCCATGGGAACAGCTCCCCTGCACCCTGTAAACAGACACCTCCTCCTGGCACCACGCCTAGGCTGGCTTTAGTTGCACCTACTGACAATGGGAACAAAGGCAATTGTGTCTCCATACCTGAATGCCCACATGATGGGGATGTGGGGGATGGGAGAGCTGGACCCATCAGAAGCCTCTCGGCCCCCTTAGACTAAGTGGGATGCTGGGCCATGTCTTCTTCACACCCTCTGTCCCCTCATAACCACCCCAAGAGGCAGGGGTTATAATCCCTTTTCACAGGTGAGCAACTTGAAGCTCTAGATTGGTAAGATGTTGGTGCAAATGGCAACACACTTGGCTGCTAATTGAAAGGTTGGAGGTTTGAATGTACCCAGAAAGGCCTCCAAAGAAAAGCCTGATGCTCTACTGACAAAATATTAGCCATCCAAAACCTTAGGGAGCACAGCTCTCTCTGATACACAGGAGGTTGCCAAACTGTAGTCAACTTGGCAACAACTGGGCTTTTATGCTGAAATGGGACCCTCACACCACACCGAGCTGCTGTGCTGTATAGTTGTATAGCTCCGGACATGTTGCTTTACTTCTCAGAACCCTAGTTTTCACATGTTCATAATAATAATAATAATAATAAATAAGTAATAGATAAGTTGCTATTAGTTGGGCTAACTCAGGGTGACCCCACATGTGCAGAGTAGAACTGCTCTATGGGGTTTTCAAGGCTGTGTCTTTTGGAAGCAGAAGCAGATATGCAGTCCTTCCTTCTGAGGCGCATCTGGGTGGCTTTCAATCATCAACCTCTGGCTAGTATTTGAGCACTGTGCTACCCAGGAGCTTCATGGAGGAAATGACACCTGCTCTACGGCCCCTCAGGCCCCTCATCTGTGCCCCATAGCCCAAGTGCTCTCAAACCTTCAGCGCCTGTTATGTCTGTGTCATCTCCGACTCTTGGCACACAGGAAGTGCTCACAGATATGAACTGACTGAGCAGCCGTATGAATGATGACACTAACCTAGGCTGTGTGTCCCTAGGGGAGTCACTGCTCCTCTAAACCATGGGACACTTGGCTCCAACCTTCTGATGCCAGGGCCCAGCAGGACAGACTTACAGACGCCAGCCTCTGCACAGGTGAGGCTCCCATCCTCGGGGACCATGTGGGCGTTGTAGCGCTGACTGGGCAGCACCTCTGTCATCTCGCCTGCCCGCTGCCGCTCCCCCATCTTGGTCTTCAGGAAGACCCCAAAGCCGACGTCTGCACCGTCTGATGAGAACTGCCACCTGTCGGGATGGGAGCAGTTTCCACTCAACCAGACAGGTACCCCAGGGGCTGGGCCCTAGCCAGGGTTGGGACGGTGGCCTGTGCCTACCTGAGGACACATCCTGGGAACAGGATCTCGTACTCCACCTGGTGTGAGGAGCCACGGCTGATCTGCACTGAGTGTTCATACTGAGTCTTCACTTGGTCCCGCACGTACATGGACTTGGGGATCTCTCCACCATAGTTGATCTGCAAACATAGGGACTGATCGGTTCTTGCCCTTGTATTGTCATTACTCCTGCTCTTCCTCCTGCCTGAGACACCTTCATCTTCTCCAAGAAGTATCCTGCTCACCCTGTCCCCCTTACCTCTTCTGGAAAGCCATCCCTACCCTCTTGTTGTTGTTGTTATGTGCTGTCAAGTCAGCCCTGACTCATAGCGACCCCTCCTTGGGTTTCTGAGGCAATATCCCTACGGAAGTAGGATTGCCCAACCTTCCTTCCGGGGAGTGGCTGGTGGGTTTGAACCGCCAGCCTTCTGGTTAGCAGTCAAGTGCCTTAGCCACTATGCTACCAGAGCTCCCTCCCTACCCTCTAGGCAAGGTCAAACCCTCCTCTGGGACCTCACAGGCCCCCAGGGTCCTCTCCCAGCTCATCCCTTTAGGTCAACATTCCTTCATTCCTTGTTTGCCTGCACTGCTGCTAAGGGCTATGGGAGGGCAGAGCCAGGACTGTCTTATTCAATATCTGGCTCACAGGGTTCTCTCAGATGTTTGTGGAGTGAATGCAGCTCTACTCCCCTCTCATGTCCTGGGGTTCTTTATACCTTGGTTAAACATTTGGGGTTTCCATCTGGGTCAGTCAAGGTTCCCCCAAACTGAGCAGGCAGTTCCTCAGGACTGATGAGTTTCAGCAAACCTTCCTTCCAGCTGCCTGGGGGCAAGGAGAATGGAAGGTGGTTATCACACATGGAGTAGACCCATCAGCTCCTCATACCCACCAGGAGAAGCCCCATAGAGGTGAAGCTGCCAAGGCCAATTTAGCAGCATCCTGGGCCTCAGGATGTCTTTTCTAGCTTTATAGAAACATGTTTCTCCCTGACTAAAGATTTGCACATATTTTCTTTAAAAAGTTTTAAAAATTGTGGTAAATTATATATGTACATACACACACACACACACCAAACCCCAAACCCACTGCCACCAAGTTGATTCCAACTCATATCATAGCAATCCCTATTGAGTTTCTGAGGTGGTAAATCTTTTCAGAAGTAGATTGTCCTGTCTTCCTTCCACAGAGCAGCTGGTGGGTTGGAACCATCAACCTTCTGGTTAGCAGGTAAATGCCTCAGGCACAGTGCCACCAGAGCTCCCTCCCTCTCTCTCTCTCTATGTTGTTGTTATGTGTCATGGAGTCGGACCTGACTCATAGTGACCCCTCCTTGGGTTTCTGAAGCAGTATCACTACGGAAGTAGATTGCCCAACCTTCCTTCTGAGGAGTGGTTGGTGGGTTTGAACCGCCAGCCTCCTGGTTAGCAATCAAGTGCCTTAGGCACTACACTACTAGAGCTCCTCTCTCTATATATACATAGATAATTTAAAAAATTTAAAATTATACACACACACATATAACAAAACATTTACCATTTCAACTTTTTTACATCTTCAATTCAGTGACATTAATTACATTCACCATACTGTACAATCATCATGACTATCTGCTTCTAAATTTTTCCATCAGAAACTCAATGTTCCCTAAGGATTTCCATGTTCTTGAGGTCTCCCAGTCATGAGCAGTAAAGATAAGAGTTAGTCTAATTGTCTCAAGGAGAATGAAGGTCCACTGAGGTCAAGTGTCTTGTTGAGGTCACACAGTGAGTAAATGGCATACCCAAATTGGACCTCTTGGTGGGGGATAAGCAAACTTGGACCTTTGGGTGGATACCCCCCTCATTTACTCACACAACCATAATGTCCGTTACTGTTTTCAATATTCTACTTAAAAGTGTTCTGGGTCATGAAGTGTTTACCATGTCTCCAGACTTGTGGCCAATCTAGGCTACCCACCCTACCCCATGGCCACAGGACATTTCTCATCTCCAGTAGGATATGGGTGAAGATCATAATGAGTAGTACATCGGAGCCTAATGCATAGAGCCCCCTGGGGCACTAAATGGAGCCTTGGATTTGGGTCCTGGAGTGTGGCACTAATCCATACTGCTCTCAGATTTGGGGATGGGAGCTCTGGTGGTGTAGTGCCTAAGGCACTTGACTGCTAACCAAAAGGCTGGCAGTTCAAACCCACCAGCCACTCCTCAGAAGGAAGATTGGGCAAACTACTTCCATAGAAATACCACCTTGGAAGCCCAAGGAGAGGTTGTTATGCATTAAAATTGACTTGATGGCAGTGAATTAGAAGGCAGGGACCTAGGCCTATCAGACCAGGCTACTTAATGATCCATTAATCTTCCTATCCCAGTAGAACTGGACAGCATCAGAGGTCCAGATATCAGGAAAACAGAGAAAAATTAGAGCTTTTTAAGATCCTCCCCAATCCTCAGATACTCTGATTCTATGATCTGACCATTCTGTTTGAGACAAGTTACCCTCCAAGCATAAGGTCATTAGTTTAGGTTTAAGAACTATTTCTCTTCTCTTTATTCTGTTGCTCTGTCACTTTTAAACACATTGTTCCTACTTATAAAATCAATACACACTCATTGTATGAAATTTAGAACATACAGAAAAATACAAATAGTAAAATTTAAAACCATCTGATTTCTCACTACTCACAAATCATTTGGTTGTACTTCCTTCAGAAAATATGTATTTGTTTTTATGGAAATACGATTATACTGTCCACATCCATTTCTGATCTACTATTTCTGGTATTTTTATTTAATGACATTTTTCATCACATTAAATATTCACTCACAGCACCATTTTTCATGGCTGCCCCCAAACTCATCAATGGATACACTGTGATTTCCTTATCCAGCCCCTTCTTGGGCCACCCTCCTCTTCACAGCTCCTCTTCTTACTCTTCTTCCCCATCCTCCTCAGTCCACATTGCCTTTACTGAGGTAATGAGTATTGAAAGGAAACTGAGGTCCAAAGCCCAGAGGTTACCCAGCAACCAAACTGAAACTGAGATGGAGGTGTGGCAGGGAATGAAGCATTAGTAGCTGAGTAAACTCAATGGTATAGGACCAATCTCACTTTTGGAAACGAGGAGCCTCTGACTCTAAGGGTAGAAGTCTGGATGGGATGATGGGCTAACCTCACTCCAAAGCTCAGTCATCGAACTCAGAGGGTGGTGCTGGAACTACTTACTTCCAAGCACTATGATTTTCCTGCGAGTGTCTTCACTCAAGAATGGCTTCATGAGGTTGTAGCCCACAGGGAACAGTTTGGTGGCTGGAGAGACACAAGCAAGGATAATGGGGAGAAAATAATTCTACTTGGCCACTCCCCACAAGTCACAACCAGAGAAAGAGAGTGGTTATGAGTGATGCTGACCAGTTCCAATGCCTTGCACCCACCCACCCAAACCAATATGTCAAATCAGCCAACAGTCAGCCAGCTGCCAACCATCCAATAAATCACCCAACCAATCACTTACCCAACCAATCACGTACCAACAAACAAATCAATCAACCAAACTGCTAATCAGTCACCCAATCAGCCAACTAACAAATCAGCCAATCTACAGTCAACCAGGAAGCTATCTAACATACCAGCCAACCAGCCAACAATCAGCCAAACAACTCACCTTCTAACCAGCCACCAGTCAGCTAACCCACCAATCATATAACCCACTAAATAGCTAAACAGCTACCCAACAAATCAGCCAACCTGAAAATGAGTCAACTAAACAACCACCTAACCAGCCAACATGCTCCCTTCTCAGCCAACTATCCAACCAGAGAGCCAACCATCCAAACAATCAGACAGCCAACTACCCAAGATCCAAAAAACAAACCAGCCACTCAACTCACTAATCTGGCAACCAGTCACCCCATCAACCAAATTGTCAGACAGCCACCCTATCTAGCCAGATGTCTAGACAGTTAACCAAACAGTCATTCAACTAGCCAACCAAGCAAGCATCCAATTAACCTACCAGCCAACCATCAAACTCCCATTCACCCACCCACCCAAACAACAACCACCCAAACAGTAGTGATGTATCTATGGAGCATAAACCGTGGCCCCAGATCCATGGAGGATACAACAGAAGTGGAAAACCAGAGCTCCTGCCTTCAAGGAGCAGACAGCTCAGCCAGGAAAGCACAATGAACACACATGAGACAACTGGAGTTCTCACAAAGCAGAAAACAGGAAAGATACTAACTCATGGTGCCAGAGGAAGTCTGAGAGAGATGGATCAGCATGGGCAAGAGAAGTGAGGAGGCGCTCCTGGAAGGGCTGATGTCAGAGCTGGCTCCTCTCGCCAACCATTGCACTTACCAGTTATCCAGTGCTTACTCTGCATGTGCGCTAAGTGATTTGCATGTAACCAAACACCAACCTGCCTCACAACCACCTTGGGAACAAGGCACTACTTTCATCCTCATTGCACAGATGAGGAAAGAGAGGCACAGAGGGCTAGGTCACTTGCCACACACCTTTCACGATGAGCATGAACTTGAGGGTCTCTGGGTAATTCTCTTCAAGGAGGCCAAAGAACTATGGAACCAATAGAGAGACCCCATCAGAGCCCACACCTCATTCTCTCCTGTCCCTATTCCCTCTGCAATCTCCTCTCTGGAGAGGAGGGCTATGGATGGTTTCTCTTCTTGCTGTCACCCACACTGGCCTCTGGAGGGCACCATCTCCCCTTAGACTATTACAATCACACCCTAATAATAAGTACATAATAATCTCCATCGTTACAGTGAATGCTGTAGTAATGATAGTGTAGTAATAATAATGACTGTTTATTAAATGTTCACCGTTTGCCAAGAACTGTGTATACATTACTTATCAACTCACTGAATTATCTCTATATCTCTGACATGCAGACAGTGTTGTTCCTATTTTGTAGATGAGGAAATGGAAGTATAGAGGGGTGAAATGACTTGCTTGAGTCATGGAGTTAGGGATAAC
The DNA here is from genome assembly GCF_000298275.1 of Orycteropus afer afer. NCBI lineage: Eukaryota > Metazoa > Chordata > Mammalia > Tubulidentata > Orycteropodidae > Orycteropus > Orycteropus afer. The sequence continues at coordinate 135,450 of NW_006922007.1, forward strand.
AGGGCTAGGAAGGGTCTGGCAGAGACCCTGTGGTCTCAGTAGTGTTGTCCTGAGCCTGTCTATGGAAGCTTTGTTGTTGTTGTTATTTGCCGTCGAGTTGGCCCCGACTCATAGCGACCCCTCCTTGGGTTTCCGAGGCAGTATCACTACGGAAGTAGGATTGCCCAACCTTCCTTCCGAGGAGTGGCTGGTGGATTTGAACCGCCAGCCTTCTGGTTAGCAGTCAAGTGCCTTAGCCACTATGCTACCAGAGCTCCCCTATGGAACCTTTAGGAAACATATTAAGGCTCTTTCAGTCCTGAGCTGCAGTAATAGGGCTCAGGAAGGCTCCCACCTTTCCCTAAATCTTGGCTCTGAGTAGGCAACAAAGTTGCAGAAGACTAAGCTAGTCATCAAAGCAAGTAGGAGGGACCTCCTTGGACCTGTTCCTCACCTCCTGGTACATTTCCACCAGCGGTTTCCAGAAGTGCTTCAGGCCCAGGCCCTCACAGTCAAATATCATTACGATGGTCTCAATCTTCTTCCCCAGCTGTGAGGATGAGAGCAAGGCATAGTCCCAGAGTTCAGGATGCAGGCACAGAATTTGGGAGATGGTGACCCAAGCACATGTCCCCCTTAGGCTTCTCCCAGCCTCCCAACTCTGTTCTCATAGGAGTGAGTGGACAAAGCAGAAAATGTGTTTCCTTATCCACCCATCCATCCATCCAACCATCCATCCACTCATCTACTCGTCCATCTATCCATCCATCCAACCATCCATTCGCTCGTCCACTCATCCACCCACCCACCCACCCATCCATCCGTCCATCCAACCATCCATCCACTCATCCACCCATTCATTCATCCACCTATCCATCAATCCATTTACTCGTCCACTATCCATTTATCCCTCCATTGTCCAACTAGTATTTATTAAGCACCTATTTTGTGCCCCAAACTGAGACTATGATGTGTAATGCTCAATAATCCACAGTTCCTGTCCTGAAAGGGTAGGAGAGATTAAAAAGCAACAGGTCCTCATAGTCCGGTGTTAAGCACTGTGGTGCGACATCACAGGGACTGTGGGAACACAGAAGAGAGCACGTAACTCAGAATGTAGAGTCAGACAAGGTGACATCTAAGTTTGAGACCTGAAGGATGAATAAGAAAGGGCCAAGTGAGGTTGTGGGAGGCCAGTGTGGATGGTGGGGGCTAGGGTGATCCGGACAGAAGGAACAGCAGGTGCAAAAACTCAGAGGAAATAACAATAGCAGCCATTGTAGGCCATTATGTGCTCTCTTCTATGTTCCCACAGCCCCTGTGCTGTACCACCACAGTACTTAACACCAGGACCTCGGAAGGAAGGTTGAGCAATCTACTTCCGTAGTGATACTGCCTCAGAAACCCAAGGAGGGGTCGCTATGAGTCAGGTTCGACTCGATGGCAAATAACAACAACATAAGGACCTGTAGCTTTTTAATCTCTCTAGCCCTTTCAGGACAAGAAATGTGGATTATTGAGCATTACACAAGAAGTAAGTGTTAGGTTCTGTGTGCTTAGCCATTAGCTTGCATTATCTTCTGTAATCTTCACAATCATTATTTACTATCATCCTTGATTGTAGGTGAGGATATTGAGGCTCAGAGAGGTGAAGTGACTTTCCAAGGCCACACAGCAATTGGCAGAGCTGGGATTTGACCCCCTAACTGGGCCATGCCCAGGCAGATTATCCTCTCCCCTTCCTCCCCTCTATTTGGCCTGGGCCTCACCCGCTCGGTTTGCAGGTCACACTCATGCAGGATGCGCTCGCAATCTCTCATCTTGGTCTTGAGCAAGTCCTGCTTGGTGGCCGAGAAGAGCAGTCCCTTGGGGTCAAGTGGCCCAATGATGTCGTACCACACAGGACAGCCATCACGGTCGTAACCGCATAGGCCCCCTGGCATGTACTTCTGGATCACCTGAGCATGAAACGACACACAGAACTTGACGTGACACACCTTCCTGGAGACTCCCAGACCAGACTAGCTTGGGGGCGTGAGCCCATGCACCATACACCACGTCCCAAGTACAAAGTACTGTCCTCTCCTGAAGGGTGTAGCTATTTATTGTTCCAAGGGAGACACTTGAGGGTCCCATGGGGGAGGACTTTGCTCACAGTAGGCAAACGCCAAGGCCAAGTCTCAGGTCAGATCAGGTCAGGCCTTCAGCCTCTGGGCTCCTTAGTTTGGCCCCCAATGTCTCCCATATCCTTTAACAGCAAGGGAGTTTGGGCTTAATGATGGAGAATATGAACTCTGAAGGGGAGTAGACGTGCTTCAAGTAAAGATTCTGCTGTGTGTCCTTGGGCAAGTGACACTCTTTGAGCCTCATCCCTCCTCATTGTTTGTAAAATAGTTGGGGAATCCCTCCCTCTCTCATGGGACTGTTGAGGAAAGTCCCCAAGATATGTTGGCAAAGCACATGCCCCACAAATGAAGCTGTGATCATTACTTTACTAAGATGCCAATAGTGTGACTGTCATCACCAATGTCCTAGTGGAATGAATTTCTTTCCTCCAAACAGGATGCTTCCAGCAAGGTTCTATGGGAGAGAGGTACAGAGGTGCAGTCTAACTCTAGTGGTTAAGAGTCAAGTTCTGGGAGTCAGAAAGGCCTGAGCTGAAACTCCAGCCCCATCTTGGGGCTGTAGAACTTCAGGAAAGCTGCTTAACTTTTTCTGGGCCTCAGTTTTTTCATCTGTAAAATGGGGGTGATAGTCCCCACCTCATAGTGTTACAATGATTAAATGAGCTCATGCAGGTAAAATCTTAACCCAGGCCTGGATTTTGTAAGCCCCCAGGGAATTTTCTTCATTCATTGTCCCCAGTGACCCAGAGGCTGCTTGGGTAGTATGTTGTGGAAGACTTAGGTGTGTGGGGTGTTGGCCTCACCTCTGGAGGCTGCCAATCAAGGATATGGTCAATGTCCATGGTCTTCCGGAACTCCATGTACTGAAAAGGAAATGTGTGGTGAGGTCCCTCTAGGTTCCCAGTACCCCTGAGCAGGGGATGGAGGTAAGGGCTCAGGGTGTGCCTCTCCCCAAATCTCCAGGGTGGGTGAGTCTCACCTTGCGAAGCATGGCCTCTGATTTTTGCAGGTCAAAGTTCCGAGCTACAGGAAGATTGAAGGAAGGCACAAGGAAGAAAGAGGCTGTATTATAGCAACCTTGCCCTACTCTTGGGTGGTGAGAGCTGTGGAGGGCACTGGGGGACCCTGTGGGGGTCCTTTCCTGCCCCCTCCCCTCTCCTGGAGCTGGGCATATGAATGAAGGTGATGTGGTCAGATCCAAGGAGCATGGGTCATTCTGGAGCAGTTAGGACCAAGCCCCGCTCACTGCCCTCTCACCCTGACTTCCTCCACCTCTGCCCTCACCTCGAAGCCAGCGCAGAAGGAAATAGTCATCAGGGTTGGGAAGGGCAGGTAGCACGTCCTGGACATTTTCTCGGAACTAGGAAGAGAGATGCTGAGCCTTGGCCTCCAGTCTCAATGATTATTTTCATCATCCCTCCTCTCCTCCCACATAAACCTGGCCCATGCTGATGGAAGGGTTGGGTGAATGAATGGATAGAAAGAGACAGATGATTGGATGGGTGAGTGGGCAGAGGGGTGGGGTAGATGGATGGATGGATGGATGGATGGATGAATGGGTGGGTGAGTGGATGTAAGAAATGAAGAGTAGATGAATGGATGGATAAATGAGTGGGTGGGTGGGTGGATGGACATGTGGGTGAATGGAAAGAAAAAGAGATGGGTAGAAGAAAGGCTGAATAGATGGATAGGTGGTTGGGAGGATGGATGGGTGAGTAGGTTAGTGGGATAATGTGTGAGTGGATAGATAGATAGACAGGGAGAAGGAAGAAAGGATAAATAGTTGGGTGGTGGGTAGATGGATTGGATTATGGATGTATTCTTAGTTTTCCAAGTGTTAGCCCACCAATGCGTCTTCTTTCTTCATCCCATTTTCCACAAAATCATGTTTAGTGATTAGGTGACCTCTTCCCCAGTTACCATGGGAATGACAACACACCCTGCTTTGACTCTCTGGCTTATGCAGACCAGATCTGCCATCCTTCAAGGTTGTGCCCCAGGGAGGGAGGGAAAACACAGAGGGCAGACCACGGGCACCCTTCAACTGCCACCTACAGGGTCTGGGGGGGAGAGAGAAGGGGGCTCAGCTATCAGATAAAGTTCTCTGAGCCGGCTCCTGGGTGAGGAGAAGGCAGACTGGATCCTGAGTGGCCATCTCCCCACTATTGCCTGGAAGCTCTCTTGGCTGCTCCCACACCCCCTGTGGGACAGGGCTGATGTTACCAGGCACTGTTGGATCTAGCCCTGGAGCAGGTCACAGTAAAGAGAGAAATTGTGAAAGGGATGTTCTAAATCGACAGATTAGAGTAAGACCTGCTGAACCAACAGAGTGGGGCAGGGTTCTGGTCACCCGCCTGCCCTCTAGGCCATTTCCCCAGGGCTCCCCCGGGGAAGGGCTCTCACCTTGGCCAGGGTCTCTGCCTGCTTGGGGCTAAGGTCTCCGACGTGGCCACTCATGGTCCCAGGTGAGGCTGGAGGAGTGCTGACCACTATGGGTGGAAGTCAAGTCTAGTGTCTCAGCCCTGACCCACTTGGGGCCTTTTGCCCCCATTCCTGGGCGTGGCTCCAAGCCCCTCCTCCCTGGCCAACTGTTTGGATTGCACATTACATAATTGGGATTAAGTGAGGTCCCGTGTTTGGCTCTGGGACAGGTAGAGGGACATGCAGGTGCCAGAGCAAGTACTAGAGAAGCCTTGCCAGGGGCAGGCAGCTGGGAGGGAAAGAGGCTGGCCCATGGCCTGGATGCCCAGGATGAGGGCCTGTAAAACCTATGTCAGTGCTCCCAGGCCTCCAGATGCCCTGGAGAAGGGGGATCTCAAGGAGAAAGACTGGCTCCCTGCTAGCACCCTTTCTCTCTGGACCTCAGTTTTCCCATCTCACTAATGAAGAGACCCCACAGCTGAGATTCTGCAAACCAGCCCCTGAAAACACTCTAACAGTGTTCAAGTCTGTGGGTTTGAGTCTACCTGCAAACATTTCATTTGCATAATCAAGAGGTTAGGAGGTACGTGCCCTTCTGTACTGAACATCTACCTTCAGGAAGAGCACAGGCTAGAGCAGAAATTCTAGAAAAATGCAGCTCAAAGTGTGTCCTTGGAGGTTGGTTTTTCATGGAACAGACACTACTTTTTCTGATGTCTTTCTAATCTTGTCCTGCATAGCTGGCCCTGTGAAGTGCGACACAGGAAAGGCTGAGCGCTCCAACCCTGCTGCCCTCTCCTTCCATTGCTGAGGTCATCAGGGCAAGGAGGGGCCTTGTCCAGGGCCCCTTGTCCCCTGCAACAGCTCCTTGACTAGTTAGGGACTGCTGCCCTAAGGGAGAGGTAGGGAATACTGATGGCCTTGGAAGGTGAGGATGTTTTTTGGGTTTCAAATAGTTGATCAAGAGTCGCTGGATGGCACCGGCCTGGCAATCTCCTTCTGAAAGGCCATGACCTTGAAAACGCTATGAAGTTCTACTCTGCACACGTGGGTCACCCTGAGTTGGAATCACTTCTATGGCAAATAATAACAACAAGAAACAGTTGATCAGGTGAGGGGGGTTCACTTGGAAGGGAAGGAGTTATGGGGTCACTTATGCCAGTTGGTGAAGGAACTAGTAGGCTTCCTTGCCCTTTCCTTTTCATCATGCTGCTTGACTTTACACTATTGGAGGTACCCTGCTCCCCACTCCTCCCTGAAGCCTACCTTCAAGATGGCATCTCAGAGCGCCACTAACCTCATTTATAAAATACAAGGATGAATACTTACCCTGCCCACTTCACATGGTTGGTGGGAAGAACTAATGAGTATATAGACTCTCAGGAGTTGTGCACAGCTAAGGGATTATCCTCCATGTTGTCAGAAGCTCCAGGGGACAGGGACCATTTGGTCAATGACCATCTCTGTGGCATAGGCCTTGGTGCAGGGCCTGGCACATGAACGCTGATGCCAGTAAATGATGCTGAAAAGAACAAAGGAGGAGGAGGCATTGGAAGGGTGTTGGTAAAATAAAATACAAGTACATCAGCTTGGGACCATAGTGATGGCCACATGGCCAAACCTTGAGAGGGTCTGCATGGACTGAAGCCACCTCTGGACTAGCCTAGACCCCAGCAGCTGGGCTAGACCAAGCTACTCTGCCCAGGGCTCATCAGGTCCCCTACTCCTGGGCCATCCTGGATCCTCACCTTTAGGTTATCCAAGGCCTCCATTCTGGGCCATTCTAGGGCCTTTTTCAACCATGGGGATAGTGTCAGATATGTTCTTTGCTCTGGGATCCCAGATAGAGTTGAATCAGGAGAAGGAGGGTCTGTCTCTGGCCTCTTCCCTCCATCTGAGGTGCCGCCTGTGGACTCAGGAGTTAGGTAACGGCACTCCCAGCCTCACCCCACTTCACATTCCAGCTCCATCTCTGCTGACTTCAGCTGCCTGTGTACACCTACTTCCCTCCTGGCTGTCCGGGGCCAGGGATTGGGTTCCTCCACTGCCCTCTCATTAGCTCTAATCCTGCCCGTTTCCCACCAGTCTCCTTTCTCACCCTAATCCCTCTAAGAGGAGACGCCCCAGTTACTGCTGGAAGAAAGTAGAGCTGGGCAGGAGGACCCAGAGTGAGCATGTCAGGGGTCAACTACAAGGTACAGGCCTGGCCTTCAGAGACATCTCATCTCAGCTCTTTCCCTGACACAGACCATGAAGATGCACAGAGCACCTACTGTGTGCACCACTGTCTATAGTGCCATCCAACAGAACTTTCTACAGTGATGGAAATCTTTCTACAGTTCTGTCTTTGGACTGCCCACTATGTGGTAGCCACTAACCACATGTGAAATGTGGTTAGTATGACTAAAGAACTGAAGTATTAATTTAATTTTAATTAAATAGCACCATGTGACGTGTAAGGAGCCCTGGTGGCTTGATGGTTCAATGCTTGGCTACTAACTGAAATGTTGACAGTTTGAACCCACTCAGCTGCCACAAAGGAGAAAGATCTGCTCCTATAAAGATGATAACCAAGAAAACGCTGTGGGGCAGTTCCACTCTATTGTGGGGTCACTATAAGTTGGAATTGACTCAATGGCACCCAATAACAATAACAACATATGTGATTTGTGTCTATCATATCGAATAATGCAGGTCTATGACATTTCCTGAGGGCTTATTCTGTGCCAGGCCCTACCCTAAGTGCATTATGTCATTCAAATCACATAACACCCCTGTGGGGTAGGTACCATCATTAAATCCATTTTACAGATGAGAAGATTGAGGTACTGACTCATAGCTACCCTATAGGACCGAAGAGAACCGCCCCACAGGGTTTCCAAGGTTGTAAATCTTTACAGGGGAGCAGACTGCCTCATCTTTCTCCAACAGAGCAGTTGGTGAGTTCGAACCACTGACTTTTTGTTTAGCAGCTCAAACCAATCCAGAACCAAACCAACTGCCAACAAGTTGATTCCAACTCATAGTGACCCTTATTGGGTTTCTGAGGCGGTAAATCTTTACAGATGTAGATTGCCCCATCTTCCTTCTGTGGAGTGGCTGGTGTATTTGAACCGCCAGTCTTTTGGTTAGCAGTCAAATGCCTTATGCACTGCACCATGAGAGCTCCTATGTGCTCAATAGGAAAAAGAAACATACCCACTGCCATCGAGTCCATTCCAACTCATAGCGACCCCTATCGTGTTTCCGAGGTGGTAAATCTTTACAGAAGTAGATTGCCTGGTCTTCCTTCCACAGAGTGGCTGGTGGGTTTGAACCAACAACCTTCTGGTTAGCAGTCAAATGCCTTAGACACAACACCAGCTTCTTACAGCTGGTCTAAATCACAAGCAGCTGAGAAGCCCCAAGGTTGACAAAGGAAAAAAGGCAGAGTCCCAATGTTACCAAACCACACAGCAGGCCATTAACTTAAGTCCATTGTAAGTCCCAAGGTCAGCAGAGCATAGCAGGCTGCTGAGCAACGACACAGCTACATGCAGGGTCCAAGCGTGCCATAGGCTAGAGACCATTCCCAAGGCTTCTCCTTATATACAGGAAGCAGACCACATCCCAAAGGCAGCTACTCAGCTGGTTGTGGTAGATCCCACCATGGAGATGATTGCCAGTCTCATCATGGGGAATAACTACCACCAGCTGCCCAGCCACTCAACCAGGCCAAGCCAAGTTGACACACAAACGTAACTACCACAATCACCATGAGTCCTGTGGTAGGAGGCCTGCAGGATGTCTTGGGGCCAGAAGGGTTAACTTTCCTTCCCTCCTAACAAGGCTCTGGTGAAGGAGAACCCCCACCCCCACCCATAGTACATACCTTCTCCAACTCAGGTCCAGAGGTTATGTTTAGCTCCTTAGTTTGCCCAGCTCTCAGGGGACCATGGTGACAACCACGACATAAGCAAACAGTGGTTGTGAGCTACCTGCCCTACACCCTGGAACTCCCCCTTCCAGGCAGTTACTAGGAAATATAGAAGGGTGCCCCTCTGGCTGGCCCCAAAGCCCTAAGCACATTCCTGCCCGCCTTCCCCCAGATAGATTGTGCCAGAACCAGTTGCACAAGTACAGAGAAGAGATAGGGTGTGTGGGCTCTCAGTTCTACTCTGTTGATCTACATGTGTATCCTTATGCCAGTATAGCACACTGTTTTGATTATTGTTGCTTTGTAGAAATTTTTGAAATTGAGAAGTGTGAGTCTTCCAACTTTGTTCTACTTTTTCAAAATTGTTTTGACTATTCTGAGTCCATACAAATTTGGGGATCAGCTTGTTCATTTCTTAAAAAGAAAAAGAGAAGAAAAGAAAAGAAATTGGGACTTTAATAGGGATTTAAGGATTGCATTGACTTGTAGGTCATTTTGGGTGGTGTTGCCATCTCAACAATATTGTCTTCCAGTCTATGAACATTAAGTGTCTTTCCTTTTATTTAATCCATTGCTGTTGCATTGATTTCAGCTCATCGTGACCCTATAGGACAGAATAGAACTGCCTCATAGGACTTCCAAGGCTGTAATCTTTATAGAAGCAGACTCCCATGCCTTTCTCCTGAGGAGCTGTTGGTGGGTTTGAATGGCTGACTCACCAAGCACTTAACCACTGCACCACCACAGCTCTCTTCCATTTATTTAGACCTTCTTTGATTTCCTTTAGCAATGTTTTGTACACACATTCTTCACTTATCAACATAGTTAGGTCCCAAAGATCAGGTGATTATGTGAAAGTCAGCATTATGCAAAAATGGAGGATGACCATGTCCTATTACATAGTGGAGGATGATTACATCATTACATAACTGCCACACCACTGAGAATCATGGCCCAGTCAAGTTGACACATAACCTTAACCAGCACAGCCAGTATTATTCTCGCCTCTCACACCAGAGGTCCTTACTGCTAGACACCTATTTCTAATATGCAAATGCTAATTAGTAGATTTTCTTTCTTTCTTTTTTTTTACTATTCTTGTAAATGTGAAATGTCAGACAATGAGGTAATCAATAAGTGAGGAGATGTGTAGTTTTCAGTGTACAAGTCTTGTACTTCTTTGGTTAAATTAATTCCTTTTTTTTTTCTTTTTGAAGTTATTGTAAATAAAATTGCTTTTTTAATTTCATTTTTGGATTGTTCATTCAAGTGTACAGAAATACAAATGAGGTTTGTGTTTTGATTTTGTATCCTGCAACCATGATGAATTTGTTTAGAAGCCTAATTGTGTGTGTGGTGTGTATGTGTGGTGTGTGTGTGTGTGTGTGTGTGTAAAGATTCTTTAGGGTTTGGTTTCATTTTCTTTTGTGATCAGAAAATAAGGCATGATAATGATGCTGATTTCTGTGCACTAAGGTGTCAAGAGCCGCCAAGAAGAAGTCAAGACTCTTGGCGGAGGAGACCTCAAAGACTTCCGAGTTGGGGACACAGCTCTTGGTCAAGTCCATGGGAATCAAGTTCGTGACCCCCTTGCTGCTTATAATTGGATGTGGGTTTCTGTGGTGATAGGAGCATGAGGAGGACAGTGAAGATGCTGCAAAGTGGAGGGGGCCTTAACTTACGCAGCTGTTGTCCAGGGCAGGAGATGGTGTGTCCCCTCCCACAATGCCCAGAGGAACCTACGGGCATGAAGTTCTTCATGACCAACTGTACTCTGCTTTCATTGCCATCTTTGGGAAAAGCTTGGAGTGCCCAAACTAGTGGGAGTTTGGGCCTCAAGCAAAAGAGCCCAGACAACTGTAATTCGTCTCCCAAGACTAAGCAAATCATCACCCAACAGTTTAGAAAAGTGTGGTACTGGATGAAGCGCAGGCTGGGTTGCTAGGGTTTGAGTCCCAGTGTTTTGGTCCTGTTGTGCTGCTCTAACAGAGAAACACCACGAGTGGGTGATTTTAACAAACAGAAGTTTAGAAGGCTGGACATCTGAGTTCAAAGTGCCAGCGCTAGGGCCTGGGTGAAGGTCCCTCACCTTGGGCTTTAGTTCTGCCTCTTGCTCCTGGCCCACTGAAGCTGAAGGCTTCTCTGAACTCAGGCAGCTGCTGGCTGCTGAGGCTGACAAACCCAAGGCCAACAAGAACAATGGCACAGTCCCAAGATTATCAAACAACATGGCAGGCCACTAGTTCAAGTCCAGAAAGAGTTCCAAAATCGGCAGGGCTAGCATGGCAGGCTGCTGAAGGAAAACTCGGCTAAATGCAGGTTTCAAACATGCCAAAACCTCAGAGACCTTTCTCAAAGCTTCTCCTTATTCACTGGGAGCAGACCCATAGGCAGCTACTCAGCTGCTCCAGGAGATTCCACCATGGAGTTGATGACCAGCCTCATCATGGGGAGTAACTCCATCCAGCTGCCCAGCCACTCAAAACCAGGCCCAGCCAAGTTGACACACTACTTAACCGGCACACCTGGCTTTACCTCTAGTGTGCTGTGTGATCTTGAGCCTCAGTTTTCTCACCTGTAAATTAGGGCTAATAAGAGCCCCTGTTTATAGGGCTATTGAAAAGATTAGAAAGGAGCTCTGGTGGTGTAGTGGTTAAGGCATTTGGCTGCTAACCAAAAGGTGGATGGTTCGAATCCACCAGCCACTCTGTAGAAGAAAGATAGGGCAGTCTGCTTCCATAAAGATTTATAGCTTTGGAAACCCAATGGGGGACACTATGGGTCAGAATCAACTTGTGGGCAGTGAGTTTGTTACTTGGTTTGAGTTGGTTAGAAGAGGCCAGTAGGGTGCCTCACCCACTGCCTGGCACGTGGTAAGTGACTGATTTCTTGCTGTCGTGTGCTGTTGAGTCAATTCCAACTCATAATGACCCTATATGACAGAGTAGAACTGCCCTATGGGGTTTCCTAAGTTGTAATCTTTACAGGAACAGATTACCAGGTCTTTTCCAACCACCAATGTTTTGCTTAGCAATCAAATGCCACTCAGGGCTCCTGAGTAATCAGTAGTATTGGCTGTTATGTTATGATCATCACCAGGTCAGTCAATCCACCTTGCACACCAGAATGAGACCACTGCTGAAGGAACACCCCCTTCCTTTGGTTCCTTCTCTCCTGCTCTGTGACTTCCCCACCCAGCTCTGTCCTTGAGTCTCTCCAAGGTGCTGAGTCATGCCGCTAAGCAGCTCTCCTGATATGACCTAACCTGGGAAGAGGGCCAAGGAGACCTGTGGCTCTTGAGCCTGACAACATCCCAGATTCCATTCCTGGCCTCTGAGCACCTCTGAACAACTGGCTCTGGGTCTTTAAGCCTCACTTTCTCCCCTATAAAAGGAGGGTGACCAGATTTCTTTTGCAACACTGCCATGAAGATTAAGCAAAGTAGCTGAGGTAGAGCAGCTGGCCTCTGTAGGTGCTCAGTAAATGGTTCGTTCTATCTCCATCTGCAAGGTTTTCATGCAGCCCTGGGCTAGCTGCTGGGGGTGGGAGGAGACACACGAGCCAGAGGATGACTTTATCATGTGGGGATTGCTGGTCCAGTTGCTCCTTAGGGTGGAAAAGGGGCCCTAATTTTGGTAGCATAGTGCCTAAGGGAGCTCTGGTAGCATAGTGGCTAAGGCACTTGACTGTTAACCAGAAGGCTGGCGGTTCAAACCCACCAGCCACTCCTCGGAAGGAAGGTTGGGCAATCCTACTTCCGTAGTGATACTGCCTCGGAAACCCAAGGAGGGGTCGCTATGAGTCAGGGCTGACTCGACGGCACATAACAACAACAACAACAACAACAAGAAGTGCCTAAGGCGCTTGACTGCTAACCAGGAGGCTGGCGGTTCAAACCCACCAGCCACTCCTCGGAAGGAAGGTTGGGCAATCTACTTCTGTAGTATACTGCCTTGGAAACCCAGGGAGGGATCACTATGAGTTGGGTCTGACTCAATAGCACATAACGACAACAACAACAATTCTGCCAGGGACCATGTGGGGGAGGCCTAGGACAGATCTTTCAGAGGAGGGCTGAATGGCCTTGAGGCCACACAGAACAGGGTTGGGAGGAGGCCTAGGCTGGGGTTCCAGAAGGAGCAAAGGCAGAGGGGTAGAGAGGAGTTTGCTGAATGGGTGGGACTTGGGACAGTTGGGTGCAGCTGGAACAAGGCACAGTGGCCAGGTCACAAAGGGCCTTGGAAATCATCCATGAGACTGACTTGACTTGGGGGAGAGGCAAGAGTGGAATGGGGAGCCAGTGAAGGGCTTACTAAAGAGTGACAGGATGAGATTTTCATTTCCGAAAGATCTTTTTGTCTGGCTGCCCTAGGGAGTCTGGGTGGGGTAGGGTAGGAATGGACACAGGGTGATCTGTGGACTCCCTTCCTTCCAATCATCCAAGCAAGAAAACATGGATGCTCCAACTAGGGCAGTGGCAGTGGGGAGGAAGATTGATACCAGATATACCTAGAAACAGGAATCACAGATGCAGCAAGCAAGCAAAAAACAGTAGGGCCAGGATTTGAACAAAAGTGGGGCCATAGTCTTTCTGCTATTCTACCAAACCAAACCAAACCAAACCAAACTCACTGTCATTAAGTTGATTCAGACTCATAGCAACCCCCATTGACTTTCCGAGGCTGTAAATCTTTATGGAAGTAGATCACTCCATCTTCCTTCTGTGGCGGTGGGTTTGAACCGCTGACCTTCTGGTTAGCAGCCAAATGCCACACTGCCCTACAAACAGCCTGGGCCTGGATGAGCTTGACCTTTTAGGCCCCAGGCCCTGCCTGTAAAGTGGACCTTCAACAAGCAGGAGGCTAAAACCTGGGTGTTGTCAAGCGATTCAATTAGATTCTTAACCATGGAGACCCCATGTGTGTCTGAGTAGAACCGGGCTCCATAGAGTTCTCTCCATGGGTGCTTTTTCAGAAGTGGATCACCAGGAATTTCTTCTGAGGCACCTCTCAGTGGTCTTGAACCTCCAACATTTTGGTTGGCAGCCGAGCATGTTAACTGTTTGCACCACCCAAGGACTCAGAGCAAGATGCTAAGGGCCACTAGTCCACCAATGGGCAGAGGCACAGTTGGCCCAACACTGCTCTCTGGTGGCTGAGGGTGAATCTACCACGGCTACCTGAGCACCTCTCAGGTCAGATCTGGCCAATCAATCCCTCCACTCCCTGGAGCCACCAAGCCTATGCTCGTGTCCAGCATTGTCCCGTCCTGCCTGCCCAGCCAGAGTGGTCCTTCAGCTCCTCTGCTATAGACAGATGGACTCAGTTTCACATCTTACCTCTTCCACTCCCTGTTGTATGACATGAGCAAGTCAGTTCCTGCCTGGAATCTGGCTTTGCTGGGGGCGATGCTTCCTGCCTTAGTAGGTGTTTTACTGAACACTCAGCTGCGTGTCCGGGTGCCATCACATCCCACTGAGGGGCACAATGTCTGAGCAGTTTTCTCCAGCCTCTAGGCCTCCCCCTATACCCCGAGAACTCAGTGCCTCACTCTGCCCCACTGTGTGCCCCTGTCCCCTGAGAGAGGCCCACCTGCCCACATTGCCCCTCTTCTGCCCTGAGAGGCAGGGCAGGGGCTTCCACCTGGAGCCCACCTGGGTGCAGGGCAGGGGCTTCCACCAGGAGCCCACCTGGGTGCAGGGCAGGGGCTTCCACCTGGAGCCCACCTGGGTGCAGGGCAGGGGCTTCCACCAGGAGCCCACCTGGGTACAGGGCAGGGGCTTCCACCAGGAGCCCACCTGGGTGCTGGCTCCAGCTCAGCCACTGGTTGCTCAGCCTGGAGTCTGTTTCCAGCCTGTGAAATGAGGCTGTAGGTCCTGTCTGCTTTAGGGCTGCATGGAAAGGGGCTCTGCAAACTGTGAAGTACCAGACCTTGGAGCTCTGTGAAGACCTCCACACAGCTGTGGTGTCCTCTCTGGCCCGGGCTCCTCAGAAGGTGATCTGGGTGGGGTGAAGATTTGAGGGGCAGGGGAGACTTTTGGACTGCCCTCAATACACCCCCACCTGTTCCTCTCACAGATTCTGGGGATTTCCATCAAGGAGATGGATTGGGAAGGCGAGGCCCAGCTATGTTCAGCCTCCTTATTTGAGCACAAGTTTTTTTTTTTTTTTTTTAAATTTTTATTGTAATTTGGGTGAAAGTTTACAGAGCAAATTCATTTTACACACAGCAGTTCATTCACATTTTGCTTCATGACATTGACTGCCATTCCTCACAGTGTAACAGCTCTCTTCCCACTCCCTCCCTGTAGTGACCTCTTCCCTGTGTCCTTCCCTCCCCAGGCACTCCTGTCCCCTGAGATGTCTCCCTGTGCAAACACTGCCCTTCTGTTCTCCCATGATCGATCGCTCTAAGAACTGTATCTACCTGATGTAAATGTTCACCCCACATGCCTGTCTATTGTTCGGCTGGAAGCCACAGGAGTGAGTTCAATTCCAGACTTGAAGGGTAACTAGGGGCCAGAGTCTCAGGGGTCTCACCAGGTTGAGCACCAGTTTTGATCTGTGGTCTCCTGACAAGATGTTGTTGACATGTCCTGACAGATAGCAAGGTTCTTACATAACCAGAGTTATGAAATGGTTTTATTTACAATTCCAAAGTGTGCAGAGTTGTGCATGAAGAAATAGCTAACATCAGTTGGTTGTTAGCGTTGTTAGCAGTGTCATTCAAAGCCAGGCGAGCCCAGCCAGCTTTCCTCTGCCCTCACATCCCCAGCCACCCATATCCTTCCCTCGGTCTGGAGCCTCATCCACCCTGGCAACTCCACTCATCCTTCAGCTCTGTCTTCAGGGACCACTTCCCTGGCTGGCGCCTCTGATGCCTTGTCAACTCCCTTTTCTATGTGCTCCCACTGAACTAACTGGGCTCCTGTCCTCCAGGCACACATGGGGATGACATGCCCATTTGATATGGAGTCACTTCTGCCTCCCCCATGAGACACAAGCTTCCCAACAGCAACATCAGATTGGTTCAGCGTCCCCCTGTGTCCCCAGGGTCTGCAGCGTGTGGTACTGGGAAGACACTTAATAAACTTGATGAGGAATGAATGAATGAATGAATGAATGAATGAACAAAGGAGATTTGGGTAAGCTAATGCCCTCTTCTCTGCTACTTCCTTTTTGTGGTAAGGGTGAGGATGTTAGGAGTCAGGCTGGGGTCGCTAAGGCCACGTCTCCTGCTAAGCTCCAACGTGCCCTGCCACCCTGCAGGGTAGCGTTTGCTCTCAGCTCTGAGGGTGACCCTACTCATTGCTTACTCATGAGATGCACTTTGCCAGTTCCAGGATTCCGATGCACTGGTGAGCCCCTTATTACGTGCCTTCCCGGTGTGGCCTGTATTTGTGTAAATTCCCTGTGCTCAGAACCTAGGGCAGGGCAATCTTTGCTACCAAGAAGGACACCAGGTAAGACTGTGCTGAAGGTGGGACGTTGGCTGTGGGTGGGTAAAAGGGTGAAGGTAAAGGTTCAAGTCCACGAGTCCCTTGTTCTTAGGCAGGGACGTGAAGGCCGAAAGTGAGACAGTCATGACAACAGTTGGGCCCAGCAACACCTAACCCAGGACTCCCCCAATCTGTGGGCCACCCCTTGCACAGCATGGCCAGCACAGTGGGAACACAGCCCTGGGGAGCCTGGGGGCCTCAGGGGCTCCAGATATTGCTGCGTGGAGGGTGGGGAGCTTCACAGAGGGTGGCCAGGGGGGCACTAGGGGTATGACATGGGGAGCAGGAAAGACTTTCCAAATGCTCTCGTAACACCCCCTATAGGTCCCCCACCTGCTCCCTGCCTGCCACCCCTCAAGGATGCCTGGGCTTTCTGTCAAGGAGATGGGTTGGAGATGGGTTTCTTGTGCAACCAGGAAATCCAGTCACATCTGGGGTGCTGGACCACCGTGGGACACAGCGACGTTGTGTGACACTTGCCATTTGCCTCAGGCCACCTCCTTGGGGCTGGTGGAGCAATTTTTTTTTTTTTGTCAAACTGCTTAAACACCCTCTTTTGGACTGGAAGTGCCTCGTGGCACTGTTTTTTGGTATCTAGTTTAGTTTGCTCTTTATAGTAGCAGAGTTCCATTCAGATGGAGTCCAGGTAGGAGCCATTAGGTCGAACCATGACTGCTGCAGTAGCTGCTCCGCTGGGGGTGCAGAGAGCTCCGAGGATCCACACCACTCACCTGAAGGCCCCCCTCCCCCCCAAGCTGCATAATTTTCCACCTTAAGTTGCTGCTGTTGTTGTTATGTGCCGTCGAGTCGGACCCGACTCATAGCGACCCCTCCTTGGGTTTCCGAGGCAGTATCACTATGGAAGTAGATTGCCCAACCTTCCTTCCGAGGAGTGGCTGGTGGGTTTGAACCTCCAGCCTTCTGGTTAGCAGTCAAGTGCTTTAGGCACTATGCTACCAGAGCTCCCCCACCTTAAGTAGGTCCTGGCTAATCAAGATACCTCCTATACTGGAGAAAATGAAACCAACCACAGGATCTGAGAGCCGGAAAGGGGTGCAAGCCTGACTTCTTGCTTTCAAAGCATGCGGACAGGTGCATCTGGAGAGGCTCTGGGTCTCTGGAAAGGATTCAGCAACCAGGAGACTAATGCTTTGCAGCAAGTGAATGAGGATCCCTATTTCAGGGACATATGGCCACTTGCTCCCAGGGAGGTCACCTGGGAGGACAGCACCTGTGGGAATGGCAGTATACAAGGACAAACAAGGAGGGCAGGGGCAGTGATCCTGAGCCGAGGGGCCTGCCATCCTCTAGCCCAGGACTTCTGAGTCCTGGAAGCCACTGGCCTGGCCCAGCCAGGGGCCAGGGTGGGCAGGGAGCAGGGGTCTAAGCCCTAGTTGACTGTTTCAATGCCAGCTGGGTCAATCTTCACAGCCACACCTGCTCCAGCTTGGCACCTTCTCCACTCATTGCTGGCCAAGGTCTGGGTTGTTGACTGCCGCCCGCCTAGCAGAGCAGGCCATGATCCCGAGCTATGGTAGGGGTGTCCCCCAGCTGTTGAGAACCATGTGCAGAAGCAGACAGTGCTGGGGTCCCATGTGGGAGGCTGGCAGCTGACTTTCAGCTGTCCCCTTGGCGAGACACAAAGATGGAAGAAGTATCTGATGGTTCCTTACGCAACGAGTCAGAGCCCAGGATGCGTGCTCAGGCATGGGCCTGCTCTCTGCCTCCCAGCACTGCCACTGCACCCAGCCCTGCTTTGATTCTAGCTTCTAATGGCAGCCAGAGAACGAAAGTATCAAAGCTGAACACAGGTGGGGAGATAGAGGGGAGATTATTGAGAAGCCATCAGAGACTCAGTTTTGACCCCTCAACTCTGTGGAAGGCCAAGAGGGTCCCTAGTGGTTAGCCCTGCCTGGGTCCCCTCTCTCAATTTCTAATTTACCCTCAGAGGTGGGAGGGCCAGCCTGGAGGGGCCTCACTGCTCTGTTGGAACCAAGGGCCTCCCCCGCTTCCCCTCCTCTCCACCCAGCTGCTGCCAGCTGGCCCCGCTCAACTCTGCTGACCTCATGCAGGCAGTGGTTGCCCCTGCTCTTCATGACTACAGCTGAGGTCCTTGCAAGGCCTGGGTTCAGCCACACTCCCTGCAGGAACACCAGGTGTGGGTGAGTCCTGGAGGGCTGAGCCCTGTCAGGAGGGACGCAGTGGACCCTGGCTCACTGTGGGAATCCCGAGAACAGGGGATGAGATTCCCACCTGAATCCTCAGGCACTGGTTGTCCCCCTTCCTGCTGGGCCGCTATCCCAGATGCACACACAAGGAACTGAGAGAGCCATTCAGATGGGCGGCTCACTGTGGCCACCTTTAGCACCACCCTACCTGGAAGAAGAGGGGACAAGGTAGAAGGACAGGGAGAGGGGTGGTAAAGGTTGGCGAACACAGGCACAGGGGTGACTGGGGTCTTCATTGTGCTGGGGGCGCCCTTGTTGCCTCAAGACCCTGGATTTCCTTCTCGGAGGCCTTGTCGGGGAGCAGCACCTCCACAGTGTAGCTAATCTTCTTGGCGTGCGTCGAGTTGTAGGTATTGTCAAAGCGCAGGACATCTGCAAGGGTGGATGGGTGATTAGCAGAGCGGCTACTAAGGAAACCTAGCCTGTCTGCAAGAAAACTAACCCTGAGGTCTTTGGTATGGGTGGCGTGAGCTCTCCAGTTGATGAGTTGGCCTGAGGGTCAGCCACTGCCCAGCCATGGGCCCATCTCTCACCACCACTTCCTTAAATGATGCTTGTGCTACTTAAAGGGGTAACAGTAACCACCAGCACGCAGGAAGCCCCTTCTATGTGTCAGGCATTTCATAACACTTTACAGCTCCCTGAATCCTCAAAACAGCCCCACAAAGAAGGTACCAAACAATGAAACAAAACAAAAACCCCAAACCCACTGTCATTGAGTTGATTCCAACTCATAGTGGCCCCCATTGGGTTTCCAAGGCTGTAAACCTTTACAGAAGCAGATTGCCTCATCTTCCTCCTGCAGAGCAGCTAGTGGGTTTGAACTGCTGACCTTCTGGTTAGCAGCCAAATGCCTTACCTGCTATGCCACTAGAGCTCCTTATAAATAAGGTACAGTTACCCCATTTCATGGAAAAGAAAATAGGCTTTTCTCAGTGAGTACTTTCTTACCATCACATCACAAGGGAATGGAGGAGCTAGGTCTTACTTGTCCCCATATTCCAACTCAGAGAGGAGACCTGCTTGCCCCTGAAGACAGGGTTGAGCTCACCCTCTCAGTGAAGGCTTTTCCTTCAATGCCAAGGTCAAATGTGAACCCTGGGACCTGAGGTGATTTCTCTGATCTCTGCCCTCCAAACTCTTCCATTCCAACAAAGTTGACTAAAGGGTGAGCAAAACTCTTTCTCCTTCTCCATAGGAAGTTGATCTTCTCCTAGCTCTGTTCTCAAGAGTTGGAACATCAGCCAGTTCCTAGGCAATGTTGTTAATGGTAAAAATGAGCAAACATCACCTGGCCAAGGAGGCCTGAGAATGAATGCTACATACCTGGAGGAAGCCACCTCTTTGGGCTTCCCAGAGTGTGGCAGTCTGCACAATTGGGCAAGTTCCTGCTAGAAGCGCTGAAGCTAAGCCCATGGTTGTTCTGAGGAACACTGGCTCCTACCAGGTGAGAGATTTCTGAGCCAAGGGGGCCTCTTCTATCCCCCCAGGTGCTTTCCTCTCTTACACCTGAGCTGCCTCCAAGGCCAAAGAGGAGTCCCTGGGTGGCTGTGTGGATGCTTGCTGATACTGCCTGTCCTGAATCCTTCCAAGTGAACCAAGGTCATGTGTGACCTGTTGTGTTTTGGAACGGAACTCAAGATCAAGGGTGGGCATTGCAGGTACACACACTAGGAAACAGAGTAAGGCTGTGGGGTGTTCCTGAGTATGAAGAACTGGAATAGGATTCCACAATCAGACCAAGGTCTTGTACAGGAAAATTCAGAAACGGACCCAAGAACTGTATATGAACTAACTTGGAAGACGATGAAGGTGGCATTTCAAGGAAACAGAGAAAGGGTGACATTCGATGAACACTAATAGGCTGTCAGCCAACACCTTCTAATAGATAGAACCTGGGTTAAATCCCAGATGGAATAAAATTTTTCATATTAGAAATAAGAGCATGAAAGTGCTAGAAGAAAATATAAACATTACATAATCACAAAGGAGCTCTGGTGTGGCATGGAGGGTAAGACATTTGGCTGCTAACCAGAAGGTCAGCAGTTCAAACCTACCAGCTTCTCTGTGGAATGAAGATGAGGCAATCTGCTTCCACAAAGATTTACAGCCTTGGAAACCCAATGGCGGTTGTTATGACTCAAAATTGACTTGATGGCAGTGGGTTATTTTTAAATTACATAATCATGAGATAGGAAAGGTTTTTGAGTGAGACACCAAAGGCAGAAAACAAAGGAAAAGCTGACAGAAACATTGACCCTGGTGACAATGCTTTGCTTTATTTACCTTTATCTTAGCCTGAGAAACCCAATGTGGGGTTTCCCAGGAGCCGAGCCCCTACCCCAGCCCGGTGAACCCTGGCTCTCTTTCCACAATGAACCTCTGTTGGGACAGCTCACCAGATCCAAGGCCTGGAGCCAATCCCTCATGGGCCTGGGAGTTTACACAGTCCCCTGCCCCTTCCTGAGAGCTAGAAATAGAGGCAAACAGGGCCTACAAGAATGATAAGAGATGGTAAGCTCATTTCTACACCATGAGGAGGTAAGCAACTCGAGTGAACACTAGAGCTCTTACAGACGCCGGCCTTGAGGCAGGTGAGGCTCCCATCCTCAGGCACCACGTGGGCATCGTAGCGCTGACTGGGCAGCACCTCCACCATCTTGCTTGCCCGTTGCCGCTCTCCCATCTTGGTCTTCAGGAAGATCCCAAAGCCGATGTCCCCTCCGTCTGATGCGAACTGCCACCTGCAGGTGACAGAGCTCTGCTGAGGACACTGCCTGGGCCCTAGGATCCCTCCCAGCTGTGCCCAGGGTGGGGTGGCTACCATCCCTACCTGAGTACAGAGCCCGGGGATAGAATCTCATTTTCCACCTGCAGGGAGGAGCCGCGGCCCACAGACACCATGTGCTCATACTGCAACTTCACCTGGTTCTGCAGGTAGTAGCTCTTGGGCACCTCTCCCCCGTACTTGATCTGAGGGTGAAGGTGGGTGAGCAGGCACTAGACCTCAGACTGTGCATACCTTCCCTCCCCATCCTCTGGTCACCCTGTACCTTGGTCAGGCACTTGGGATTGCCATCGGGGTCAGTCATGGTCCCCCCAAACTCCACAGGCAGCTGGTCGGGGCTGATGAACTTCAGTAGCTCCTGCTTCCAGTTGGCTATCGGGGAATTGGAGGTAGGGTTCAACGGAGCGAGTGGGGGAATGAGCTCAGGGAGGGGCCTGACATGCCCTTGGCTTGCTCTTCTGAGTCCCTACTTCTGAGAGCACCAAACACTTTATAGGGTCACTCAGGCCATGGCCGAGGGCCTGAGGCCTCCCTTGTGAGTGCAGAAGCCAACTGAGTCAGGCCAGGACCAGTCCCTGAGTAAAGAGGATGGGCTGAGAGTGATGGGACCAGGGCCAGTCCTTGAGTGAAAAGGGTGGGCTGGGAGCGATGTGGCCAGGACCAGTCCCCAAGTGAAGAGGACAGGCTGGGAGTGATGGGGGTCAGTCCTTGTGTAAAGAGGACAGGCTGGGAGCAATGGGGCTGGAGTGAAGAGGAAGGGCTGGGGGATGATGAGGCCTCTGTTTCCCAGCAGATGTGGAGGCTGAATCACTTACCTCCCAGAATCACTATCTTCTTGCTTGTGTCCTCACTCATGAATGACTTGATCATGTTGAAAGCCACAGGGAAAAGTGTGGGAGCTGAGACACACGGAATATCCTTGGGAAGCTGGGCCAGAGATGACTTGGCCAAATAAAGCCATAACCCTTAGAGCTGGATAGATCTAGATTCTGGCACTTACTGCTGTGTGACCTAGAGCTAGTTACTCACCCTCTCTGAGTTTCAGTGTGTTAACTGTAAAATGGAGATTAAGTTGAGCAATGTATGTATAACAATGTATGTATAACATTCAGCACAGTGTCTGCCTCTCACCAAGCAGCTGCCTCCTCTAGCCTAGATGTGAGATGTTGGACGCAAGCCGGCTTGAGCTGGTGTCAGTGGAGTTGATTGCCTAACAGTGCTGCTTCTTTCCACACTCCAGGTTTTCCCAGGTTGCCTTGGGGTCCTCTTGCATTAGACCTCACCTCACTGCCATCGAGTTGATTCCAACTCATAGTGACCCCTCCTTGGGTTTCCAAGGTGCTATCTCTACGGAAGTAGATTGCCCAGTCTTCCTTCCAAGGAGTGGCTGGTGGGTTTGAACCACCAGCCTTCTGGTTAGCAGTCAAATGTTGCTCACTGGGCACTCGCTGTGGGGTAGGCTCTCAGCTACATCTTCTCCGTGGACGGTCTCATTCAACCCTGACAGCTCTCTTATGAGGAGGGTACCATTGCATGCCCACTTCATAGATAGGTAAATTAAGGCTCAGAGTCACAGAACTAGCATATTTGAACCTAGATCATCTGATTCCAGAGTGCATGTAATGAGCCCCACACTATATGGGCATCACAGACAGAGACCAATCCCATTCAAAGTGTGTTCACCAACCAGCATTTTCTATGAACCGTCTGTTACCAGTCCATGCCAAGCTTAGTAAAGCAAACAATGGCAAATATTTAGAAACACATAACTTATTTGCTATTGCTGCAACACACCAGCCCATGATTTTGTATATTACAAAAAGCTTCAGTCTGTGAAGACTTTTAGTGAAGATTAAAAAAAAAAAAAAAAAAAGACAAAACCCCCAAATTGTTCTTCACAATGGATGGTTTATAAAGCCCTGAACTCGGTAGCTTATCCACCGTCCCCCCTTTCCACTTCCTCCTTTCCCAGGAGATCTTCTCACTCACCTCGCACAACAATTAAACTCTTCAGTGTTTCAGGATAATTAGCTTCCAGTATGGCAAAAAACTGTGGAGTCAAGATGAGTCAAGCTGAGGCCATGCACGGGACCCCTGGTCCTGGATGCTGTGGGCTCTGACTGTGCTACAACAAGAGGCACCCCACAGCCCATCCTGTCCTGCTCCTCCATGTAACTCTTGCTCCTCCTTCTTCTTGGAGAGTGGGCCCCAGGCAAAGCTCACTGGCTGATCCTCGCCTCTCCCTGGAGCCTCCATGGGCAGTGGCTCACTATTGGCCTAGGAGTCCTCGTCCCTTCAGGTCAGCCTCCCACCTTACCTGTTCATAGACCTCCACAGCTGGCTTCCACAGGTGTTTCAGGCCCAGCCCTTCCATGTCAAATACCATCACCACCGTCTCGATCTTTCTGCCCAGCTGCATGGGACAGAGTGGATCTACTGGTCAGACAACAGCTCCAGCAAGGAGACTGTGACCAGAGAGACTCAGCCATTTCTACCCACATTCCTCCCACCCCCTGGCAGCCCACAAAGTTCCTAAACAGATGGAGCCCATCTAAGGCCTGGGGAGACACCACATAGTAGCCTGGAACAGTCTATGATTGTATGGTGTTATAACACTGTTTGCTCAATACTCTTGCCTGGGATAAGTTAATCATACACTTAAAGACACCATTCATTATCTATTGGGTACCTTTATAATATATCTGTGCAATACAATATACTATGTCAGCCAAGTTCTGTCATCCTATTGCTGCACTGAAGTCACAGCTATGCTGCATACTGGCTGTGTTAGCATTGGGTGGGATTTTGACTCCTCTGAGCTTTACTTTACACCTGTATAGGATGGGGATAATTTCGGGCTTTAACAGGATGCCTGTGAGGATTCAATGAGATAATACATGACGTGCGCAGTGTCTGGTCCATGGCCGGGCCCTGATAAATATTAGAGTTCTGGTGGCACTGTGCCCAAGGCATTTGACTGCTAACCAGAAGGTTGGTGGTTCAAACCCACCAGTTGCTCCATGGAAGGAAGATGGGGCAATCTACTTCAATAAAGATTTATAGCCTCGGAAACCCAACCAACGGGGGTTGATAAATGTTGTTGTTGTTGTTAAGTGCCATTGAGTCATTTCTGACTCATAGCGACCCCAGGCACAGCAGAACGAAACACTGCCCAGCAGCTGACTCATGAATATTTATCATGAGTCAGATATTATTATTATATTATATATATTTTTATATATATTATATTATTATATAGCAGATATTATTGTTAGTATCTGCTGCAAAAGACCTCTTTAAAGTGCTAAAAAGCAAAGATGTCCTCTGAAGACTAAGGTGCACTGACACAAGCTGACATATAAGGTATTTTCAATGGCCTCATATACATGTGAGAGCTGGACAATGAATAAGAAAGATGCAAGAAGAGCTGATGCCTTTGAAGTATGGTTAGTGAAGAATATTGAAGACACCATGGACTGCCAGAACAACAAACAACTTGTCTTGGAAGAAGTACAGCCAGAGTGCTCCTTAAAAGTGAGGATGGTGAGACTTTGTCTCATGTACTCTGGACATGTTATCAGGACTGGGCACCAGTCCCTGGAGAAGGATATCATGCTTGGTAAAGTAGAGAGTCAGTGAAAAAGATGCATTGACATAGTGGCTGCAACAGTTGGGATCAAACATAAGAACAATTATGAGCATGGCACAGGACTGGGCTGTGTTTAGTTCTGTTGTAGACAGGGTTGTTATGACTCGGAATCAACTTGATGGCGCCTAACAACATTATTAGTATCAACATCACCAGAATGATCAGCTCCAACAAGGAATTTCTATGAAGTGGACACCAGTGTCCTGGCCCCATAAAATCAGCTATCTGGTCTGACAGACATACATAGTTTGAACAGATTCAAACCATCCACCCATTACTCTCGAGTTGATTCCAACTGATAGTGACTGTGGTCTAGCAAATTACATGGTATGGCTTTTCTGGCCATAGTCTTTGTAACTCCCACTTTGCTGTGAGCAACTGAGTAACTGATTGTTCAAGTTATCCACCTGGTGTATTTCTGGTGGAGCGGCACAAAGCCATCTTCTGGGAAGTTCGCTCTCTCTCAGGTGTGTAGAATTCTGATGTTGGGATTGGTTCATTTTACCACTCTGCCAAGCTCAAAAGGAGCCCTCCTAGAGGCAGAAGGAATCTATCTCTCAGACTGCTGGCTGAGAGAGATATGCTGCTGAGAAATACTGCTGAGAGAGAGATGTGCTACTGAGAGAGACGGTCAGCTGAGAGAGACTGAGCGAGTTCCTGAACTTGAATTGTAGCCTGTTGCCTCCCTAATAAATCCCATAATCTGTGAGTTCTGTGTGGCCACTGTAGTGAATTATTGAACCCAGCAGAGAGGTGGTGGGTGCTGTGGGAGTAATGGTTGGGGACAAGATTAGTAACAAGGCTGGAGATGGTAGTATGTCTAGCCTCATAAGAACAGGCCTTGGGCTGCTGATGGTGATTCTGTCTTCCTCTTGTGGAGTTAGAGGAGGTCAGAAGATGCTGCCTCTGTGCCCTTTGGCAGTGACCATACGGGATAGAATAGAACTGCCCCATAGGGTCTCCAAAGCTGTAAATCTTTATGGAAGCAGACTGTCACATCTTTCTCCATTGGAGCAGCCAGTAGGTTCAAACCAGTGACCTTTTGGTTAAAAGCAATGTGCTTAACCACTGTGCCTCCTTCTACTCAAACCAGGCACTATTAAATATGGTGTTTTGTAATTCATTCGTGATTGTCATAAATCTCTGTGGAAGGCCTGCTATGTGTCTGGCCTTGTGCTGGGTGCTGGGGACACATACCCTGCCTTGGGCACGTGGAGACAGCCATTCACTAAGTCATCCCAATGACACAACAGTACTCACCAGGGCGCCATCTAGACACTTAGACTCATGAGACCAACGCAGGCCACACTCAGCATTGGATTCACGCAGAAGAACATGAGCCAGGACCCACAGTGTGTCAGTGTCAGTGGACAGATAAGAGGCAAGGAGAAGAACCCACAGAGGTGGATGCAGGCTCCTTCTTGGTTCAGAAACTCCATGCCCCAGGTCTTGATATTATTTTCTGTAGCATCTCCATAGGCATAGCTTCTAGGGTCTCCATTAATGACATAACCAGTTTCAATGGTCACCCAAAGCAATGGCTCCCCCATCAGATGACTGTACTTAACACCAGTTACCAACCAGGGACATATTTTCCATAAGCAGAGCTGACTGTCCGTCCACTCAGACCAGGGTTCCAGGGTCTCAGTGAGAGAGGGCTCACTGCACCCAAGGGTAGCATTTCATGCAGAAGTGGATAGGGGTTTGATGACTCAGGCCAGCAGAGCATGCTAGATGCTCATGGGTGGGTGTGTGGGGGAGACCCCCACACTCCACCAAAGCCCTGAGTGCTGAGGGCTGGGGAGAGGGGTGGGGCAGGAGCCACCTCTCCCTGGTTCTGATGCCTCCCTGCAGGTACACCAGCCCACTGCACCTGTCCCAGCCTCTCACCTTCTCACTCTGTAGTTCACACTCTTGCAGAAGCATCTCGCAGACCTTGATGCGCTTCCGGATCATCGCCTGCTTGGAGGCTGACAGTAAAAGGCCCTTGGGGTCGAGGGTCCCGATGATGTCGAACCACACAGGACAGCCTTCGTAGTCATAGCCACATAAGCCCCCTGAGTCATAAAGCTGGATCACCTGGGACGTGGGAAAGGCCCTGATTTAATACAGCCCCCAAGGCTGAGCATCTGCTCCATCGGGAGCAGGGGGGGATAAGAGGTTCCAGGGAGGTGCCAGGGTGACTGCTTAGGGGGTGCTGCATGGGGCTCACCTCTGGGGGCTGCCATGTAAGGATGTTGTCCAGGTCTTGCTCCTGTCGGAACTCCATGTGCTGTGGAGATAAGCCTGGAGCTGAAGGCCCCACCTGCTTCCTTGGGGCTCTGGGGCACCAGGCCAGGCCCTTCTACTCACCGCCACTGAGGACTTGCTAAAGCATCCCCGGCCCCACCCACAAAGCACTGGGGATGGGATGGGAGGGGGTGGAGCGGACATGGGTTTAATGCAGAATGGGGTACAAGGAGAAAAGAAGAAGAAACATGGAAACTGACAGGGTAAGAATGCCCACCCTCTGTCTCCAAGCCCAGGGTGCAAGTGCGGGAGGCAGGGCACTCAGAAGGACAGGCCCTCACCTGGCGGAGCATGTCCTCAGATTTCTGCAGGTCAAAGTTCCGAGCTGCGAGAAGAAGCCGAGGTGAGAGAAGTCTTGAGGCCAGATTGAGAACCAACTCTTAAGGAGACAGTGGGGACTGTCCCAGCCTTTCCCGGATACAGAATACATTGGAGGTCTGGATTTTTAAAAAACTTTTTTAAAAGCAAAGACCTTTAATTTTGGAGAGTTGTTGATTTCACTTCCCAGGCCTTTTAAAATTAGTTAAATTAACAGAGGCTAGAACTAGTTCTAGCCTGTTAGTTCTAGAGGCTGATCTAAGAAAAAAACAAACAAAAAAAAAACAACTCACTGCTGTGGAGCCAGATCTGACTCACAGCGACCCCTCTTTGCGTTTCTAAGGTGGTATCTCTAAGGAAGTAGATTGCCCAATCTTCCTTCCAAGGAGTGGCTGGTGGGTTTAAACTGTCAACCTTCTGGTTAGCAGTCAAATGCCTTAGGCTCTATGCCTCTAGCCAGTAATATATGACATCACCTAGGAGTAGAGACTATTTGACATCACCTAGGAGCAGTGAGTCCACCTGCGCCCCAATAATGTGAGGGGTGGAGAGGTACACTGGCTTTAGAGTCAGACACACCTGGGCTTGAATTCTAGCTTTGTCTTTTTTATTTGCTGTGTGACCTTGGGCAAATCACTTACCTTCTCTGAGCCTCAGGTTTTTGTTTGTTAAATGGGAATCCTTTGTGTTTAGACATTGCATTTGTTTAGACATTGAATGATCTTGTTAAAGGCATAATTAATCATATTGGTAGTTTTTGAAGCCAGACTTTAAAAATAAATGGAATTTAAAACAAAACAACAACAAAAAAATGAGAATCCTGTTTTTCTCAGAGTTATTCAAGTGATGACAGGAGATAAAGTCTATAAAGTCTTTGGCACAGTACCTGGCTTACAGTAAGTTTTCAATAAATGGTAGGTAGCTATTATTGTGATAAACGAGCTCTGGTGGCATAGTTGATAAGACACTCGGCTGCTAACCAGAAGGTCAGTGGTTCAAATCCACCAGCTGCTCCGTGGAAGGAAGATGGGGCGATCTACTACTATAAATATTTACAGCCTTGGAAACCCAATGGGGGTTGCTATGAGTTGGAATTGACTCGATGGCGGTGATTTGGTTATTATTATTATTATTGTGAATGGAGTCTTGGTGGTGCAACGGTTAAGCACTCAGCTGGTAAATGAAAGGTTGGCAATTTG
This sequence comes from Orycteropus afer afer, assembly GCF_000298275.1. NCBI lineage: Eukaryota > Metazoa > Chordata > Mammalia > Tubulidentata > Orycteropodidae > Orycteropus > Orycteropus afer. The sequence continues at coordinate 163,861 of NW_006922007.1, forward strand.
AACCCATCAGCTGCTCCATGGAAGAAAGATGTGGCAGTCTGCTTCCATAAAGATTACAGCCCTGGAAATCCTATGGGGCAGTTCTACTAAGTCTTACAGGGTCGCTATGAGTTAGAATCTACTCAACAGCAACAACTCTTACTGTGATTATTTATGTTGAAGAAGTAAACATATTTTAATTAAGACTGTGTGTTCTGTTTTAGAAACGCCATGCCCTTTGCTTATTGACAAACTGATCCAGTGATGGGTCTGGGACGAGATCTAGGGTCAGAGATTTTCAATGGAAGGGGACTCTGTCCTGATTACGAACCACCTCCACAAAAGCCCACCAGGGACCACTAGCTTGGCCTTGGATGTTTCCCACGACAGGGAGTTCACTACCTCAACAGACAGCCCATTTCATTTTGCAGCAGCTTTGAGCTGTCCCACATGATTCCAGTCCCACTGTCAGATGCCAAAGGGAATGTATGTAACCACTTGTCTGTGTGGCAACTCTGCAAATATTTGAAGACAAGCTTCAAAGTTCATCTGTCCCCTCTTCTCTTCAGGGTATGTTCTTGTTAGGTGCTGTTGAGTCAGTTCCAACTCAGAGACCCTGTGTACAACAGAACGAAACACTGCCTGGTCCTGTGCCATTCTCTAAACCCTTTCCATGCTTAAGCCCATGGTTGCAACCACTCTATCAATCCATCTCGTTGGGAGTCTTTCTCTTTTTCACCGACTCTGTATTCTACCATGCATGATACAGACTGGTCCCTTCTGACAACATGACCAAAATACATGAGATGATGTCTGACCATTCTTGTTTCTAAGGAACATGCTGGCTGCATATTTATTAAAATCATCTTGTGTACCGGTGCTATCCAATAGGACTTTCTCTGATGATGGAATTGTCTTTTATCTGAGCTACTCAATATGGCAGCCACTACTATATGTGATGAGCAATCTTCTGTAGAGATATTGCCTTGGAAACCCAATGAGGGATCACTATGACTCAGAATCGACTCCACAGTAGTGAGTTTGGTTTTGGTTACCATATGTGGCAAAGGAGCTCTGGTGGTGTAGTGGTTCAGGCATTTGGCTTCTAAACAAAAGGTTGGTGGTTCGAACCCACTAGTCACTCTGCAGAAGAAATATGGGGTGGTCTGCCTCCATAACGATTTACAGCCTTGGAAACCCAATGGGGGTAGCTATGAGTCAGAATCAACTTGACAGCAGTGAGCTTTTTAGGTTGGACTGTCCGTGGCTACTGAGCTCTTGAAACATGACTAATATGACTAAGGCCATAAAGTTTTAGTTTAATGCAATGATTAATTTTCATGGCTAGACGTATGTAGCTAGTGGCTGCTGGACTAGACAGTGAAGTTCTATATACTCCACAGATTCTAAGTGCCATAGTAATCTTGGGTGCACTAGGCTAAATTTTTAGCTATTTTTTGGATGTGGTAGTTAAGGTTGTTGTCAACTTAGCTGGGCCTGGGTGAGTGGCTGGGCAGCTGGATGTAGCTATTCCCCATGGTGAGACTGGCAATCATTTCCATGGTGGAATCTACTGGAGCAACTGAATAGCTGCTTTAGGAATATGGTCTGCTTCCAGTATATAAGAAGCAGCTTTGAGGAAGGGCTCCAGCTTTTTGGCATGCTTGAACCCTGCATTTAACCAAGTCATTATTCAGCAGGCTTCCATGCCCTGCCAATCTTGGGACTTCTCCTGGACTTGAATTAGTGGCCTGCCGTGTTGTTTGGTAACATTGAGACTGTGTCTTTTTACTTGTCGACCTTGGGTTTGTCAGCCTCAGCAGCCAGCAGCTGTCTGAGTGAAGAAAAGCCTCCAGCTTCAGTGGGCCAGAAGCAGGAGGCAGAGCTGAAGTTCAAGGTTGAGGGGCCTTCACCCAGCCCCCAGAGCCTGGCACTTTGAACTCTTTGACTTAAAGGCTCTGAACTGTAAGAGAATAAACTCCTGTTTGTTAAAGCCTTCCCCATTTGTGGCATATTCCTGTCAGATTGCCACTAGGTAACCACAACAATGGGTTTGGTTCCTACTGTGAATAGTATGTTATTTTTCATTATATTTTTACAATTGGATCATGCAGAAGAAATGTTATTGATTTTTCTATTTCGCAATTTGGCTGAACTTTCTCTTTTGTGCTAGAATTTTTCTGTTGATTCTGCTGGGGTTTCAAGGACGATAAGCAAATCACCTGCAAATGTTTTCACACTTCCCTCTTGATCTTTATACCACTCATTATTTTTTCTTTTCTTATAACATTGGCCACAGTCTCCAGTTCTGTGTTTAAACAGTAATGGTGACTGACATAATTTTCAC